>NW_006435779.1:1524874-1546403 GCF_000325575.1 Pteropus alecto
AATCCCCATGTGGAAACCATCTACAACTACTGTCAGCCTACTTTTAAGCATCTGGCATGAGATCCACTCTCATACCACCAAAGCCACAACCCTGGTCCCAGCCCCTCCTCTGGACAACAGTACCTCAAAGAAAAAGCCAGACCCTTTGAGTGGCCTCCCACACTTGCTCAGGTCTGAGCTCATTCCTTTCCGACTCATCTCCCCCTTCTTCCCCCTTGACTCTAGTCATGCTGGTCTCCTGGCTGTTCCTGGAACATGACAGGAATGCTTCTGTCTCAGGGCCTTTGCACTGGCCATACCCTCTGCCAAGAGAGCTTCTCCCAGAATTCTGTGACTGCGGGAGTCTATTTTGCTCACTGTTCTCCATGCCTAGAACAGCACAAACAGTTGGGAGTGCTCAGTGAATGAATGAGTAAACCATTCCCCATCCTCTGAGCCCCATTTCGTCCATCTTTAGCATGGGGGTCTGGACCACATCAAAGAGGCAAATCAGAGGGTCCCATCAGCAAAATTCATTCTAGAAGCCTCTTTTGTTCAGCCTATATAGCACTGGCTTGCAAGGTGCTTGTAAACTTGAATTTATTAATCACATGACAGTTGGGAAATTGAACATACAAACCAGGATTTCCAACATGGAAGTTTTCTGTTCTTTAAAGGTCTGGTGAAAATTCCCCATAAAACTGTCTGGACCTGATATCTTCTGTTTCATTTTCTTCTTTTTTTCCCTTGTCTCTTCTTGAATCAATTGTGGTGTATTAATCAGAGTTCCTGGTTATAGACCACAACTGGCTAACTACAGCAGAAAACTGTATAATACAATTTAATAGGATTTAGAGAGCTTCTTGAATTTCTGGGAGGGTGAGGGACATAGCCAAGAGTGAGGAGAAATTCCCAACCCCTCTAAGAGACTGTCCGAGCAGAACTCCCACTGTCTCTCCACACACCACTAGCTACCTCTACCATAGCTTCCCCAATGGAACGGAATACCTTTGCTACAAAGAGCTAGTCTCTCTGAAGGAACCCACTCCACGCCCCTCACCCTCACCTGTTGAGTCCTGCCTTGATGCTTCCCTGGGTCTAGGTCACAAGCTCAATTCTAGCAGTAAAGGCATGTGAGAAATGTGGTTTTTAGCTTTCTCATTTCTGGAGTAGAGAGAGGCACTTCAGAAGGGATGGGGTAAAGGTGAGGTGACCTAAATTGCAGCATCTGCCATTTGTATATCTGTATATGATTTTTCCTAAAAAATATTCATTTTACTTTGGATTGTCAAATTTTTTGATGAAATTTATATTTTTCTATAATGTAACTTATCCCTGTATCTGTAATACCCCTTCTTCATGTTTATGGTTACTGATGTGTTTTTGTAATCAGCCTTGCTACTTTTGCCTAGTTTATCAATTTTTTCAAAGAATTTTCATTTTTATAGCTCAAATCTACAATTATTTCATTCTATTTCATTAATTTCTGCTCCTTTTCTTCATTAATTTCTTCTGTCTGCTTTCTTTAGATTTATTTTGATGTTCATTTTGAGCTTATTGAAGTAAACCTTAGTTCTGTATGTTTTCAATTTTTTCTCTTTTCTAATGACTGCATATAGAGCTATTCATTTTCCTCTAAGTAAACATGTCTTGGGTGGTATCCTGTGGGTTTTATACATAGTGTCTTTGCTCTTTTCTAGTCAGTAATTCAGTGTTCCTTTCTAAATAGTCAGTAATTCAGTTTGGATTTATTACTTAATTCATGTTATTTAGATTTGTTTTTAAATTTCCAAGCAGATAGATTTGGGGATGCTATCCTCTTGTTAATTTCCAGCTTTACTTGCATTGTGTTTGGAAAATGTTCATGGCATGGTCTTTTTAATTTTTAAAAAATTGGGTTTAAAAAGCAAGGCAATATAAAAATATATTCTCTCTTATAAAAGAGTTAATTAATACAGAAGGTTATAGAATCAAATATTTTTAAAAAGTTTTCCCTTTGTAATTATTCTCATCTCCAACTTCATTGTCCTACTTAGAGCTAACCTCTATGAATAGTTTAGAGCATATTTTTCAGTCCTATTTTTAAAATTTACATATATATTTATATACTCATCCCGAGTTTTGAAATAATTACTTTAAAGTGTGTCTTGAAGAATTCTCAGCTAACTTTTAGTTACTTTCAGTCATTTTTATTTCCAAGTATATGAATTTTTGTTTTCAAATAAATGTATGCTTTGATTTAGCAACAGCCTGTAAATTTTGATATATCATATTCTCATTGTTGTTCATTGTTAAGTAATTTTTTATTTGTTTTGATTTACCATTTAACTCAAAAAATGTTTATTAAAGCAAGTTTAAAATTTTTTCCAGTTGTATGCATGGGTTTGAAAGCACCAAGGAAGATGGAAAACCATATCATTTTCTAACAGAACTAGGCAAGGATGTTATTAAAATAGAAATATATAAACCCATATCACACATTAAAATTTTTCCAAAAACAGAAATAAAATATTAATAAATTATAACCACAATATAATAAAAAGATTAACAGTTCATGATCAAATAGGATGTAATCCAGGAGTTAAAGGACAACTCAACATTATAAATGTAACATTACCCATTATATTAACAGATTAAAATAGAAAACTCATATAATGTTATATGGATATCCCCAAAGAAGTGTTTGATAAAATTTGACATTCATTTCTTACTTGTAAAACCATTAGTAAGCTAGGTATAGAAGGAAAAATTCCTTAACAATAAAGACTGTCTAGTAGAATCTTTTAGCAAACTTGATACTTAACAGTGCAACTTGAGAAGCATTTCCATCAGAGTCAGGAACAAAACAAGGATGCCCACTTCCAACTCGACTCTCTAACCACCTAAGAGACCCCAGGAATGCAGCGCTGTACTGAGTTCTCAGGTGCCCTGCAATAAAAACAAGAAAGAAGAGTCTCTGGAAAGGAAAAAATTAAACAGTCGTTGCTTGCAAGTGATATAGCTGCCCACCTAGAAAAACTATTAAAATGGGTAAAATTGATCAGCAGGTGAGGACCCAACACAACTCCAAGTCAATAGCCATGATCAATTAGAAAATATTGAAGTGGGGGCAAGAATGTATCCCATTCACAAAATAACAAAAACTGGAAAATCATTAATAATAATTGTAACAAGGCTAATATGAAAAGAACGATCAAATTTTACAGACAAGAAAACATAAATAAGTCAAGAAACATACCAGATTCTTGGACATAAAGAGATCAGTTCTCCCTGCAAGGAATCTATAAATTCAGCACAAACAAGACACCAAGCACAGACTGCTGGCTCTCTGCCCGAAATCCAATACTGGTGATGCCACAGAAGAAAAAGGGAGGTGGATGGATCTGAGAAGCTAGCCTGAAACTATGAAACAGAAGGTGGTTGAGTTCTGAGACATGTGTGTGCGTGTGTGTGTGTGTGTGTGTGTGTGTGTGTGTGTGGTGTGTGTGGTACGTGAGTGCGTTGGGGAAGGGAAAGAAAAGGATGGCAATCCAGAATGGAAAAGAAATGGGCGTTGTGGGAGTGGATGAGGTGAGAAGGATGCTTTTTTGTGTGTTCTTTTCTCTCCTTGGCATACTCTGAGGGGACAGTTGTCAATCCCATCACCTCTATAAGGCAGGAAAAAACAGCTGCCCTGGCCCAGGAAAAAACACAACACAAGAGGAGTTCTTGTCTTGGCTGCAGTGCAGGTCAGATAACAAAAGGATGGTGGGGGTGGGGGTCAGTCCCAGACATTCCTCCTGCCCCTCCCCTTTTCGCACATGAGCACAAGGTGATTATAATAGAAAGGGTATGTGATAGGTTTAAAGGGTTTTTAAAACCCTTTTTAAAAATTTTTTAAAGTGCTTTTTAAAATAAGTTGTACTGTTATCTAATGCTGCGTAACAAACCATCCTAAAACTCAGTGCCTTAAAATAACAATTTACTGCTAGTTCCCATGGTTCTGTCTGCTGACTGAGCTCAGCTGAGTGGTTCTCACTGGGTCCCTCATGCAATTGCATATGCATGGTGGCTGGGGCCACATAAGATTGAAATGGACATCTAAAGTGACTCATTTCCATGCTGGCAGTTAATGCTGGCTGTTGGATGGCAAGTCAGCTGGGTAGCTAGTCACTGTGCCTGCACGTGGCCTCCCATGTGTGGCTTGGTTTCTCACTGCAAGACTGCAAGATAGTTACGACATTTCAATGAATAATTCACTTTTAAACAGTAACATATATAATAAGATTTATATAAGGAACGAAAGGATAGTTTAATAGTAGAAAATCTATCAATGAAATCTACCCATTAAGAGCCTAAAGGGAAAGCCACACAATTATCTCAATAGACATAGAAATGTCATTTATTAATGTCATATATATATATATATATGCATAATAAAAACTCCAAGAAAAGCAGTAACAGGCAGAACTTCCTCAACCTGATAGAGGTTGTACACCCAAACCCATAGGCCATCATCTTTTATACATAAACATGTTAGATAAACTCTCTTTAAAATCAGATATAAGTCAAATACTTGTATGTAGAGTCTGAAAAACAAACGAACAAAAACTCATAGAAAAAGAGATCAGACTTATGGTTACCAGAGGCAAAGGGTTGGGTGAGGGGGGACTAGAGGAAGGTGGTCAAAAGGTACAAATGCCCAGTTATAAGATAAATAAGTACTAGGGATGTGATGTACAACAGAATGACTATAGCTAACACTGCTGTATGATATAAGGCAAGTTGTTAATAGAGTAAGAGTTCTCATCACAAAGAATATGGATGTTAGCTGAACCTATGTAATCATTTCACAATATGTATAAATCAAACCATCATTCTTAAACTTCTATAGTGATGTATGTTAATTATTTCTCAATAAAACTGAAAAAAAATTTTTTTTTAAAGAAGTCAATCAAGGATGCCTGCTCAAACACTTCTTCTGTTCAGCATAGTACTGGAGATGGTAGTGGGGAAATGGACTTGTTATATGTAAAAAATTAGATTGACTCTTTACCTTGACTATATATTAAAGGGCGCTTCATCTTCAAAGTATATATTGATCATTTATTAAGATGAACCTGAGTATGAAAGATAAAGGTACAGAGTTAATAGAAAAAACAATGTAAGAGAATACATTTGTGACCTAAGGACAAAGGAAGAGTTCTTAAACATGATATAAAAGCATAAATCATAAAGTAGAAAATAGGTGGATTGGACTCTATCGAAATGAAGCATTTTTGTCCAGTTAAGACATTTAGTCAAAGATACAGCCAAGTGATAGACTGAGGAACATCTAAGACCCAAGAATATGCAAGGAACTCCTGCAAATTAGCAACAAAATAACCTAAACAGCTAAAGGATAAGGAGTATATCAGGCAACTTGTAAAAGAGGAAACCCAAATAGTCCTTAAGTACATGGAGAGATGCTTAACTTCATTCGTAATCAGAAAAGGCACGTTCAAACAATTACTCCA
Source organism: Pteropus alecto (assembly GCF_000325575.1). Lineage (NCBI taxonomy): Eukaryota > Metazoa > Chordata > Mammalia > Chiroptera > Pteropodidae > Pteropus > Pteropus alecto. The sequence continues at coordinate 1,530,349 of NW_006435779.1, forward strand.
TCACAGGCAAAAATTAGAAAGTCAGAAAATATCCTGCATTGGCAAAGATACAAGGAATCAGGAAGACCCAGGCATTCACTGGCTGGGAGTGAAACGAGTGCAACTAGTCTGAAGAGCAATCAGTCAGTGTTTAGTGAAAATTAAGTGATGCAGCAAACACGCTCCTGGTGTAGGCCCTCGAGAAACCTGAGAAGATAATCACAGGAGGACTGAGCAAGGAGGTTCATCAAGCATTGTTTATGGAATCACAGAGCTGGAGGCATCCTTGGTGCCTATCACTGGGGGACTGTATAAGAAAACTGATAGATGCTGCCAAAGAGATACTATGCAGCTGCTAGAAGCAACAAATTTGATATGCATACAGCTACATGGATGTATTTTAAAACATCGCGATGATTGGAAGATACTTTGTGTGTAGACATAAAATAATACTAAATATTTAATAAAGGTTAATGACTACCCAAAAACATTTATGAAACAAATCAGTATGTGCTTACATAAGAATTAAAGATCAGGGAGAAAAGGAAAAAATAATTAATATAAAATAAGAAAAAGACATTGCATGGATGATGATAGTGGGCTATGAAATGAAGAGAAATGATTAACTCAATGTTTTACCCCAAATGTAATAAATAAATAAATAAATACATAAATAAATAAATAAATAAATAAATAGATAGATAGATAGATAGATAAAGAAATAAATAAATAATACAGTCATTAAATTAATGCAATATAACAGCAATCAAAACCCAATAGAATTTTTCTGAAAAGCTTGAAAAACTGGAAGGCACAAGAATAGAATCCAAAAATTAATAATGATAATAACAATAATCATAATAACAATAGCAAATGAAACAGCACATTTCAAAAACAGTTGGTGAATATACAGGAATCCTGAACACAATAAAATTGGCATTCTATTTCACAGCATACACAGCCATAAATTTCAGGCAGATCAAAATCTGAACATAAAGAATCTATAAAAGTATGAGGGGAAAAAAAATATGGTACAAATCGTCTGAACTTAGGGCAGGGAAAGCCTTTCTAAGCAAAACCAAAGACTAAGACACCATAAAGGAAGCCTTTTTGAGTACAAATAATATAAAGTTCTGTGGAAGAGAGGGGACACCATAAACAGATTTCAAACACAAATCGCAGGCTGGGAGACAATACTTACAGCATTTATTACGGGAAACTGCACTGATATCGACAAGAGATAAAGAGCTCCTAACACAATAAGCAAAAGACAAGCAACCCAGCAGAAACAATGGCAAAGAACATAAACAGGATATTCACACAGAGAAAAACAAACAACCATACACTTATGAAAAGAAGCTCGGTCTCATGTGGATCAGAAAACTACAAGTTCAATCAAAAAATCTAATTTCAGGTTTTGCCCATTAAATTAGTAAAACTTATAAAAATTCATTATATCCTCTATTGGAAAGGCTGTGAAACAATGGACACTCCCATTCACTCTCAAGAGTATGTTACCTTGATTATTATTTATTTGAAGTTTTTATATATTTTTTTGCAATTGTTCACATTTATTACATCTGCAATTAATTTTAAACAATAAATGATGAAAATTTTTTTTGATTTGCAAAGGTAATGCATGTTTATTTTAGAAAACTCATGTAATTTGGGAAGATATTCTGCAAGCAAAAGTCACACCATCCAGAACAATAGATCACTGTCATTTTTCTGAGTGTGGCACCCAGACCTCTCCCTCGAGGTATATACACAAATGGATATACAGGGAATGTATGTGTTTGTGTGTGCACACATGCAGTGCACTCACATACCCTTGTGTGAGTGTTATATTTTATTTCACCGTTAAGGTCTCTGGGCTGCTGGACCCCTCCCTCAACTTGGGTCCGGGCTCAACGCCAAAGTGAGCTCCAGCTCTTCCAACAGTTTCATGATGTAGTGACTCTGGGCCTCACGGGCCAAGAGCTGGGAGAATCAACTACCAAAGGGCTGGACCATCTCAGGAGACAGGTTAGAGCCAGGGGCAAGTAAGGCAGGAAGCTGGATCTGAGATAGTTGACAGAAAGGTTCTTTTTAATTGTGTTTTACTTCTTAATAGCTGGAGCTAGAGTTGAAACTGGAATGTGTTAAGCACCTCAAAAAGGCTTATTGCAAAGAAAAGGAGAGGGAGAAGAAGAGGGGGGAGGAGGAATAAGAGCAGGAAGAGGAGAAGGAAGAGGGGAAGAAGAGAAAGAAGAAATCTTTTAATAATTTACAGGTAAATAACCTAAAAGTTCAAAGGTGATCTCCTTGAGGCATGGCTGCGTCCTGGGGTCCACCCTGTGCATTTCCTCTCTTCCTCCCATTCATTTTCCATCTCCCGGTCTGTCTTTCCCAAGTGCTGGCTTCACTCTCTACATGGTAGCCTCTGCCAGTTCCAGGCTCAGCTAGGAAGAGAGATTTTTCCCAACTCTTGCAACAAAAGTCCCAGAATTAAACCTCAGGGTCAGGCTCAGGTCACTTGACCATCTCTGACCCAGTCACTATGGTACAGGGATGAAATATTCTTAAGAGTCAGGGCTGAGTCAGCTCAACCAGAATTGCACTGAGTGAGAAGGAGTGGTTCTATAAAGGACAATCAAAGTGTTGTTACCAGAAGATAGGAGTGGGTGCTGGGTGGCCCAAAACTTCAAATGTCACCACCATGACCTTTGAGTTCAGGTAGATCTTGACTCCAAACTTAACACCTATGTAACCCTCAATAAAAGTCTTAATTTTCTGATGCAGTTGTTAAGCTTTAACACAGGGAATTAAATTGCCATTTGTGTTATTAAATTAAACAATGTGTGGGAAGCCTCAAGTGCAATGGTCCTCAATTCTTGTGTGTTTTCTCCCACTTCTCTCCCATCTGTTTCCTCTGTTCTCAGGGTGGGGAGCAGAGATGGAATCCCAGAGGAGGGAAGCTCTTCCCAGTTGCCTTGTGTCAGGAAAATATAAATTCTGTGATCAAAAGACTTGCTCAGAAATGGAAATATTTAGCCAAGCCTTCAGAGCTTTAATTAAAATTAATATTAGGCTTTATCGAAGCAGAAAGCTCAATACTGCACATGTAGAAGAATCCATTTAACCAATTAGCTGAGTCAAACTTGACTGTCCAGCCTTCAGTAGGCCCTCCACACTCTCTCTTGGCCCGGGTTTGCTGCTAATGCTAAGTGCAATAGACAAGTGGCCCAGCTAAACGGATGATCAATAATGTGACAACAGGGAGTTTCAGGCAAGACTTGGGAGGAGAGGATGGGCTGGCCATGCCCATCCCAAACCACCTTCATATGAATGCTCTATGAGCGTGGTTGGAATATCATAGACTTGTTCCATCACTCACCACCTGTACAACTTTGGGCAGGTTACTTAATTTCTCTGGGCTGGATGTCTCGTTTCACACTGCTATAGTGAAGTTTGAAGTGATAGGCATACAGTGGACACAGTAAATTGATTTGCCATAGGCTGAATCTGGTCAACTTTCCTCATTTGCGTTTTCCACCTGAATTTGCTCACAGTGTTTTGAGAGTTTTCTATTCCCATTTCTCAACAATCGAAATGGCAAAAATCCCCAAATTTGGTAAGTCACTGTTGGCAAAGCTGTGGAGAAACAACACTCTCATATATTGCTGGTGGGAGAATAAATTGATGCAACCCTAATGAAAAGAAATTTGGCAGTATCAAAATTGCAAACTTTAATTATTGATCTAATAATGCCACTTTGAGGGATTTATCCTGTAAATACACTTACACGTGAACAAAATGAGATATACAATGACATTTGCTGTTACACTGTTTGTAATAGCGAAAGGTTGGAAACAACCCATGTCTCCATCAATAGGAGATGGGTTTAGGGTTGCCAGATAAAATACAGAATGCTTATTTAAATTTGAATTTCAGGTGAACAATAAATGCATTTTTAGTGTAAGTACACATTCAGGCAGTATGTCCTATACTCTTATTTGCTAAATATGGCAACCCAGAAGGGTTAAGTCAGTGTTCCTCAACATCAGCACTATGTACACTTTTGACAGAAAAATGCTTTGTTGTGGGGCTGTCCTGAGCCCCATAGGAAGGATGTTTAGCAGCATCCCTGAACTTTAACCTCTTGATAATAGTAACACATACAGAAATACACAAACACACACTTGCACACACACACACACACAACAAACACACACATACTACTGCTGACAATTAAAACTGTCCTGGATGAGAACCACTGGGTTAAATCAACTGTGGTGCAACACATGGTAGGATACGATGCAGACATCTGGGAAAAAAGAAAAGCAGCCTCCCTCCCTGTATGGACAGGACAAGAGCTCCAGACTATTCCTGGGTGAGGTAAGTAGACTCAGAGTAGCATATATACCCCACCTTTTGTACCAGGAAAGAAGAGGAGTAGGAACCTATATTTATATATGCACACTTGTGCTAATAACACTCTGAAAGGAGACATAGAGGTTAATGGCCAAGGTTGCCCTGGGCTGGGGAGGTGAAAAGGCAGACACTAGGCACATGGGCCAGGGAGGGATGGGACTCTTCCCTAAGGAGGTTTACACGAATCAACAAATTAAGAGTAAAATTGATTTGGTTGTTAACGTTCAGAAAATGGGAGGTTTTACATTAAACATTCGGACTTCTGGTTTTCTTAAAAAGTCCAAATTTGAAACACTGGAACTACAAGGTTCTTGTTTGGAATCAGTCAGCGGGGGCTGAGCAGTGGCACTCTCAATAGACAGAGCACCCATCCCACATCAAAAGACAGGAGAGAGAGATACTCCGCCTGGCCCTACAGTGTTGGAATTCAAAGCCCCAGGTAATTTATTTAAGTAGCCCTGCAAAGAGAATGGCCTGCCCAGCAGCAACCCAGCTGAGGGCCATAATTCTAATCCCCTTAATCCCCTTCCTTCGGGTGTCATTGTTCCCTGTTCCCCAACTCCAGTGCCTTCTGTTAAAGGCTCTGGCCCCATCCTACAGGCCTTCTCTCCAGGCCCTCCTTCTGTCTGGTGACTCAATGACCATTTGAGGGTACAGCCTATTGTCCAGTACCCTGGGGTCCATCTCAGTCTTCAGCCCCTCAGCCACATCCTAGAGTCAGCACCAGAAACCTATTTAACCTTGGACTCAAATACCAGTTCTTCCAGAGTGCTTTCTTCATAGCTCCACCAGACATACCTATTCCTATTCCTTTTCAGAAAGCCCCACCTGACAGGAACTGTGGAGGCTCAGGGCTCAGCTCTGGAGCTGGACCACCTGGATTCACATCCTACCACTGCCACTGACTGGCTATGACCTTCTGTGTCTCAGATTTCTTATCTTCAAATGGACCTTTATTCATCCAATAAACATAAAGGAAGAAAGAACCAAATATAAACATTAAAACGCACAGTGTGACAATGGGAACTATAAATCGCACGCAGCAAGTCCAAGCCAAGTCTTGGCTGATTTGTCTGGTAAGGCACACTGGGCCACTTTATAATTCAGGCAGTCAGTGACCTACACAGACAGAGAAAGCAACAGGCACTGAAGGTGCCAAGTCCCCAGGAACATGCCCTACATACCAAGAGCACTGACACCAAAGCCAAATGCCCAACAGCAGCAGTGTGAGCTGTGGGACACCCTTGGCTGAGGAGCCTTCACTGCAGCTGAGTGCTCTCGTATTCTGCAGTTCCTTTCTGATGAGGGTGCCATGTGTCATGGAAACCAAGAGGTGATGCAGAGCTGCCCCATCACTGCCTCCAGGAAAAAGAGCTTCAGAGCAGCTCTCCCAGCCTCATCCTCTCATGTTTCAGGAGGACCACAAGGGGTTCTGCTTGAGGCAGAGAGGTTATGATTGGAGCCTAGGCCTGCATGGCCTCTGTAGACACATGCCATGGCAGAGCCAGTCTACTGTGCTGCGGCCTTACAGAGAAGGTATCATTTTACATAGGATGGTCAGCAAAGGCCTCACTGAGATGCTAACAGTTGAGTAAAGGCCTGAATGAGGTGAAGAAGCAAGTTATGCAAATATGTGGAGGAAGAGGGTCCCAGGCAGATGCGAAGACCCTGACCTGAGGTGGGAGTAAACTAAGGTATTTGTGGAGAAGGAAGAAGCCAAAGTGGCTGAAATGAGTCAGGAGGGAAAGATAGGTGTGAGTGTGCCAGGAAACAATGGGGCCCAGGCATGGTGGGCCTCGGGGGCCAGTATCAGGACTAGCTTTAACTCTGAGAGAACTAAGATTCATTGTGGAGTTTGGAGCAGAGGAAGGATGTGTGAGGAATAGAGAAGGTAGAAAGAAGACTCCTCAGGAGGCTGTCGCAATAGTCCAAACAAGGCACAATATTGCTTGGTCCAGAGCAGAGGTCCAGAAATGTCAATATCTTTCAGTATTTTGAAAGTGTGAAAGAGAAAAGCCAGGAGACCAGCTATTCAGCCCCAGCTGCAGTGTATGGGGAAGGCTACAGAATGAGCAGGATTGGGAGAGATCGGAGCTGGATTTGGAGCCTGTTGAGTCTGAGGCTCCCAACAGACCTCCAAGTGAACTGTCAGAGGGGCAGAAACAGGGCTACTAAAAAGAGGAGAAGCAGACTCGGCTCTAGCAGAGGCCAGCACACAGCAAGAACTCAGCAAAGGTGAGCTAGTTCTATTGTTGACTTCTGCTTTACCTGACAGTCTTCACTTTCCTCTCTTCCCTGCTTATACTCCAAGATTGATGATTTTAGCCCCTCTCTTTCCCTGCCCATCATCCAGCCATTGCACCCCTCTCTGGAAAACCCTAGTTGCACTTGATTCATCTGCCTGCCTACTCTATGCCTGTATCCAGAAAACTGGAAACTGCTGGGTAACATCAGACTGTTGGCAGACTGATGCCACCATGTACGCCCTGGGAAACACTAGGCTCTCCCTCACCGCACATACCTGATCTCCCACCTAGTCCTGGCCACTCCTTGATGACTCTAATCCACTCACTCTTCCTTTCTATCCCCACTAATCCCTGCGAAGGCTGAATAATGGCCCCCAAAGATGTCCATGTCTTAATCTCCAGAACCAGGGTCTATATCTCCTCACATTGCAAATGTGATTAAGTTAAGGATCTTGAGATTAGACATTATCCTGAATTATCTAGATGGGCTCATTGTAATCAAAAGAGTCCTTTTAAGAGGGGGACAAGAAGGTCAGTCAGAAGAGAAGATTATGTGGTGACTGAAACAGAGATTGGAATGGTGATCTGTGATGATAGAGGAGCCACAAGCCGAGGAATGCAGCACCTCCAGAAGATGAAAAAGACAAGGAAATAGATTCTCCCCCAGAGCCTCCAGAAGGAATGCTGCCCAACTGACACCTTGATTTTGGCCCTATAAAACCCATTTCGGATTTCTAACCTCAAGAACTGTGAAAAAATAAATGTATATTATTTTAAGCTACTGACTGTGTGGTGATTTGTTACAGCAGCAGTAAAAATCTAACACATCTTGCTCAGGGCAGACCCACATTCTCTGCCTGGTATACCACACCAGCTTTCTCATCTGTCCCCTGCACTAAGTCATTTTATTACACTGCTGGCAGAGGGTCTTTCAAAAGCCCAGACTGATCATATCAACACTTTGCTTATGATCAAGGTTTCTAACCACCTTCAAGTTTCAGTTGTTCAGTATGGCATTTAGGACTTTGTGACCTGGTGCCTGCTACCCATTCAGTCCATTGCTTGTCTCTCCTCTGATATTAAGGAGGGCTCTTGTAATTGTAAAAGGCCTAATCTCATCTCATGCAGGTGCCAGAAAAACCTGGGGACTTCAGGCATAGCTGGATCCAAGAACACTGCCAGAAATCCATCTCTTGCCACTTGTAAGCTATGCTTTCCTCTGTGTTGGCTTCATTCTCAAGCAACCTCTCTTCTCCTGGTGGCAAACAGCCCCCAGCATGTTCAGGCTTGCATTTTACCAGTTTCACTATCTGGTGGATGAGAGTAGTCTTTTTCCTCTTGCTCCAGCAAAAATCTCAGAACTGACAAGTATTGACTGTGATTGGTTCTGCTTGAATCGTGTGCCCACTTCCTAACCAATCACCATAGCTGGAGAGATGCAGGTCTCTTATTAGCTAGGGCTAAGTCATGTGCCCATATATGTCAGAGTCAGCCTCTGCAGAACTGCATAGACTGAGAATGAAAGAACTATCGGCTCCAAAAGGAAAACTGGGAAGAGAAATAGATACTGAGTGGGCAGGAACAACAAGTGACCATACCACACTAGTCTCTGCCCAATGTACCACATACCCTCTTTCCTCCCTCCCAACCTCTGTGCCTCAAATGTTCATCCTTTTCCCTCAGTATGTCTCCTGCAGGAAGCTCCTTGGATCCCCAGCACAGGATGGCTGTCTCCTTTGGGCTTCCACAGCCCTGGGCTTTTTCCTATCTCTCCAGCACACACTGACACCATGTGCTAATGAATAAAACACACTGGTCTGTCTCTCACCACAGTGGCAAATCTGACAGTTACTGATACTGAGTACTAACCATGTACCAGGCACCACCATGAGTGCTTCATAGGTTTTCATCTCATTTAATCCATTCAACATTTCACCTAAAAGGTAGACACTGTATTTAATCCCTCACTCAGGGCTGAAGACCAAGACACAGATAAGATGGGCAAGGGCACCCAGGCTGGCTGGCTGCAGACCTGGGCTCTCAGCCTTGATGCTACAGCCCTGTAGAAGGTGAGTCTGATCCACTTCTGAGTCCCTAGTGTGAGCTCTTAATGCCACTCTCCCATTGCAGAACATTGCAGACCACAGGCTCAAACAAGTATAAGTTCCATTCTGGGGGCTCTGACTCTTTGAGCTATTGAGCAAGATTTATAGTATTCCTATGGCTCAATTTCTTCACTTGTAAGATGGGATGACTGTAGAACTTGCCCATAGAGTTGAAGCCAAGATGAAAGAAAATGATGTTTAGTACTTAGCACAAATCCTGGCACATAGTAGAGTTAAAAAAAAAAAAAAGTTAGCCATGGTGATGCAGAGGACAAGGGGACAAATGATTTGCATCTCTGACATGCTCGAAAAGAGGATGGCTCCTCTCCTTTCCCCACATAACACGCAGCCAGAGAAATGGGTGTCCAGGGGGACTTGAGCCCTTTCTAGTTGTTTAAAACCCTTGCCACATTCTTAGGGAGCTCAGGTTTTGATACCTGGCTCTTCTCAGAAGACTGTGCCCCAAGAGCAGGAGAAGCTGGTCCAGAGCTGTGGTTGCCATGGAAACCACTGAATGTAAATTTCATTTTCTGCCTTGGCCAGCTAAGCTATTGATTCAGCAAGAGGGAGAGAAATTGGGAGCACTTTCCTTCCCAAAGTGAAACAGAAAATGCAGACCCAATGTGAAAACAGAGGGAGGTGTGGTAAGATGGAACAAAACCTAGATGTGAAGAAGATGGAACAGGGGTAGGCTGCGATTGCCTGCCAGAGGATGGCTGCGGGGTGGGCCACTAGAGGATCTTTTCACTCCCATTAATCTATTGGCACAGGTGAGCAACACTTGAGTCATCAGACCCTAGGTCCCAAGACAGGTTCTAGACTACCATGTGATCTAGGGCAAGTGGCTGAATGTCTCTGAGCCTGTTTCGTCACATGTAAAAAAAAAAAAAGTGGATAAAAAAGGCAACCTGATAGACTTGTCTTGGGGACTTCATCATCTCTGCAAGCCCACAACCTCTTCTGGCATGTTTTCTTCCTCTCTGGCCTGAATGCCCTCCATTGTTGTCACCAATGACATCAGAACCCAAGGAGAATGTTGTCTCCAGAAGCTGCTGTGGAAAAGTTTGAGGTCACCCATAAAAGAAGTGACTCAGAAAAAGAAAGACTGAGAAGGAAGAGGAAGACTGAGGAGAAGGGACATAAGACATATAAGTTTTGATGGAGCAACCTGGAGCCAAAAATGCTGCAGGAGAAATGGACCGTAGAAGGCTTAGCATTGGGGAGACAGACTCTCCAGTCCAAATAAACCCTCGGTCCACCGAGGCTGCCTGGAGCAGCTGCTACTCCCTCACAGAGCGTACTGGTGCCTGCATGGTCTTAGTTCTTTTAGAGGCTAATTCATGCAGGCTTCTGGGTTTCAGTGAGGCAGGGAGGTACACTGCCATCTCAACTCCTGGGGCTGCCAATACTGCTCTCCTAAGCTGATCAGGGCTGCCCAGGTCCCACGATATGCCAAGGGCACCCTGTCACACATAGTCCTGGTGGCTGCACCCACAGAAACACTAATTGGGAAATGAGACAAGCGGAGTGCCTTTAATGAGCAACCTTGTTGTAACTCTTAACTGGTTGGCATTATTTACAGATTCCACTAGTGAGGTGCCTGTCAGAGAGGGAGCCCACGATAGGGCGGGGGAAAGGAGAGCAGACCAGCCTTGAGGGAAGAGGCAAGATTCAAAAGGAAGAGGGAAAGAAGCTCACTTTGTCTGAGCTTCTATTGGGCCTGAGACCTTTCTTTCATATGATCTCACACATTGTCCAGAAACCCAGGAGGTATAGGTGAGGTATAGGGGTAAGGTCACACAATAAGTCCAGTCCAAGCTGCTCAGACAACCAACCCCTCAGGGACTTGCCACAGGAAGACAGCATGTGCACCTAGAACCACCCTGGCAGGAAGAGCATGTGACTGTGGGGAAAAGCACAGACTAGGAAGGAAGACACACGCACCTAGCACTCCGTGTGCGTCCAGACATGTGGGATCCACTCAAGAAGGTGATCCCCTCAGCTCTTCCACACCCATGACTCACCAGGATGATTGTGGATGGGCCACAGTTCTCCCAGACACATCTCAGGGCCCTCCTTCCCTAAGGCTCATGGTCGGGAGCTCTGAGTTTTACCCTCAGCGGGAGGGGGGTTTTCTCTGGTTCATCCGCATTCACAGTTCATCCACTTTGAATCCAGAAGAATGGATTTGGCTGGACATTAATTGGGTTCAATGTGTGTCAGGGTCTCAGGGCTTAGCCTGGGCTAAGTGTGGAATTTAGCCTGGGCTATGGGGAAGAGCTTAGCCTGAGCCTGATGTGGCTCAGGCTGGGTCAGTGCGGGGCTCAGCCTGGGTCAGGCGAGATTATCAGTTTGGTTTAGAGTAGCGGTCTCCAACTTTTTGGCACCAGGGACCGGTGGTCCTGTGAAAGTGTAATGCCTGATGATCTGAAGTGGAGCTGAGGCAGTAATGCTAGCTCTGGAGAGCGGTTGCAAATGAAGTTTTGCTCACACGAGCCGCTCACCTCCTGCTGTGCAGCCCAGTTCCTAACAGGCCATGGACCAGTACTGTCTGCGGCCCTGGGGGTTGGGAACTCCAGGTTTAGAGTTATCAGTTTGTGGCCCAAGTAAAGGCTCTGACCATTGGTCTTAGTTTTTCCACCTGCAAAATGGACCAGGAATTTCTATCTGACTTTCTACCTGTCACTCTGGAAAATCGTGGGATATTGAGAGAGATCATAAAAGTGCCTTGCAAACTGTGAGGCGTCCGAACTTGGCTTTATTATCGTTATTATAAGCAGTCATCTGACACTGAAACCAAGCTTTCTACCCAGATGGGAATAGTTCACTGGCTTATCCTCTCATCCCACCAGGCCCTGAACTCCCTTCTTCTCTCTCTATTCTCATTGTCACATATCCTCTCTTCTCCTTCTACCTGTCAAGATTGGCATCTCTTTAATTATAACATCTGTGTGTTTCTTTAAGAGTCATGTGATTCCTCCTGACAGCAGCCTATTTAAAATTAAAGTCAAATACTCAGAATTCTAATATTTGAGTTTTGGGGGAAAATGCATTAATTGCCAAATGTTGCTAATTTCACTCTGATGTGGTTGCAAAAAAAATGAATACACACACACACACACACATATGTATATGTGTATATGTGTATATGTGTGTGTGTGTGTGTGTGTGTGTGTGTATGCATATTCCCAAGAGAACCAATGAAAGCAGTGTGAGTACAAGGATAACATCAGAATGTCAAAGCCAGAAGCTCATCTCAGAGCTTGTGCAGCCAAGCCTCTCCCTCATTTCAGAGATGAAGACATTGAGGCTCAAGCAGTTTAAGTGACTTGCTGAAGGTCGCCCCAGCCTGGGTGGAAAATCTAAGGCTGGCTAATGCCCACAGGCTCATTTATCCTCCATACAGCAGCTGGTTGATCCAGGGAACAAAAGCCTTGCATTCCTTCTGCATATCAGTATTCAGGCCATCTGGGGTGCTGCCTAACCTGCAGGGCTGCTGTGTTTGCAAGTGCTGCCTGCCAGGGGGCCTTGTCCTGGACAAGGGGCCTGCAGAGACTCTCTTCTGAGGCTGGAGATCTCTCTCAGTAACCAGAACAGTGGGCACAGTCCCACTGAGCAGCCATCTGCGGCAGCTGAGCTGTGAGGTTCCGGCAGCATCCCAGACTGCCGTGCAAGGGCCAGAGCTGGGGAGAGTGCCAGGTGCGGCAAGCAGGGCAGCTGGGGATGCACTTGCCTCCACAGCCTCTCAGTGAGGAAAGGCGGCTTGGAGGGAAACCACTGTAAGTGGATGGAGCGTTGTTTCTGAATTCAGACAGCCATCAGTTCAAATTCCAGCTAACCACTCCCTTGCCAGGCAACCTTGGTTGAACATCTCTGTTTCCAATTCTGCATCTGGCCATGTAATCAATAGTACTGATCCCACAGATTGGTCGAGGGTCTAAAGAGTCAATGTGCACCCCGTGCCAGCCCTGGGCTGCTCTCTACACCAAAAAGACAGCAGAAGCCTAGACCAGAAAGCATAACAAAGGGACCCAAAGGATCTACTCAGTCACAGATTTGTTTGCAGGCCTGCTTATGCTGTTATAAAAATGTAATTTGAAGGCTCTCTGGACAAGGTTAGAGCTCCCAGCATGTCCCATACCCATGATTCTCTGTGGCCTCACAGCTAGCCATTTGATTTGTGTGCTTCTCCGACTTTGCCCCCTTGGAGGGACCCCTCACACAGCTCCAAAAGATGAAAGTCTGTGCTTGCCCCATCCGTTCCCACTCCTGGCCCAAACCTCATGTGCCTCCTTCTTTGCCCCAACTCTGATAACATAGCCAATCCGCACCCAGTTCCCTACCCAACTGGAAGCACCTGGAGTGTGGTGGCCATCTCATATCCCTACATGGAAAGAAGTAGGCTCTTGGCAGATATATTTAATCATTCAACAAATATGGGTGAGTCTAGGCTCCAGGGACACAGCTGTGAACAATTTTGACAATGGCCAAATCTTCTTGGACCTTATCTTCTAGTGGGAAAGATGGATAGTTAAAACTTTAAAGAACAAGATAGCTTAAGATGAAGAAGATAAAACAGAATGATGTGCTAGACCAGCAAGTGAGTGAGTGAATGAATGAATGAATGAATGAATGAATGAGCAAATAGTAAGAATGTAAATTTCAGTTAAACAACACAGGAAAATTTTACAGCCTCAAACAGGAGGAAAGTGAATAAGGCTCAACAAGGAGCTGAATCTTCAAGTTTAATGGTTCGACTAATTCATTTTATCCAGAATTTGGCCCCTTCTGTTCACCCCCACTGCCACCATCATGGACCAAGCCTTCATCTTCTCGCACCAGCATTATTGCAATAGCCTCCTGGTTGTGTTCTCCAATTCTGCCCTTGATCCCTTCTACAGTCAACTCTCAACACAGTAGCCACAATGATCCTTTTAAAATTTAAGTCAAGCCACACCGTTCCTCTACTCAAAACTCTAATGACCCCCCATGCCTCTATGAATAAAAGCCAAGGACTTCCTATGACTTAGAAAGCCCTATATGACCTGACTCTCATCATCTACCTCTCTGTCCTCATCTCCAACTCATCTCTCTCTCACTCACTCTGCTTTAATCACAGTGGTCTCTTTGCTATTCCTGAAAGATGCCAGGCACATTTCTGTCTCGACTTTTGCTCATGCTATGCCTCTGTCTGGAGTGCTTTCCCTCAAGATATCCACAGGACTCATGCCCTCACTCCTTTCAGTGTTTGCTCAAGTGTCATCTTCTTAGTGGCACCTGCCACTAAGAAGATGACACTTATCTGAAACGTCAGTAACTCTGACACTTCTTAACCTCCCCCTGCTTTATATTTCCTTCTTAGTATTTATCACTTTCAAACTTATTATATATTTTACTATCTTATCTTGTTTATTATTTGGCTCTTTCAGGGATTTCTATCTGACGCATTCAACCCAACACCTAATACAATGCCTGGCCAACAGATGCTCCATAAATATGTGCTGAAAAAATAACTAATCCTAATGATGAGGAAACTGAGGGGCCTAGGAGGGGAGAGAGCTGCACCAGGTCATAGCACCAGCTGTTGGCCAAGCTGAGACTGGAACTTCCAGGGAACCAGGTGAAGAACTGCTACATCTCATCTTCCTCCTCCTTCACCTCCAACTGAGTGTCTAAAGCTGGATTTTTCATGACTATGGTCTAACTCAACATGGAGGAGGAGGACATCAGGGAGTAGCCGACTCACATGTGTGCATGAAGGAGTCTTTCAAGGGAAAGAAGGCATCCATCTGTCATCTGCCAGGCCTACAGAACTCCCAGCTCCAGCTACCCAATTTTTCCTCCTCTCTATGCATAAACCATGATGAGATGGGAGTGGGGAGGCATTACTTCAGTAGTTCCAGTCGCACCCCCTGCTGCTGGACCCCTCCTGACTCCTCCTGATCTAGAGTCCAATTCTGCAGTCAGCTCTCCTGTCCTAAGCTCACACCCGCAGTCTGCTAACTTAGGATCCCTCCATGGCTACCCATTGCCCTGAGGATCAAGTCCCAAGTCCTTGGCCTTTGGGGACTCCTGGCCCTGGCCCTTGCTGTCTCTTGTGTCCCAGTGCTCCTGGGCAAGCCTCGAGCTCTGGCTACATCTTTCAGGCCCTGAGAGAAAGCCTGTGGCTCTGTGCCTCTGAGCATTTGCACATGTTGTGCCTCAGCCAGAATGTTGTGTCCAGCCTAGTTAATGCCTCATCTCTTTGAAGCCCACATAACAATAACAATAACAACAATAACAATAACATTAATGGCATTGGATAGGAAGTCTCATGGGATAGTGCCAAGAACCTGACAGCTCAGGATCAAATCCCAGTTCTGCCATCTTCCAGCTAACAACTTTGGGAAGGTCACCTGACCTCTGTATTCAGTCTCCCACTTGCAAATGTTGCTAGTACAAAACAAGCTAATGCCTGGCCTGGCTAGCACCTGGTCATGGTAAGCAACCAAATCCTAAAAGACATAAAGGAGAGAAATCACCACTGGTTACTTGTCAGTATTGAGTGCTCAGTATACATCATGCCATTTTAATCTATTTAGGAGACCAGTGAAGAAGATATTATTGGTCCCATTTTCCAAATAAGGAAACAGAGGAACAGGGCTATATGTGAAGTCTTATCAGCCCCTGTGGAATGAAGAGTTGGAGATATATCAACTCTTCAAATAAAGAAAAATTATCTAAAAGCAGCCACCTCTTTAATGCATCTATTGCCGTTTCTGCTAGACACTTTACCTAAAGGACCTCAAATCCTTAAGACAACTGTCTAGAAGTTTATAGATGAGTCTATCAAGTCTCAGAGACTTGCCCAAGATCACTTAGCTGGAAGCAGCAGGTCTGGCTGGCTCTAAGATCCTGTAAACTTTCCACAAAAGTATGCCAGCTATGGAACTCCACCGTTCACTCTGCTCTCTCTCCCAGAGAGAACCTGCCTGGAGGACAGCAGTTAGACACCAGCCTCCAGCTGCAATGCCTTCAGAGCCCACCATGGCTGAAAGCCAAGGCCACGCTCTTCACTAGTCAAAAACCGAGAATGACAGCAGTACCAGGGCCTGGTAATTCCTGCTCTATAGAGGGGACCTCTAAGGGCAGCCTATCAGGAATTCGCTACTGGGCTGGCTGGACTTTCTCAGAGCTACACTGTAGGCTAAGACTCTCTTATCCAAGCCTCTTTACTTTGCTCTCTCTTTTTAAAATGCTCGGACCCTCACTGAGGTCTAAGGCTTTCCCCACCCACTCTTGCTCCCTCTTTCCATTATTTTTTACAGGCATT
>NW_006435779.1:1546415-1559208 GCF_000325575.1 Pteropus alecto
GTCCACTGTACTTCTAATTCCATCATCTTGGCATCTGCTTTTCGGGGACCCTAACTGACACAGTACATCATCTTTCACTCAAACTGCAATGAAGGCTTCTCGAGTATGGAATCATGCAGGGCATAGCAAATGAGGGTAGCTACCCAGTACGTCTATGGTCCCAAGAGTAGGGGTAAGGGATGGGATGGGATGCTAATGGCTGGACCCAAGAGCTCTCTGGCAATTCATCAGAGGAGAGTGCCTATGTTGAGTCTGATAGAGCTGGATGTTCTCATAGAGCTCCTTACTCTCTTTGGGCCTCGGTCCTCATCATCTGTTAAATAGTATACAGATACCTAGACTCACCATGTTGTCTTGAGAACTGCAGAAAGCACTGGTTTTTAAAAGGTGATGACCAGGAATATGTGATTTTATGGCCATTTTATTGGAGCTTAGATGATCAGAGTTGAAAAATGTCATAGAGACCTATATTTTAATTATATGGGTGGAGAACTGGAGACAGAGAGAAGAGTCATAGGCAGGCAAAGCCTTAACAGAAGCTCCTCGGTCTTTTAGCCCTATCCCAGATCCCAGAATGGCTTCCGTCCCCATGCAGCACCAGCTTTGTCTTTAGCCACTGAAAGTCCAAAATGTTCTTCTTAAAACCAGGCCAGGAGCAAGCCAGTTGGGCCTGGCTCTCAGCCTTTCACCTTCTTCCTGAGCAAGTCAGAGACGTGTTGGGGAGGAGAGGGGGAACACAAATAATAAGAACCAGTGCTTTCATGAAGACTCTCTGCCGCCAGGCAGAGGGCAGCTCAGAGGCTGCGTTTCCAGGAGGTAACAGAAGCAGTGGGATATAGAGGCAGATGCTGTGCGCGTGCGTCCCCTCCCCCACTCAACCACTACTAAAGAGATCTCAGGGCTACCTCTCCGGAAGGGAAGACAACCAGAGACACTTAGAGAAGGATACCACTGCAGATCCCTGGGGCACAAAGAGAAAGGGCTACCCCCATTTGAGTCAGAAATATAGATGAGACTGGAGACAGAGTAAGACACTGAGAGACCCAGGGGTAGAGAGGAGAGGTGCAAAACAGATGGAGTGGGAGAGACTGAGACGCAGAGAAATGGAGGAGGGGGAGAAATGCAAAGGAAAGGCGGAGAGAGTCGAGAAGAACGAAAACCAAGAAAGGACTGCTGACAGCGCCAGGGGCGGGGCGGGGCAAGGAGTAAGCGTGGGCCAGGTTCGAGCGCCGGGCTGCGCACACCTGGGTTGCGGCTGGTGGCGGAGGTCAAAGCCCCGGCCCAGCTGCCCGCCGCACCCCGGGCCTTTGTCCTGCGGCTGGAACTCGTTGCCGTGGACCGGGAGCGCCCCCTGCCGGCCCTGGAGGGTCGGACTGCAGAGCTCACTCAGCGTCGCGCCCAGCATCGCGCCGGAGGCAGCGCGGGGGGGAGGGGAGGGTCCACTCGCTATGCACGAGGGAAACGGAAGCCCAAAGACAGGTCAGCAGGGGCCGGGGGGAACCTAAGCCAACCAGTGCTGGCTCCAGGACCGAAATCCAAACCTGTGAATGAGGGTTGCCCTCTTAGGGTGCATTCCGAGTCCGAGGGGCAGCTGAGGGTGAACGCCCCCCACCTACCCACCCCAGGAAGGGGCCGGTAGCTCTGCCTCCACTCTCCATGCCCCTGTTTCTCTGCCCGCACTGTCTCCTGGACAGGACTCAGATGCCCACGCGCAAGGCAAATAGTGCAAAGCATGAAAAAAACTGGTGAGAACTGCGACTAGAGATGGAGCCCAGCCGGTGAACCCTTACTTGGAGAACCCCGTGCCTGAGGTTGCCCAGTTTTCAGATTTTTCAAAAGGAGCCAGAAAATTCATGTTCTTTTACGAGAATGCTCCACAGTTCCATAGCTTTGCGAAATTGTTGAGGGGAGCAGGTAATGGTTTGGCCCACAAGCCACCCACTGGCACTCCCCAGCTAGGAGTGTCCTACAGTGCCCTTTCTCTGATTTCACTTACTGGTCTGGACTAGTGCCTTGTGTGGCTATTTCCTTAACATTTGTATTCGCTTAAATACACTTATTGAAAAAGGAAATCCTATATCTCTACCGTAGTTAGCCGGTATTCTGTGTCCCAAAAGCCAGGTAACCTTAGAATTAAAATAGGACTATTAAAACAAAAAGTTTGGCCCTACTCCTCCTCACATTAACGCATTTGGTGGATGCCTTCACACTGAATTGCTGACGTGTCACCTCTGATTGGGGTGGGGGGTGTGCAACACTGATCTTTGAGTCTGAGAACCTAGGGAGGCCACCCAATCTGTGCCCTGTCCACTCTCAGTGCTAAGGGAGTAGAAGCCCAGGTGAGATAGGCATAGAATGCAACAGAGCTTGCCAGAGAGGAAATAGAGAGACAGAGCATAGAGACAGTGCCTCAACTGTGGGGTGAACCAGAAACTCCCCAGTGAGTCCCACAGTGACGGTTGGTTACTTTGTTGCTCCCTTGCTGCTTCCTATAGGGAGCAGCTATGGAGCCCAATAGCATGAGAAGCAGGTGGCTGCAGTGGGGCAAGGACCCATCTTGACAGCAGTGGAAGAGGAGAAGCAGATAGATGGTCTATGCGCAATGAAAGAGAAGGTAGAATGGGGGTCTGGGAGAGAGAGGAGGGCTCTGGGGTTCCCAAGCAGATTTCCACAAGCTTCCTATGCGTAGCCAGCAAAGGGGCTTCTAAATACAAGTCATTCACCTTCCAGGAGCTTCCCCCACACTGAGATTAAGACTGAATTCCACCTAGCTTCTAAGGCTCCACATAAATTGTCCTCTTACCCACCCCCTGATCTCTTTGCCCCACCTCCCCCAACACACACACACACACACACACACACACACACACACACACACTCCCCTCAGCCCCACTGGCCTGCTCTTCTGGAGAACAGGTTGCAAACAAATCTTGAGAATATGAGTAGGAGTTAGCTGTGTGAATCAAGCTGGGCAAAGAGAACAGGCTGCACCCAGCCATGGAGTTGTGAAATAGCATGTCATGTTCCAGGGCTTGGTGAGGCCAGAGTTGCTGTGGCAAAAACTAGTACATGGACATGACGGGTGTGAGAGGGGAAGGAAAGGCAGGCAGTGGTACAGTCATGCCATGGAATATTAGGCACCATATATAAAAAAACAACAACAACAATATTCCACCAGTAGACTTAAAGGGATTTCTATATGGCATTGTTGAGTGAGAAAAGCAATTTGAAGATAAGTATGTGTAATAGGATCCTGTTTTTATAGAAACGACAGCCAAAATATTCTGTGAGTGCATACGTATAGCTATGTATGTCTGTAGAGGATTTTATTAACACAAAGAAAAACACAGAAAGATACATGCTGGGTGGCGAACATGGGTTTTCTTCAGGGAAACCTATTGTGGGGGAAGAAAAAAAGGATTTGAAAAATAAAAACTGCCTTTTAAAAGACTTATGACCACAGTTATATATGTCCCCCACATCCACTTCTCACCAAAGCTAGACATGTGGGAATGGTCTCAACCAATTCCTGCTCCTGTCCAATGACATCTCCTTAACTGACCCCAGCCACATCTCCAACACACACACACACACACACACACACACTACATTTATGTCTGGGCTCTCTCACCCATCCCATTTTCCACACAGCCAATCCTCTGATGATCCCAATTGCCATGAAAGTGAAATCCAGCTCCCAGTATGGCTCCCAAGCTTCTGCACCTCTGGCCTTGCCCCCTCTGCAGACTCAGGCCTCATTGCTGCTCCACCCCCACCCCTGTCAAGTAGCCCATAGTCCCCAGCCACTGTGTTCCCCTCAACTCTGAGCCTTTTTACCAGTCAGAGCAACCTATATTGATATTTGCTATATTTTAGTCATAGTTCTAAGCACTGGCATTTATTAAAAGCTTTCAATTCTCACAATAACCCTAAGTGTATAATATTTTTGCTTGTATTATATTTTGCATATGGGAAACCTGAAACACAGAAAGGTAAGTAATTTGCCTAAGGTCACACTAGTTAGTGGTGCAAGTGGTCCCAGAGCCTGCACACTTGAACCACTGCACTATTCCCTTTATCTGGAACTCTTTTTAGTTTCTGTCTTCACTTAACTAAATCCAGATCATAACTAGATCTCAATTTAGATATTTCCTCCTCCAGGAAGCCATCCCTGACCCCAAAGTCTGGCATATACATTCTTCCAATGCCTTCTACTATGGCCCAGCCATCCCTCAATCATAACACTTCTCATGCTTTATGAGGTAGCTGAACATCTTCACTAGCCTGTGAGATCCTTGCAGGCAGGCACTTAGTTTCTGTTTTGAAGATGGGTCCTAAGTACCTCACACTAAAAAAGCCTGTGTTAGGACTTCAATCAATATCTGCTGGATAAAAGTACATCAGATAAACTAGGATTCACTTGCTCCACGTATGGTAGGATTGGGAAGGGAAGTTCTGTCAGGGTCCCTTTCAGCACCATGGAGAGCTCCCCACCACCTGCTTCAGCTGGGTCCGCGGTCTCTGGGTTTGCTCCTTTGTTCCTTGGGTGGCTCCGAGCTCTGGCCTAGACAAGATTCTCCAGGCATGAAACCTTAGTTTGCAAGAGTGTTGAACAACTCAGGGCTGTGGGGGAAGGGGTAATCTGAGAGCTAGAATAAGCCATCCCCCTGGGCAGAGCAGCCCCCTCACTCCAGGGTCCTCCTGTCAGTCACACCCTACCTTATACATACTTTTTAACAAACACAGAGTTTTAAAAAATAGTTAGCCTGTTGGAACAGGCACCAAATCTATGCATTTTCTCAAATAACTGAACTAGAAAGAAATGAAAACTTCAAATACTTTTTGTACCAGGCTAGAATTTAGCAGCTGCCTCATTCAGTCTATGTCTCAGCCTGACTAGAATGAAGTGATAGAAGAGAGAATGGCTTGAAAAGGAACGAGGTTCAGTGGAGAGCCTCAGATTACCATTCATGGACCACAGGCAAGTTCAGAACAAGGAGAAGAGAGACAAGACTAACAAGTAAGAAGATGATAGAGTAGGGGGAGGGGGCACAGCTGGAGGAAACTGAGACACAAAACAACACTCTCCTCTTCTGTCAGTTACTCACACATGCTGGACCTTGCCTGGGTACAAACCCCGGAAACCCCAGAGATGAGTCCCTGTCCACTGCAGCTGGCAGATTAGGGCGAGCCTAGCAGAGAAGTAGACAAACAAGCCAGAGCCATCAGTGTTCCAAGAAGGATATGCAGGACACTGAGGTTCCTGCAGGAGCTCACCAGTCAACCATAGGGGCCTAAGCCAGAAGGTATAAAGTGTGCAAAGAAGGAGAAGTGAATAGCATATTGTGAGTAGAGTTGCCCAGTATGCAAAAGGCTGCCACATGGCTGAGCTGCCCACGCCCCCCCCCCACCACCAGAGACATGCCCACATCCATTGCAGGGGGTGGGTTTTGTGGCCAAAAGGACAGAGAGAACTGGGTTTCTGGAGTTGACTCCAAAGCCTGGCTTGCAAGCCCTGGTCCCATGGGGCTGGGGCAGCCTCTTTCCCATACCCAAGAATATGGGTGCCTCAGCCAGTCTCACATGGAACCCGCAGAAGGGACACTTCAAGGAGGAGAGGAAATGTGAGAGGCTGATGAATGAGATTTCAAGGCCATGGAAGGAGAGGAAGCCTAACTCATTTTGTTATTAAGGAGCATTGGCTGAGCACTTTCTCTGTGTGCACATTGCATGTTAGCAGC
This sequence comes from Pteropus alecto, assembly GCF_000325575.1. NCBI lineage: Eukaryota > Metazoa > Chordata > Mammalia > Chiroptera > Pteropodidae > Pteropus > Pteropus alecto. The sequence goes on from NW_006435779.1 coordinate 1,552,157, forward strand.
CTGTACACTTGCAACAGCCTTCAGAGGTGGATGCAGCTATTTTCCCCTAGAGCTCAGAGAGGCAAAGCAATTTGCCAAAGGCCACCAGCAAAATTAGCAACAGAAATGAGATGCTGACACAGATGTGCCAGACTGGCAAATAAGAGCAGAGTGCATGGGCCCTGTTCCAGAGTCTCCTTTGTTCCTCTCCCTCCCTCCAGACCCTCGCCCTTGGCTTTCATCAACACTGGCTGGCTTCATACTTTAGAGAGATTCCACCACTGTGAATCAAGCCCTGCGTACCTCCTCGGTGGGGCTGGGTTCCAGGTATATGGAGGAGGGGAGGAGATCTTGCCTTCCTGGTCCCTTTGAATGAGCCAGGCATCCACTTGGAGGAAGCGACAGGCCATTCCCAAGCATGAGCCCCACCTCTAGCATATTCAGCCCCCAATCATCCTCTTGTCCTATCCATCACCTCTCTCTGGGTGCCACCTCTCCTGGTTCTGACTGATGATCTGCTCTGGACCCACTTCTCTGCCTCTAGCTGAGCATTTCAGGGATTCAGCCTCTGGCCCCACACACCATCATCTTAGAAACAAACCCTTCCTTGGATTCACTCTGTAGAAATCTCTCATGTCTATTAGTTCATTTAAGTCTGACAACAACCCCATATCACATATGGAGAAACTGAGGTAACAAGCAGGCACTCAGGTTGTGAGTGGCTCGACCCAATGTGTGACCCCAAGCTCCATGCTCTTAACTCTCTGCTGTCTCTTGGTAGTAAGTGAACATGTGATCCTGAATATTCTAGGTACCTATCTCATCTGGTGTCAAGGAAGGCTTTGGGGACTATAACCTGGGGTTGCCCTTTACTGCAGGAGGCTGCTCTTGGGTGGGCGGGAAGTAAGCCCCTGGTAGAGCTCAGGAGAACTGCACAGCCTGGAACTACCCCTGTATCATGGCAGGTTTACACAATGAAAGCTAATTCCTGGATTGTAATGACTGAAAGAACCGCTGGCTTCTGACTCCTCACATAATTACCATGAGACCTCTGTAGAGTAATTCACCAGATAATTACATAGTAGCGGGTGGGGGGTGGGGGATTCTTCTCTGGAAGGTAAAGAGGTAGCATTTAATTTCGAGGGGGATGCCTAATCTTATAATTACTCAGTAAAGTCCCGTGTTCCCACCAACCTGATTCTCTCTGGCCAGCCTGACCTGCAGAACCAAAGCAAGCAGTGGTCTCTTCCCCAAGATGGAAATGAGGGGAGGGAGGAGGGGAATGGTGGGGTTTCCCCAGGGCATCTTCACAGGTGAATTATCCTGGCAGCCCTGAAATACAGAGGGAGAAATAGGCAGGGCAGGAAAGAGAATCTTCTTTGTTTACTGGAGATGAAATTGACACAAAGGGAGAAAACTTAGGTATCCCCAGGCAAGTCAGTAGTTCAAAGTGTGGTCATGCAGACTGGGGTTCAAGCCCAGCCACCTCGGGGTGACTCAGTCTTTCTTAAATGGTCTAAAAGGGAGCCGAGCCATACGGCATCACTTGTGTATTATCACAAATAGTGCTGCCTAATAAACACCCCAAAACTAAGACTTTAAAAAACAACCATTTACTGCAGGTCCTCCAATAACATCCTTTTATTCAATGTTGTTTCATTACAAAGTTGATGAGATGTCTTAAGAACTTAACTCTTATTTATATCAATTAGCTTATGGTAAAATTGGTTTTGTTATGTGACACAGAACCTACCGATGACATTACGTGAGGACTAACTGTATTGCTCATGCTTCTGCAGTCAGCTGGCAGCTTGGCTTGACCTGTGACTCACTCACATACCTGGTGATGTGGCTGTCAACTGGGGCTATGGGTAACCAGGCCATGTGTCTCTCATCCACCAGTAGGATAACCTGAGTTTGTTCACAAGTCAGTTGAGCAGTTCCAAGAGCCATAGTAGAAATGTATAGGGACTCGTGAGACCTAGGCTGGGAACCAGAACACTGTCACTTCTGCCATATGCTGCTGGCCAAAGCAGGTCCCTGGTCAGCCCAGAGTCAGTGTGGGAGTGAGGGTGGGAGGACTCTGCCACTTGACAGGAGGGGCTGCATCACATCCCAAAAGACATGGACACAGGGAGAAATGAGGAATTGGAGCCATTTTTGCAATCAATCTACCACAACCTGCCTTCTGGGGTTATTGCAAGATTTATAAGATGCAGCTGACAAGGTTCTTTGCACATGTAAATGTTCATTAAAGTGAAGGCCTGCTTGTTATTGAAAATAATAAGAAAAGGGAGCTAGTGGCAGAGACTGGACTCCTGATGCCTAACATTTAGGGCTGCTGGCCTTCCCCTCTACAGAGACAGTAGTACAGTGGAAACACCCAGCATAGAGAAGCTGGACTGGGTCCCTGCCTTGCCTGCCCCTTGCTCTATCTGTTTGACCTGGGCAACTCACTGTCCCTCAATGTCTCGGCGTCTGCAACACAAAGTGGGGTGAGTCCACTCCACAGGGGCAGCTCAAGGATCAGAGTGACATGCTGCATGCCAAGACAAAGCTGGCCCCTGGCCCCCAGTCGGTGTCTCTGTCTTTTTAAATACAAGCCATGATGCCATGGGATTTATTTACTTCTACTTCCTGTAGTTTCTATTGTAAGAAAAATAACTAATTCTCTTTAATTTCCAAATATTACATTATTCTGTGATGTAGAAATGCTTTTTCAAACTAGACGTTCCTTCACAGAGATTCTGGCACATCCCCTGCTCCACTCCCCATCCTGCACCCTGTCCCCACCTTAGGCAGGACTGTAATCTCATACCCCTTCTCCAATAGTCACTACCATTTCTTTTTATAAATTCAGTTGTCATTGTGCAAGTAATTACACTCTCCTTTTGAACACTGCAGATATTGGGAAGTCCCCCATGCCCACCATTCCCCATTTCAAATCTCCCTCCTGGACCCCACCATCAATGCCATCTCCACTTCCCACACACCATCACAAGTATCAATACATTTCATATCCTTCCAGAACTTTTCCTATTAATTAACTTATATATTAATTTAATTAATTCTATTAATTTACATTATATTTATTCCCGTAGAAAATGTGTTATCATTTTATGTGTTTTTATAAGTGGTATATCATATATATTAATTTGCAGCACTGTCACCCAAACTGTAAATATCTATCTCTATGGACACATATGGATCTGATTCATTCTTTTTAAATGTTGTATAGTATTCTATAGTATAAATGAGCCACAGTTTACTCATCCATTCTCCAGCTGGTAGTAAAAGTACTTATTACAGCACTGTTCTAAACCAGTGGTCTCCATGTTGGTAAGTCCAGCTTCCTGAAGAGCTAAACCATGTGCCAAGGCAGGATGGAAGAAGGTGAGGAGGTACATCTGGAGATGACAGTGATTTGGCACTTGGGACATAAAGCAGGGAGAAAGAGGAGCCTGAGTTAGGATGAATGGGCATAGCCTAAACCAGGGAGGCCCTAATGCCAAGCAAAGGAGTCTGTGCTCAGTGCTGAAAGATCAGTGCAATGAGGTTAGCCTGGAAAAATGTGGAGGGTGTGGTAGGAAGGGAAAGGGTACAGGCAAAGGCCTGGAGGTAGGGATGAGCAACTGCACTGAAAAGGTCCCAGAGAGTTTGCTGGATCCTAGAGGTGACAGAGCTAGCTGGCAGGTCATCAGAGCCATAGCCTGGAGTCTCAGTGCCACAGGCTCTGTCCTGCATTTGCCAGCAGCCCCAGAGATATCTGACAGGAATTTGAACTGATCCAGCTGGGCTGAGGAATGATTTCTCCAGATAAGGAAGAGGTGGAGACAGATATTTGTGAAGGGTAGCTCCACCTGATGGGGCCAGAGCCAGGGCCCCGTTTCAGGGGGTGGCAAGGAAAACAGCCTGTCAGAGAGGGGCACACTGCGCACAGTGGATGTCCTCTGCCAGTTTCCTTGGCTCTAATCTTTTTGGCTTTTTCTTGAGTCCAATGGCTTATGGGGCCTGAGCCTGTCAGTAGCATATTAGAAAAGGCGCTATGCACCGTGCTCTGCTGCCCATGGGTGGAGGGTATCAGCAGCCCCAGGGCCCTTGCAGGCCCCAGCCCCTCCCCAAGAGTTACCCTAGTCACTCTGAGGTGGTTCTGTGGCTATGAGAATGGGCACCACCCTGCCAATCATTCCCTGCCAATCAGAGGGTAATGCCGTCCCAGCATACAGCAAGTGCTTAATAATTACTTATAAAACACTACCATACAAGCTGCAAAATGAGTTCTGAAGTGTCTAAGCTCAGTCCCAGCCAGGATGGAAAAAGATGATCATGAACCAGCACTCAGGTCCTCCGGGAGAGGAGGTTTAGCATGCCGTTAAGTCAACGTTAGATTGCCATTGCAGCATCAGCTGTCTTCACAAAGACACAGGGTCTCTCTTGATTGTCTGAGACATCTTATGTGTCTTGAGTGGGGCATGTCCTGAAACAAGGATCCAGTGCAAGTCACTTATTTGGGAGGTAGGCCCAGGTAGTACCAGTAGGAAATAGGGCTGAGACGAGGAAGAGGAGACCAGTGCTATATAGCCTCAAACTATCACTTAACCTCTTTGCTCTATTTTTCCTCAGTAGATTTAGGTACAGTAATATCTCCCTGAGAGGATTTGTATAAGGCTAAAGGGAAGTGCCTGACAAAAGCAAGGTAGGTCAGAATGTAGGGATGCAGGGAGGCTTCTAAGCATCAAGGGCTGGCCAAGCCCCATAGCAAAGGACCTACCTGTAACCCATGTTTACAAGGCCACAAGTCACTGTCCCACTGCCAGGCTGCCTCCAGCTCTAGACCTCTTCAATATCCCTGCTGGGGGCCCAATGGACTCTGTCCTCTTGTCTCCACACTGGTCTAAGCATATGACCTTCCTTTGGGACCCCAGGATCTCTTGGAGCCCCTAGTGAATAGCTGGAGAGGGGAGAGCTTTTCATTCTGAGGTCTGTTGGCCTCTTAGGGCCCTACATGGGTAAAGACTGGACAATATATGCCACCCTAAATCAAAAGTACCCCAAGGCCAGAGTGTGAACAGCCACGAGATCAGCTGGGCATTGACACGGGCCCACCCTAGGCGGGGGCCTAGAATCACAAACTTTGGCTAATACCCTAGTCGATCAGAGAATGAATTCTGACTCGTTACCCTGCCAGTTGCCCTGTTACACTGGGCAACTTCCTTAGCCCCTCTGTGCTTCCTTTTCAACACCTGTAAAGTGGGACTGATAACAGTACCTACCTCCTGGCTTGTTTCATCCATATAAAAGGTCTAGGCACACAGTAAATGCTCAGAAAATGCTGGCTGACAGACTTCTGCTGAAAGAAATGATCAGGGTTCCCACATGGCAGAGGACCCCCAGGGGCAGGAGCTCAAAGTCAGTGGAGCTAGATAATGTCCCAGTGGCTGACTTTGATATAGGGAAGAGGCATGAGAACTTCAGAAATTGACTAAATGTTAAACCAGAGCCTACAACAGTGCTGCTGCCAGACCATGGGAAACCTACAGAACAAAGGAAGATTCCTACTGGGATTACTAACAAACCATTTACCCATACTATGAAGGGAAAACAGAATCTTTAAGTCTTATTCTACACAAAATAAACTCGACCATTCATTCCCTAAGGATAATCTATAGAACAAAGGCTAGGATTGCTAGCATATCTTTAACGCAGCATACCCATGCCTTTCATGCTACATAAACATACCATCAAAGGAAAAGAGGTAAACAAAGTTTTTAAACTGTAATCCATAGAAACTAAGAAAGACATATGAACTGAATTCCCCTAACACTCCAGGCCCCTCTCATTGCCCCTCCCATTACCTCTCAGTCCCTCTCGTCTCTCTCTCCGTCTCTCTAATTCTTGTCTTTAAGAGGAGACCATGCTCTGTCTATGGAGTGTTACTCCTTCTCTAATAAACTTTCCCTTTGACTCTAAGTCTGGCGTGTGTTTAAATTCTTTCCAGTGCACAGTCAAGGACTCTAAGTGCAGGACTTGATTCCCTACTCGGAAAGATTCGCCCTGTCCTGCGTCAACTTCACGAGGAACACTAAGGAGTCCCTCCCACACCCATAACACTTTGAGTACACCAAAGCTTAGGGCAGAACTAAGAGAGCCAAAACCTAGAGCACAGAGGTGACAGGTGAGCTGAGGAAGGAGGATGGGGATTTTCAGGACCCCAAGCAGGCCTAGGCTCCAAGATAAGTATTTGACTAAAAGTGGATTATAATTGTTCTATGTCTTGCATGCCTAGTCCTTTACACAGATGACCTCATTAATCTTCCCAGCATCTATCAGGAAGAACCTAATTAGAGCCCATCTTCCAGATAAAGAAACTGAGGCATAGAGAGGTCAGGTTCTCATCCAGGCAGCAGAGCATTGATTCTTCCCAGTAAGCCTGCCTTGAGTCTGTGTACCTCTCATCCACAGCTTTAGAATACCTTGTCTTCAGTACCTAGAGCTGGCTACCTAGGCCTGGCCACTCTTCAGAAGCTCCCCCGCTCCCCTGCCTCAACCCAGCACCCTTCCCCACAGGCTCTATCTCCACAGTGCCCCCTCCCAGGCCCCGTTCCCTCTCTGGCTCCCCTTTCCAGGCTCCATCTCCCCTTTCCAGGCTCCATCTCCACCCTGCTCCACACTCCAGACTCCATCCACTCTCTGGTTCCACCTCTCTGGTCTCCATCTCCTCCCTAGTCCCTTCTAGGCACCATATCCCCCCAACCCCAGTGCCCAAGCTCCATCTCTTTCCCCCTCAAAGTGTCCTGTCTTCTCTGCACCCTTCCCTGACCTGTACTCCCTTGTCAGCCAACTCTGTCTAATCTGTGTCTCTGGATTTGGTTCCCTGGGTGTGAGGAGTCCCTTACATGGAGGAAAGGAGAGGAACATCAGGAAAGTCATCTACCTCTCCTTCCTCCTGGAACCTACCAGGCCCAGACCCTTTTAGCCTGCTCTGCTTCAAACCTGGGCTCTCCTCCTGCACCTGCTTGCTGTAGGTATGCCTGGCCGCCCTATGCAGAATGTGGTGTGTGTGTTGCACAGGT
>NW_006435779.1:1559266-1567628 GCF_000325575.1 Pteropus alecto
AAGGGGTGCTTCCCTCCAAGGCCACAGCTTCTACATCAAACCATCCTCATTAAGAAGCACTGCGTGTGCCAGGGTGACATCTTTATTGGTTTGCCCAGAGACTTCAAAGCCTTCAGGAGAGCTCCTTGGTGAATTGGACATGAAAAATGTTTGAGATGAGATGGAGCAAAGAAGCAGCCAGCGCTCCAAGCATTAATTAGGTAGAGGGTGAGGCGACAAGATGGGACAAGGAATCAGGGTTGCCCAGCTGCCAGCCCCAGGTCTTGGGGCTGGGGGTCAGCTTCTACAAGGCAGAAAAGCTTCCTACAGGGACCCCAGGTTTCCTATAGGCCAGAGCCTCCCTACTTTCAGGTCAGGCCCTTAGAGGTGGGCAGAGCTGGACCCTAGAGGAGAATACACTCTACAGCAAACGTGACAAAGCTGGGGAGAAGCCTCTGCTCTATTACTGGTCCACAAACGTGGGTGGAGTCTTGACTGTGCAGGTCTTTGAGGATGCTGTGGGGGAAGCAAAGAAGAAGGGGGCCCAGGCCATACACCATGAGCTCAGTTCTCCTGGAGAGGCTGGCGTAGGCATCTGTGGGAGCTGGAATTCCCAGCAGAGAAAACAGCATATGCAAAGATCTGAGGGATTGAGATAGTGGTCTTCAGTAGGGGGCAGTGTGGCCACTGTTAAGGTTTTGAGGGTGTTTTGGTGGCTCAACTGGGAGCTGGGTGTGGGGGCAGGGATCTGGAGAGGCAGAAGCATAGAAAACTGTCAGGAGCCATGGCTGGGGTCCTGGTGGAGGGTGTGGACCTAAAGCAAGGAATGGCCACAGGCATTGAGGAAGCAGGGAATGGGAACCATCAAGTGAGTGGTGGTGAGTGGAGGCAAGGAGAGGAGTCCTAAATGAAATTCAGATTCTTGGTCCCAGGACCAGGTGCAGGTTAGGGCCATCCCCGAGATGAGGACATGGAGGAAGAGCAAGTGTGGGGAAGATGCTGGGGATTGCTGGGTTTATAGTACCTCCAGGACACCCGGTGAGATGGTCAGAAACAAGGGAGCTTTGGAATCAGAGCTCAGAGGAGGCATGGGAGAGACTGGGACAGCCCACCATCCACACAACCAAGATGGACTGGCTGTGGGAGCAGAGGCAAGCTCTTCTAGATAGTCTCTCTCCAAGGAGTTTGTCTCAGGCCTGGTGGACTAGGGAGAAGTGAGGAGGCAAGTCTAGGGTGGGGCACCGGGCCTGATCACAGAGCAACAAAGTGAAAAGCTTGGAGAAAGACTGCTATCAGGCCAAGGTGTCACAGGGGACCTTCTCTGACACAACAAAAGCACTATTTGCTTTAAAGGCAGAGGTGCAGACAGGCCTTTCCACTTCCACCCTGGTCCTTGCTTGCTGCCTGAGGAGGGTGGACACTCATGCCAGGAGGCAGAACTCTGGCTGCCCCCATAGGTGCTTTTCAAATCATTTCCGAGGGGATGGTAAGAGATAAACCTGTCAGGTCAGAGAGCAACTGACAAATTTCATTGGGCTTTCTTGTGCTTGCTAGATGAGAAAAAAAAAAAGTTTTATAAATTAGCTTTTCCTCTTCCATCAAGATGAGAAGGGGAAAATGGAGCTCTTGATTGGCCCATTTGGAGTGTTGACTTTGATTTGGTGTGTATCACCCTAGTGACTAATTGGAAAAAGCTGCTGCCTCTGATCTAGGGGTGCCTTCGGGGGTCTCCTGGCAGGTGGTGCGGAATCTGTGTATGTGGTCTGGATGGGCCATGCTGCTCCTGGCCACGTGGCAGCCACTCCAGGACAGGCTGGCCATGGCAGAATTTTTGGCTGTGCTCACACCCCACACAAACCACTGCCCCACTCTGCCCACATCCCTACCGCCACCCCCCCTAAGGGAAGGGCACTAGAGGCAAAGGACTGGAGACAAAAGTTAAGAAATGACTTACTTTGTTGGGAGCCAGACAGGGGCATTTCCCTCCAGTCCTAGGAGACCCTGCCCTGCCAGTGCACCGCGGTCTCCACCTTCAGTCTGAGTTCTCTGAGGGCAGGCCCTGTGCCCAGCAGATGTGGTTCTACCAGCATCCATTCCTTCCTTCTGGAAACAAGGGTATTTCCCCTTGAGGAATCACTCATCCCCAACCCCAAGTCCCAGGTCTCAGATGGAGCCTGATGAACTCAGGATCTAAGTCGACCGGATGACTAGGTAGACCTGGCCAACAAGAGTGCTGCTACATCTCCCCAGTCATCGTGTGGTTCGGGGATTGATCATGTGACTCAGGCAGAGTCATTCAAAGGCAAAGACTTGAGATTTTGAACACTTTTGAATAAGAGGCAGGTCCTTTCTTTTACTGGGGGCCAGAAAGGTGGTAGGACATTGACAAGGAGATTGTCCATATTTGTGGCAGGTTGGGTTCTCCAAGAAGTAGACTCTAAAACAGATTTCAGTGAGCAAGGCTTTCATTAAAGGGGGATCTGCTCGGTAGAAGGTAGGAAGGGAACAGGATGGGCAGAGAGAGAAGCCACAGCCTCAGCTGTCCCACGGGGATCTCTGAAGCTAGAGTGACCCCATCAGGGTTCTCCTGAAGGCTGATATGGCAAAGCCTTTTCATCTCCATATCCATCAGCCACTGGGTCTGGGTCACAAAGGTAAAGATGTGACATTAGTTAAGGTAGTTCTCCTAGCGGGAGCCGGAGAAGCTGAGAACTATCTGCTGACAGCCTTTCTAGCAAATGAAGTGAGATCTATACAGTGTGCACTGGGTCTACCACAGTGGCCATCTTTTTTACCACAAGGGAATGAATAAATGAATAAATGAATGTATGAATGAAGAATGAATTAATAAAAACCCAGAGAAAAGCAGAGGTAAAAAATGGAGCCATGTGACTTGAAGACCTTGTCCGAGCCCCCAGGTACTGCACTGCCTGATCCATCTCCAGAATTTTTTACTTAAACCAATTTGATTTGAGCTTTGTCCCTTGCCAATGGGAGGGGTGAACATTCGATCCAGGCTTGGCCAAATTAGTCATTTTTGTGCTTAACACAGGGAGGACTTGCGATGACAAGAGCTGAGGAGCAGGGGTACAAGAGGTCAGAAAGGTGCACATTGAAGTCTGGATGAGAGGACAACACAGGTCAGGGTTAGGCCATCTGAAACGAACCACCTTGGCCATGTGGGGAAGGGGCCAGCACAGAGCTGAAGGGACCTTTGCAGGTACCCACCACACCTTCCAACTCCAGCCTCCCAGTGCCCACTGAAATAGCATTGAATGACACTGACACTAATCAATGGGAGATCTACATTCTCCTGACCATGGTGGTTGGCTCAGGAGTGGGCAAGTGACCTTAGCATGACCAATCAGAGTCAAGGCACATCAGACCCAAGAGTTTTGCCAGAGTTGATATTTCTAGCCAGGTCCTACAGTCCACTTTACCCACCATCCCACTCCCAGCATGTGGTCATCACCATACCACCTCCCCTACATGTCCTCCCTTCAGCTCAATTAGAAGCAGACCTGGCTTGTTGAATCCCAACTCTATGCCTTTTGGGTCAGATCTCTGGGCTAAGAGAATCTCCTTAGGGGCAGGACCAAGTCTTCAACCATCTCTGATTGATACGTCATCTACATCTTCCCCAGGGGCTCTCTCTGTACATATAATTCACACTTAACATGCATCTGTTTAAATTGTCAGACATAGGTGGGACTGGAGGAGGCAAGGAAAGAATAAAGGAAGTTCAATGACAAGGAAACACAAAAGAACAAAGTTAAGTTGAAGGAAAATTCTGGTCATGTCTTCAAGGATTTCCATAGAATTCTCAGCAACCTGGCTCAAAATTGAGGGAGAGAGATGGGCAAGGAAGGAAGAAACTGCATTTGCCCTTCCTGAATGCCTCTCAGTGAGCCAGGTTGGCCTCTGTGGTACATAGAATGCCCAACCAGCATCCTAAGGGCAGGTTTTGTTCATTCCATTTCATAGATGAAAAGACTGAGGCCCCAAACAGAATGGCTGGTCGAAGACTGTCCGACAACTTTGTGGCTATTTCTACTCTTTTACACTAAAAAATCAAGGATGGTGTATATTTGGAGAAAAGGGATAACAGAAGTGAGAGAAAGAAATCTGCAAGAATGATTAAATGGTTCCCAGAATAAGTCCCCAGAATTATAGATTGTCCCAGCTGGAAAGACCATTGAGTCACAGACCTGGCATTCCATTTCACAGATGAGACACTGAGCTCCAAGAAGGCCTCAAGTCCTCAAACTAGTGACAGAATCAAGAATAGAACTGAAGTCTCCTGTCCACCAGCCAGAGGCTCTAGATTTCCCTTGAAATTCATCTGCTCCTTTCATTTCTCTCTGGGTCAGTGAAGGAGGAGAAAGGTCTGCAGATGATTCCTCTGACTGAGCTCTGAGCTGTCTTCCCTATGTTCAAGTCCATTGTCTTCTATAATTAGAAAAAAAAATTACCTTTTCTCAAAGAAACATGTCTGGTTCTAGCTGCATGAAGAAGATGCATAAGAAGCAGGGAGCAGTCCATGGCCTATCCAGGCTGCTGAGTTCTCAGACAAGACAGAAGAGGAGCAGGGGCTGGGTAGGTATGGGGAGAGGGCAGGCAGAAGAATAGAACAGCAATTTGGCTAATGCAGACCCTTGGTGTCTGCAGCACCAGTCTACAACCAAGAAAACAATCCAGAGCATCTTTGAAAGAAGACCTCTTGGATTCTCACTCTAAAGAGAGAATGGGTTTAAAGCTGATCTCATTGCCCCCTCCCTATTATGTGTGTGAGTTTACAGCATCATCTAAACGTGGTTACCTGGCTGGAGTCTACAAGAACAAGGCCCCCACAGAGATCAGCTGGCCTATGGCTCCCGCCTATCCCCACCTCTCTCCCTTCACTCACTCTGCCCCTATGCTCATCCCTACACTCCCACCCCAGGGCCATTACCCCTGCCATTCTGTCTGCGCAGAGACATCCTTACTTCCACAGCCTCCATCCAGAGGTTTCTGCTGACCAGGTCACCTTTCACCAATACCACTCCCCCCCTGCCCGCCACACACCCTTTTACCCTTCCCTGCTGTGGTTTCCTCCAGAGCACATATCACTTTCTGACATACTATCAAACTTCTATTTCATATATTGTCTACCTCTCCCACTGGAATATAGAGTCTCAGCCCCGGGCTCCCAGCTCTGACAATAACTCCGGGTGTCTCAGTGCAGATGGTGTGGAATTGAGGAGTCTGGGCCATGGGGAACTGAAGACAGCTCTCGAGCAGACCCTGCCTTGTCAGTGTGTGCCTGAGTTTACTTCCCTACATCATGCCCACCTCCTTCAGGGCTCGATGAAAGACCCCAGCACACGGGGCTATGAAGCAGAACACAGAGTAGGGCTCAGTGCTCCTTGGAGGACACCATGAAAGAGACAGCTGGGACTGGGGAACAGAGTATCCAGGAAAGAAATCTCAGAGGTCACCTGGGAGGTTAATACTCTCTGTTCCCCCATTCCCACAGGAGGGGGCAGCAGAAAAGCCTAGCCACCACACCTCAAGGCAGGACAATTCGTGAGATTTGTTCTCCAGAACTCTTCCTCACTCCAACCCCAGTGGGCCAGGCTTGAGGCCATATCCTCAGATGAGGTAGGGTTTATCTTCAGCACTTATCACTCTGGCTTAAGTTAAGAACTCAAGTTGCCAATGAGAGCTTTCTGAGAAATTATTAGTGATTCTGACCCTAAGGCTTTGACCTAGCTGGGAACCCTGAGCTCCTAATATTTGAAAAGGCCTCAGATGCCCTCAGCATCTGTTCTTGGAAAATTGTAATTGCTGTGCAAAGCTGCCAGCTTCCTAGAATGTGAAATATCCCTGAGATGAGATATGAAAATTTAGGACCAATTTTCTTTAATATATAAAGAGTTTATACAAATTAAGAAACATAACAAAAACTTCCATAGAAAAAAATGAACAAATATTAGGAACAGACAGTTCACTGGAAAGGAACCATATTAGAAGATGGTTATTATTGCTTATAACAACACATATACAAATGCAATAAGATGCCATTTTTACCTTTTAGGTAAATGAAGACCAACAAATTTGATGATATTCTATTTGGTAAGAATGCATGCAAACAGATAACATACTCAGTTTAGGGTAGTTTGGCAATATCTGTCCACATCATAAAAGCACATGCCCTTTGACCCAGCACTTACTCCTGGGAAACTCATTAATGGAGGTTTGAGGACTTGAACACTGAGAAGTAAGCACAAGATGGCAGGGCAGCAGAAAACAGAGAAGCAATCTCAGTACCCACCCAAAGGGACTAGCTACATAAGTTATAGTACATTCATGCAGTGGAGCCCTCTACAGTGATTTTAGGAAGAAGGAAACAGATCTAGACATGTTGACATGAATAACTTGGCATGAGGACTGTTAAGATGAAAAAGATAAGAGGCAGAATACTTTGTATGACATGCTACTATTTGTGGGGGGAAACTCTGTGTGCGTGTATGTGTATAAATACCTCTAGAAAGACTCAAAACTGGCAGGAGTCATTTCCTCTGAAAAAGGGAACTGGGTGTCAGGGATGGGTGAGACACTTAGTTTTCATTGTATTTTGATCCTCAATTGTATGATCTTTTCAAAAAAGAAAGCTTAACTGTAAAATAGCAATAGATGTTTGCCTGATGTGCAGAGAAAGAGAGTGAAGTGGCAGGAATAGGTGAGGAGGGCCCGGGTCTGACCAGCAGGAGGACTGACAGCGATGTCACCGGAGGTGCCTGGGAGAGGAAGGAAGAGGAGGAGTTCTCACCACCTGGAGCTGAGGAAAGTTAAGGTGGGCATGATGGATGCCCCCAGAAGGAAACAAAGTCGGATGCTGGGGCTAAGCCTACTATGGTCAATGTGGGAAGAGACAGATAGGGCCAGGCTACACAGCCTGCTAATCAAACTCCAGGAGCTGTTTCCTTAGAGAGCTGAGAAGCGGCTTGAAAGGATCCAAGGATAGGGTAGGGAGAGGATGCTGGGAATTAGAATCCACCCCAAGGACCCCAGGCTACCCTTCATCCCCCTCAACACACAAGTGCACAGGTGGGCATCTCCTACCTAAAGGACCTAAGGGGCTCCCATCACTCTTCAAATAAAATGAAAATCCTTCCCACAGTCCTCAGGGCCCTATGTGGCCGCATGGCCCCTCCTATGGCAGCAGCCCCACCCCAACCCCAGGCCCCCATGGATGTGCCCCAGGTTCTCCACCATCCTGGAACCCACCATGGGCTTTTGCAAAGCTGTTGCCTCCTTTGAGTGCTGTTTCCTTTCTCACTCTCTCCATCCCACCACCCCACTTCACTGACACTTGCTCATCCTTTATGAAAGCCTGGCCATCGCCACCTCAGGAAGTGGCCTCTCTTAAGAGGACAGGCCCACGCACTTGCCTTTGGACACTTGCTGGTTAATTTGTGCATATTCAACTCATATCTGCCTTCCCATATACAACTATCAGCCCCAAAAGGGAAGTAAACACATCATTTATTTTTCTTATTTATTTTTTATTCTATTCTATTCTATTTTAGTATAATATGAATAGAGGAACACGCACAGGCATAAGTGTGCAGCTCACTAAACTTCCACATAGTATACATGTCTAGGTAAACATGACCATACTTTGGCTGCTTCTGTCACTCATCCCCCACTCCCCGCCTGACTTCCAACAGCCTAGATACATTTTGTTGGCTTCTGAGCTTTCTATATGTTAAACCATATATTATATGCTCCTTTCTCCACCGGAATCATATTTGTGAGGTTCAGGGCATGTTGCATGTGGCAATAGGTCATCGGTTCTTGTTGCCACATAATATTCCATTGCATGATATACTTAAGTTTATCTATCCACTCTGATGTTGATGAACATGTCAGTAGCTTCTTGTCTGGGGTTATTATGAATAACACTGTTATGGGAAATCTTGTACAAGTTTTTCTGTAAACATGTGTAGACATTTATGTTGTATGTAGACTCAAGTGTGGAATGGCAAGGTGATAGAACAAAAGTCTGTTCAGCTATAGTGGACAGTTTTTGGTGTGAGCATATCAGCACCAGCCAAAGAAGCAGGGCCTCCCCTTCTGGCCCACACTTGGTGGGGTCTGTCCTCTTGATCTGATGGCCACTCTGATGAGTGTGTCTTAGTCACTCAATGGACCACATCTATTTTCACTCAGTCTTTATCTCTATGCCTGACACTACAGAGTAGACATTTACTAAGTACTTTTTGAAGAGAGGAGGGAGGGAAAGTTAGAGGAAGGGCAGGAAAAGGAGAAAGAGGGAGGAAAGAAATGAAAGTAGGGCTGTCTCTCAATTTGGTTGATTCTGCCTCTAAACCTCTTGCAG
>NW_006435779.1:1567707-1633199 GCF_000325575.1 Pteropus alecto
AGAACAACATAGCCACTTTGATCCGACTCTTGCTAAGATGGAAAATTCCTGGAGGGTCAGCAGGAGGTGGACACCTCTGGACCAGCATAACTTCACTGGGAAGGAGAGAGGTGATGAAGAGAAATGACCCAAAACAGTAATTTTCAGTCAGGGGAAGGAAAGCAGAGAGGATAAAAGGGGCCTTAAGACACAAAGGAAGGTAGCTGGGAGCCACCAAACCTCTCCTTTGTTTACCAAGCACATGGTAAAACTCATGAGATGGATTGCAGAACAGAAGGGTGCAACTGAGGCCTCTGCATCAAGTGGACAGAAAATAAGAAGGAAGAGCAGGGAGGTGCGAGACAGGGCTAATACTCCCGGCTTTTGCCTCTTGGTGCACACATGTATGCATGTTTAATTTAAACTTCAACAGAAGAAAGTAAGGAATGTGATATCCATATCAGACAAAGCCAATATAGTAAGTATTGTTTAGAGGCTCACTGTGTAATGACATCAACTATGACGTCAGTATTCATTCACGAACACTCCCCATGTGCCAATGCTATCCCCCACAACAGGCCTGCAAGGCCTTCCTATAGGTCTAAGAGGCCTGCCGGGATGAACCTCTCCCTTGGCTCTATCTATCTCTGAGAACAGGGAAACCTCGGTCAGAAATTAAGAACTTGTTAGACTCGCTGAAACCAGTCAAAACCAAGATGACTGTCTAAATGACCTCCAAAAGATTTCAAATCTCATAATATAATCTCTGTGCTAAATAACACACTAAGTGCCAGCCGTAGCAGTTGACAATCGCCAAGATAACAGCCTGCAGGAAGAAACCATAAAAGGACAAAGAGAAGGTGGAACCCAGATCCCAAGAAAGTCGTTGACCCTTTCCCTCCATGTCCCCCAGAAAACTCATGAGTATTCCTCCTGACCATTTACCTAGACCTCTCCTTCATTTCTATTATTCTATTGTAGCCACCTCTCCACCACTAAGGAAGAAGCTGAATCCCGCTTCTCTGGTCTTTGGCTGTTGAACAAAAGCTTGCCCTCTTAACACTCACATTCAATCTCAGAATTGGCTTTGGGAAACCTAACTGGAAAAGAACCCCGCTTGGGGTCCTCAAAAAGGGGGCTTTTGCCTCTTGGTAACAGCAGCACTGTACTGACTGCTTTCCACATACTGGCTCATTCCCCCTCACAACAAACCCATGCAGGGAACACGATTTCAATTCCCATTTTAGAGATGAGAAAATTGAGGTGCAGAGAAGTTACACAAGCAGCCAAGGTGGGACTGGGGTTTGGGCCCCAGCAGACAGGCTCCAGAGTCCATGCTCTCAGATAATCACGAAAAGGTTCGATTAGTCATGTCTTTTCTTTTTTCTCACACTTTCATATGCCAAAAAGAAACAAAACACATTTTTTTTAATGTTAGAAATAAAGATGTTAGACGTCTCACCATAATAGAGAAATCTGACTATGGTGAGACACCTAAGTTCACTAAAACTCAAAAAAAAAAAAAGCACAGAGGATGCAAACTCTATAATTGAGAAAATAGTAGTAATATTGTCAGCACCAAGCTGATCAAGAAGGAAAGGTTTTGGTGGTGAGACGGCCAGTTGAAAGAATATACAAGGAGCTGACATGAGAATGAAATGGCAGCCACCAAATTTATCACAGGGAGCACGCGCTTCTGTGCTAAGGGACCGCGTAGGCTCTATATATGTCAGAGAACAATAGTGACATTCTGCCACACATGCATGATACAATAAGCTGAATCATACTTACGTAAGTTAGGCGCAGGTGCCCTACTACATTAATGTAACATTCTAAATCCGGAGTCCTATCTCCAGCTGTGAGCCTGGATCACAGCCAGACCTGGGACCCACACTCCGCCCCTACAGAGTTGTGGCATGGGATCTGGCCCGGAGGGCACTACCTTGGGCTCACAATCCAAAACAACAATATAAAGAACAACAAAATACTACCAGGCTACAGGCTACAAGGGCTGGGACGGCTACTCTCCACCACCAGGAGGACCCCAAAGAATTCCACCAAGTTGTCTTCTCCCGGGGCATGGATGGCTTGGACTTTAGCATCTATTTCCTGGAGGGCTGCCCGTGCCTGCTCAGCATGATCAGGAATGTATACACAGCATTCTACATGGAATAGGGCAAAGGTGCCGCCCTGGACAGCAGTTAGGAGGTCAAGGGCCATACGGTTTTGCAGAACTACTTTCTGCATTTGTGTGGTTTCATCCATTAAAAGAGTTATAGCCTGATGTGTAGCGTTCAATGCCTGTGCGGTGTACTGGGCTAAAGCTTCTACCTGCAATTCTACATCTATGGATCCCATTCCTGGAACAAATAACACCAGAGGGTAGAACCACCATGCTGCCCGTTTCTGCCAGTGACAGTGTTGATATACAAGATCCCAATTATGAGGCAATTGGGGCAAGGTGGATAATATGCATCCAGCTAAATATGGATGTCCCCAGGTACAAGAGTTGGTCCAATCAGCAGGCAAGTAGGATCAGCCGTAGTGTCCACAGACCCAGAGATACCCTGCAGGTAGCCAGTCGGTAGACTCTGTACCAACATAACATTGGGCATTCCACCAGACCTTGGAAATATTAGCAAGGGTGGTGTTAGCACAGAGCTTGGGGGGTGGCCACCCCACGATATGGTTGGGCACAGATCTCACTTGCTCTATGCTTGAGGGGTCTGCTCCTGCAGTTCCACATGTTCTCCCACTAGCCATCCCCACCCATTGGAAATAGCATGGCCTATGAGGGGCGGGGATTTGTGATGATCGAGAGGAGCAGCACTTCCACAGCTCACCATCGCTGGTTCCATTGGGGTATGGTGCTCCAGGTGTGCAGCCACATCCAGTTCTCAGCCGTAGCAGGAGTAATGTGCCATGGCAATCCCTAGGCCACTTCCATTGGCAGTTAAGTACACACCCAGCAGCAGGAAACATTGTGAACAGCAGCAAACACATGAGCCCAGGACATGACACTGTTCCTTGTTGTCAGCCTGGGCGATAGGATAGAACAGACAAAGATACCATCAGGGGCAAGTCCCATCCTTCCAGGAAGACACAGGCCACCTGCCCATCTTGCGATAGAAAGGTGGCTGAGAGAGGAGTTGCCCCTGGCCATACAGTTTCTCCAAGGGTGGCAGGCCAGGGGATCTTCACCAGCGTTACAGTATAGAGAGGAATGGGCCAGAGGCCAAGGACAACCCCACCACCCCCCATCCCCGTTAACAGTGAACCTTCCACAGTCATTAGGAGTGACACTTGCAAGGGCATGGGCCAAATGCAAATCCAGGGTTCTACCCACAACCCATTGCATAAGCCCTGTCCCCAGGGCTCCACCAGGGCCACCCACAGTTCTTGTGTTACCTGTAGAGTCCAGGGCCATGATCAAGGACCAGGTGGCCTGTTTACCTGCTGCCAAAGGTTCTGGGGCTGGCAAGAGCAAAGCTCCCTGGTAGGCCTGGGGCAAGAACTGTTTAGCAGAGGTACACTTTGATAGCCTGCGACAAGCCTGCTACAACCCTGTCAAGGGGAGACAACATTCCCTGGGGCTGCTCATTCAGAAGGCATATAGCCTGTGGGAGGTTAGTGTGCCAACAGCGCCAGCCCCGGCCTAAGGCACACAGTTGGTTCTTCAGCAAGCCATTGAACTGCTCTACCCTTCCAGCTGCCTGTGGGTGAAAAGGAATATGTAACTGCCACCATACATCATTAGTGTGGGCCCAGGCCTGCAACTCCTGTCCAGTAAAATGACTGCCTCTGTCACTGGAGATTAATAAGGGCCGGCCATAGGCCACTGCGAGGTGCTCCAAAGTGGTCACAGTATGGCGTTGATCAGCAGCTGCCACCAGTCATGCAAACCCTAGACCAGTAGCTGTGTCCACATCTGTGAACATATAGCAGTGTCCCCGGTCTGTGAGCAAAGACCCTATGTAGTCCACTTGCCATTCCTGGATCAGCTTAGCCCCACGGAGCACCACCCCTGGGGTACTCTTTACCCACCATCTCTCTGGGTGCTGTTCAGCACACCAGAGGTATTGTGACATGGCAATTTCTGTTTGTGCCCATGTCAACGATAGCCCCTATTGCTTTGTTACCTGTTCCATGGTACGGGCCCCTACATGTCCCAGTGTTCAGTGGAGCTGGGGGCCAATGTCCACTGGAACCAGTGATACACAGGAGGAGCAGACCTCTGCCAGTGCATCGGCTGCATTATTGCCCAAGGGCCTGTAATAGCCAATGGCCAGAGACATGGTATATGGTGGCCCCCTGCTGAAGACCGCGCTTCCAGATGTCTTCCCACAACCCCCAACCCCATAGGGGGTGGTGGCCTATCATCCACTCCTGGGCAGCCCATGGAGGCAGCCACAGAGTTAAACCTCAATACACAGCCCAACTGTCAGTACAAACGTGCATTGAGCTAGTTTCATTCATGAGGACCAACCACGCAGCGCGAAGCTCCACCCATTGGCTGGATTGCCCAGCACCAGTCTCATACCAAAAGGTTTCTGTGGATGGCTATAATGCCATGGCAGCCTATGTAGGGGTTGCCCATGGTATGAGCCATCTGCGTACCAGGCAGAGATGGAAGCCCAACCCTCTACATAGGAACTCAGTACATCCTCCATCTCAGCAGTTTCCACCAGGAGCTCTGCTTGAAACTGCATTGGTCCCAATAGGGGATGCAGCTGACCTGACAGGGGGTTCGCAGAGAACTGCGTCTGCTGCTCCAGGTATGCCCCCCACTTGGTCAGTGTAGGGATCTGTGCAATTCCCATATGGGGAGTCTTTACCCAAGACTGCAGCCACCCCACTACGGGGTATGTGGACTGCACGATTAAGGGATTAGGGCCAGTGATGGCCTCACTGGCCAGAAGGGCTGCATATATGGCAGCCAGTTGCTTCTCTATAAGAGAATACCCAGCTTTTCCATCACTGGGACTAGAAGCCTATTGGTACCTTCTGGGACCCATGCTTCTGCCACAAGCCCCATCCAAACCCTGCATCATCCACCTGCACCATAAGCGAGCATGGGAGGGCTGGATCTACTACATGTAGAGTTTGAGCTTGTGCTACAGCTTGCTTTGTAACCTTAAAGGCCTCTTCTATCTTGGGGGTCCAATCCTACTGGGCACGCTGTCACAGTAGACGGTGGAGGGGTCACATTAAGGAGGCTAAATGAAGAATGAACACTCTCCAAAATCCCAGCAGTCCCAAATAGGTTTGGAGCTGCTTCATGGTTTCAGGTCGGGGATATGCCTGTATCTTATCATCACTGCCTCTGGCATTAGTTTTGTCTTACCAGACCAAACAACTCTCAAGAATTTGACAGAGAACCCAGGTCCCTGGACCTTGTCCTCGTTGACTGCCCAACTTCAGTCAGTGAGAGCTTCTCACAGGCTGGTTGCCGCTGCTGCTAGTTCTGTAAGAGAATCAGAAGTTAGCATTATGTCATCAATGTAATGATACAAGTGCACTGTGGGCGGTCGTTTCCACATGGCTAAATCTCGAGCCACGAGACCATAGCACAAGATAGGGTTATGCAAATAGCCCTGGGGAAGGATGAGGAATGTCCACTGTCACCCTTCCCAGGTGAAGGCAAACTGTTCTTGACCTTCTGGGGCTATGGCAATAGAGAAAAAGGCATTTGCCAAGTCCACCACATAATGGTATCGTTAAAGTTCATCTGACAACCAGTCTATGAAGTCCATGACATTCGGTACGGCAGCATGCAGGGGTGGCTAACCTTATTCAGCTCCCAATAGTCAACTGTTATGAGCCAGCAGCCATCAGGCTTCTTCACTGGCCACATGGGGAAGGTGTACAGACTATGAGTAGGACGAATGACACTGGCTTCTTCCAGCTTCAGAATGGTGTGTCCTATTTCCTCATGGCTGCCTGGCAGGCGATACTGTTTTGTGTTCACTACCCGGGTAGCCAGCGGCAGCACCAACAAGGCATGGTATGGACGTCCCCGGATAATAGTTTTCACCACCCAGATATGAAGGCAAAATTCACCAGCAGTGATATTTACAGTGAAGCCTCGCAAAACATCAGTCCCTAAAATGTACTCCTGTATGGGGGTTTGTACACTTGGTATGTCCGAGAAGGCAATCTGCCAATACCCAGTGTCATAGGGACATGCCACATGCAAATGATTCGAACCCCATAGCCCTCAATGGTTTCAGTGGGCCTAGAAAACTTGTCCTGATTCCCATAAAGCAAGGTGCTGTCAGCACTGGTGTCCACGAGGGCTAATACCATCTGCACATTGCAGGGGGAACAATGGCCTCAGGTCAACTGTATGTATACGTGGCCTCAGGTCAACTGGCTCCCCCGCCAACCGGGTGCCCTGGTGGAATCCCTAATCAGAGAGTAATCTGCCAGCCATACCTCATGGCTTGTGGCTTTCCCAGGCATAAGAATGAATTGCTGGTCAGGGCGCAGCTGATTTCACAGTGCCAGCAGCACTCCATTAGGTTGCTGCTCAATCTTTTCTGCAGTGACCCCTGCCACGAGGAGATCAAACCACTTTTGCAGGCAGCTCACTTTCACGACTGATTGGGCTGGACGCTGCTCTGCCCCCTTTTTCGGCCACGCCTCCATCTGTGCACTGGCCGGTTTGGGAGTGCAGGGGGTGGTACGGCGCACACTTGGGTGGAACGTTCCTTGCGCTTCACTTCCACATCCCCCAACCTAGCCATGGCGGACGTTGCCTCGTAGATCTGCCTGTCCACATAAGGGGCCAGCAGTGCTGCCATGGTGCCAAAGGTACCAGCTGGGCCAGAGTTCAAGATCAAGTTCTTCATACAGGTTGTAAATACCTCCTCATTGAGGCTCGTGTACTGAGCACGAAATATCATTTGCCACATGCCCATTTCCCAGATTATCTGGACCAGACCTAAGTACGTGGTCCATCTGCTCACTGTCTCTGGCAGCTCCCCTGGGTTGGCCCACACTGTCCGTGCAGCAGACATGAGCCAGTTAATGAGAGAGTGATTACCTGCACCCCGTGTCGTATGTGCCACATTTTGGAGGCGCTGCCTGAGGGATGGTATCACCATTATGCAGGCCAGCTGAGCCATCTCTTCTGGAGATAATTCAGTCCCTTTGGCCCTGTCATCCACAGCAGCCACCCTGGAACCGTCTCCCCAGCTCTCTGCCATACCTGTTTCATCAGGTCCCAGAGTTCCATGGGTGTGTACTGGATCAAGGTGGTGTGGCTTTTAGCCTGGAGGGTACCCCTAACGCTATTGTACTTCAACCTGCTGCCGTATCACCAGCTGCACCTGCCGCAGTATGACCGGCTATCGGTGCTGAGCTGATCAAGAAGGGAAGTTTTCAATGGTGAGATGCCCAGCTGGAAGAATACACAAAAGGCCAACATGAGAATGAAACAGCAGGCACCAACTTTATTGTGGGGAGAGCAGTATTGCACGCACTTCTCCTGTTCCTCTTCTTGTGTTCCCCTTCTGCTCTCCAGGGGACCCCATGGCTCCACACATATCAGAGTACAATAATGGCATTCAGCCACACATGCATGATACAATAAGCTGAATCATGTTTACATATTTTACATATTAGCTCTACTACACGAATGTAACATTCTAAATCCGGGGTCCTATTACTAGCCGTGAGCCTGGATCACAGCCGGACCTGGGACCAGCCAGGCCTGGAACCCACACCAGCAGGCCCCCAGACCGGGACGATGGCAGCAACCCATCAAGGCCTTGCAGCATGCGTTCCGTTGCTGCCAGTCGCCTTTCCAGCAATTCTTCCTGACATTGCAGTTGTTGTACCTGCTGAGCCTGGTCCTGAACCTCCAGGCTGGCCTGCCGCAGCACAACCAGGAACATCCAGGCCACCCGACCCACTGCCTCCCAGTGAGCAATGGGGACATTCAGCTTCAGCACCTCCAGGACTTTTCGGACATCGTCTGGACATGGCTTCCTTCCATCCCAATCCTCCAGGGGCATCCACGTAGCCAGATATGCAGCCACGGGATACCACTGGGAGGCAGGGGGCCACATGTCCTCCATCTGGGTATCCTCCACCCAGGAACTGTCCAGAGCGCTAGGGGCCATACTCACCTCATCCTGCTGGCTACGTCACGTTTTAGCGCTGAGCTGATCAAGAAGGGAAGGTTTTGGTGGTGAGACGGCCAGTTGAAAGAACGCACAGGAGCTAACATGAGAATGAAATGTCAGCCACCAACTTTATTGCGGGGAGCATGCGCTTCTGCGCTAGGGGACCGCATGGGTTTTATATATGTCAGAGAACAATAGTGGCATTCTGCCAAACATGCGCGATACAATAAGCTGAATCATACTTACAAGAGTTAGGTGCTGGCGCCCTACTACATTAATGTAACATTCTAAATCTGGAGTCCTATCCCTAGCCTCGAGCCTGGATCACAGCCAGACCTGGGACCCACAAATATATAAACATCTACCTCTAAACCGAAAAACAAAGAAGATGCCATGTGTGAGGGGCCATGAAAGATCTTTGAGAACTGATCTATAGTCAGTCTATGCAAATGCCAAAAAAAAGTTCGAACGGATCTTTTAGAGACCACAGTCATGACCATGATATAATAAAGCTAAAAATAAGGACTTTCTAAGAATAGAAATAAAATTGGAGATTTGAAGCTACTCTCCGAAATAACATCTAGGTCAAGGAGGAAGTAAAGCCCACAGGAGACTGCCTAGAAAACAATGAAATAAAGCTCCACATACCAGAACCTCTGGGGCAGTCCTAGCCGGCCTCTGAGGCTCCCCCATAACTTTAATTCCTTTTATTGTCAAAAACCTGCTTGCACACACACAGAGAACATGAACAGATGAGCTTTCAACCTCAGATTTTTGAGAAAAGAGCAAACCCAAAGGAAAACAGAAGAAAGGAAATAATAAAAATAAAAGCAAAAAAAAAATAGATAACATAAAAGCAGTGACAATGAAAAATAAATACCAGACCTAGTTCTTTGAAAATAAACTAATAAAATAGAAAAATCTCCTACAAATCAATTTTTTAAAACTCTGTAATTGTTAAGATCTTCTTACTTCAAATTCAGTGCTCTTTAATTTTTTACAGGCAGGCAGGTTTTTATATAATGAGGAAAAAAGGATTTTCACTGAGGCTGCGGGGAGGGGCTGCAGAGCAGACATTCATACCAGATGTCCCTCTAGAGCAGCACCTGTGGAATTGAGGACATAAAGTTTCCCCAGCCTCATGTCAGGAGCATCCTTATTCTTAGGAAGCCCATGAAGGCATCTGCAGTGAGCTGTCCTTCCAGAGGTCCTGCATGTGTGGAATAGGTGGGTCCCAGTGGCCTTCTGAGCCCATTTCACAGATGTGAATTGTAAGCTCAGACAAACTAAGTGACATTAAAAGGCCCCCCAGTGTTGGTCACCTCTGTGCCCCTTAGAATGGCCTCCCACTCCATTCTCCATTTCTTTGTTTTTAATTCTTTTCTGATGAATTTTTCTGAATTCTTTTCTTATTTCTAAGAAAGGAGGCAGAGGTCTCACCGGTTTTGAGTGGGCAACCAGCAATTCTTACCACCAACAAACTACTTCTAGGTCCATGTCTCTGTGTCCTCTGGAATGACTGAGGCCTAAGTGAGGACCCTGCTGCTCATTCAGAACCTTCCTCTCAACTCCAGCCACTTTCCCCCTAAGCCTCCGCACACAGTCCTCCTCACAAAGTAAACAGAATCATTTGTTTCATCATAGTTTTGATACATAGATTAGGTGAGTTCACAGCTCACCATTACCATGATGATCACAGAAAGTAACTAAGTGGAGAGTTTAACGGCCAAATTTATTTTAAAATGCTTGCACAAATCATTTTGAACAGACAATCTCCATTTAACATTTTTACATAACTGAGTACGTTTTAAGGAGGGATGGGATGCTGGTATTATGTTAACAACGTGCAGGTGAGGAGAACCTAACTCAAATTGACCTAAGTAAAATAAAACAAGAGTGACTCAGCTCTTGGGTCAGGCCAGATGCTGGGGCCACAGGGAAGCATTCCCAGGCCTCTCCTGCTCCCTGCAGGTCTGCTTTCCTCACGGTGCAACCAGCCAGGCACCGAGGACTTCCAGAAAAGGTCTGGAGAAGTGGCCCGACCTAAGGGACCACAGGTGTTACCTCTACCCACATCACACAGATTGACTTTGTTCCCCAAAGGAAAATAAGGTGACAGCACCTCTGGCAAAACAACAGATATGTGTTTGTTGGACAGGTGTTTGCGAATCCAGAGATTCTTGAAGGTCCCCAGGCTATCTAAATGTGTTCTCAAAGATGCAGGCTGAAGCGTTTAGGATATCATGATGTCTGTCACTTTCAGAGTTCAGCAAAGGTAAAATGCATAAAGAGGACAGATGGAGAAACTGTGGCAAAATTGCAACAATGATTGAATCCAGGTGCAGGTTATTCAGATTTCTTTCCATCATTCTTTTGATTTTTCTATTTTAAATAGTCTCATAAGAAAAAGGGCAGAAGAGTTCCAGTTAAAATTATTTTTTCAAATAACAAGGGAATAAGGCAGATTTCACCAATAAACGTGGGGTTTATTTGCATGAACCTGAGGACCCCATGCCCAGGCATGGTGTATAGTGTCCTGTGTGAGAGCCTCCTAAACAGCTCCACTCAAGGGTCTCAGCAGACATAGGAGGCCCTATAGTAAGAGACCCCTGCGAAAGAAGCTGTGTGGCTGGGCCCTGGGGTTCTCCAGGAGCCATGAGCTTTGTGCACACAGCCTGGTCTCTGGACCAGGGACAAAGCATCACAGCTGCCTGTCCCTCTAGCTTAGGTCCAGGCCCTGACTCTCCTGTCCTCAACAGTATGCCAGACAAGAGAGGGCATTCTCCCTAGGTATTACATCCAACCCAGGAAGCTGGAAAGAAAAGGCCTCTTCACAATAAGATAGACTCTTTCTCCTAAGGACAAACAGTGGGTGTGGAGAGGGGGCCTTGTACAGTCCAGGGAAAGACAGATGGGGAGGCGGGAGCAATGTGAATGACACATAAAGTAATGGGTTTCAAGCTGATCCATAAACACTCAGATTTCATCAATGCTTCTTTTGATAAAGATAATACATCAAAAGGAAGCAGCCTACAGATGCTGGAGTCAGATAACACTGGGCGCTGGGCATAATTCTCCATTATACCGAGTCTTTTGTGGGGGCGGATCTTGGACAATTATTAAACTTCCTTTTGTCTCAGTGTGCTCATCTATGAAATGGGAATAACGGGACCTCTCAACAGGGTTGTCGTGATGATTAAGCAGTTCTCCAAGGATCCCTGAATTAGGGAATGAATTGTAGACCAAAGCTCAATTAACTCATTGCAGATAGAAACCAGGGGCTGATGGCTTCCAAGCCCAGCCCCCAACCTCTATCCCCCTAGTACAATTCCATATTTCCTCTGAGGCTTTGTTACCCCAACCTCACTGCTGGCACATATGAGTGTGTTTGTTTACCTCTTTATAGTTTCTGGGAAGAGAAATATTAGAAAGGCCTTGAGCGAGAGAGCTCATTGCAGTGTCATATGGAGCCCCCTGTGTCCTGGGTTTCTGATCTCAGGTTGCCACATACGACCAACCCCACAAATAACCAGACCTAGGCTAGCATATTTTAGATGCATCCAGAGCTCCAGAAGCCCCAGGCAGTACAGACCGTTCAAGCTGAGATTCCCTGTGTTGGGAAGGTCCATGCGTGCACATGCACATACACGCACAAGCACACACACACGCACACCCATAAGAAATAAAAATGAGAGTTTTAAGAAGCACAATAACTACTCTATCCATGTGCGTAGCCCCTTGGTAGCCATTCCCTCACCTGAATAACACCACCCTGTGAGATCTCCCCACTTGACTGAGGAAAAGGGAGTCTGGCCCCAGCTCCCCACGATCATCGGAAATCACGGATGCTTCTGACCCTCTGCCCTTCCCCAGAAACACTCTTCACTCCCCCAGCTGCAGGGCTCTTGTGATCATAAATCCTACAGTGGTTTCCCTCTGGTTGTTCTGTGGGGAGGGGTAGGTGACCCAAGGGCCGCTGTAATCTTTAGGTCTCTGTTACAGGAGTCATCAAATGATGGCCCAGAGGCCAAATGCCACCTGCCACTTATTTTTGTACAGCCCTCAAGCTAAAACTAGTTTTCACACTTTTAAGTGGTTGAGAACAAATTTTTTAAAGAATAATATTTTGTGGCACAAGAAAATTTTATGAAATTCAAATTTCAGTGTCCGGAAATAAAGTTTTATTGGAACACTGCCACACTTGTTTGTTTGCGTACAATCTGTGGCTGCTTTCACACTAAAAGAGCAGAGCTGAATATCTGTGACAGCAGCCTTATGGTCTGCAAATCCAGAATTATTTACTATCTGTCTCTTTACAGAAGAGTTTGTTGACCCTGCATCACTGTCCCAGTCCTTCGCCCCACCCACACCCGTGTATTGCCTGGAGGCAGAGTATATTTTTCTATCCACACCATGCTGGGTTTGACCAAAGGTGTGTTGAGCAGACAAGAACGTGAGCAGAAGCTTTAAGCACACCTGTCTGGCTGGTGTTGCTGTTGTGCATGAGCAGAACATGCCTGGGAAGCCACTGTTCTGAGGAAGAAGTATGAATGACAGAAAGCAGATTCAGTCCAGCCTGGTGGTAAGTCTGGGTCAGTGGAAGCCTTGCTCCCCAGAAGCCTAGGTGAAAAATAAGTGCTTACTGTAGAAAGCCACTGAGTCTGGGGTGTTTGTTAAACAGCATTTTTGTGGCCATGGCTGACTAAGGTAATTTCTAACAAGAATGAATAATAAAAATAAGTCTTTGTAACATTTGTTAGTTTTCAGAAGACTGTCACATCCATGCTACCATGAAATCTGCATTTTATGGGAAATGATAATAGAGAGCTGATAATGGCACACCCCCACTCCCAGGCATTTGCACTTGCAGTTCCCTCTGTCTGGAGTGCTCCTCCCCTGGACATTTACAAGGGCATCCCCTCATCCCCTTGGGATCTTTGCTCAAATGTCGCATCTCAGAAAAGCCCTCCCTGACCCTTCTATTATAAGTTAAAAGCCCCAATCCATTGACACTCTCTACTCCCATTCCCTGCTTCTTTTTCCCTCTCAGGATTTATCACCTTCTGACAGGTAATATCATTTTCATATTTATTTACTTAGTTTAGTTAGTTAGTTACTTAGTTACTTAGTTATTTCCTCTCTTCTCCCTCGAATGTTGGGGCAGAGATGAAGGCATGGAGGTTTATTCTGTTCTCTGCAAAACCATGACCCTGATCCTAGTTTTCCTTTCCTTAAGACCCAGCATGCTCAGGGCCATGCCCCTGCCTGGTCTATGCTGCCTACACCCTATAAAATCCCAGACCTCTTCCCCTCCTTCACTCTGCTTCTGCCACTCCGGCCTCCTCACTGCCTCTCAAACATGCCAAATACACTCTGCCCCAGGACCTTTGCATCGGCTGTTGCCCCTGCCCAAAACACTTTTCTCCCAGATTGACACCTTCTAGGTGAGGCCTTCTCTGAGTACTCTCTTTTAAATTGTCAATTAGAAGGTGCTCAGTAAATATTCATTGAATAAATAGGAGGGAGGAAAAGAGAGCGGAAAAGAGAAATACTGAATGAAGAGCTGTTAACCTGCTGTGGAGAAGACAAACACTCAGGAGATGAAATTTAAGAAGGAGTCTTCCAGAAGCATCCCCATCCGTGGAGTCTAACTCTTTACATTCCCATGTGGCCTTATCTTTCCATACACAAACATCCTGAGGCGCCCCCGAACTGTTCAGCCACCAGGAATTTTGGTTCCAAGAGAGCAGAACAGAGAAAGCTCTGTAAACTTTGCATGTGATATGAGTGACAGAATGGCAGAATCACAGATCTGCTCAAGCTGGTGGTGCAATTATGCTGGCACTGAGCACACCACTGGAGGAGGGAGCAGGCTCCACCCTGTCCTAGGCCCAGACCTAAGTGGGAGGACTAGGAATCCGGAGGCCCCTAGGGAAAGGCCTTCCAGGGAGGCAGCTTCCGAAGGAAGAGGCAGTAAACAGGGCTTTCTCTGTGGCCTGCGCAGTATGGTCCCTAAGCAATCCGAACCACCCCCATGGGAAAAGTGGACTACTAGGAGCAACAAAGGCCCAGACTCACCCTAAAAGCCTCCATGTCCTCGTTTGTAAAATGGACATATGTAGACTGAGGATGCGTGAGATTACAATCAGGCTAGCACTCAGCAAACACTTGCTTTTTACCAGACACAGTTTTAGGTGCTTTCTGTGCACTCACTCATTTCACCTTCCCAGCAGCAATATGATGGAGGTAGTATTAGTGCCCTCCACAAATGAGGACACTAAGGCACAGGGAGATGTAATAATGTACCTCACAGTCAGAATGCAGCAGAGTTGGTCCAAGACCCCATTTTTATCCACATATCGTCTCTACTCTACTTCAAACAGCCTCTCCTATGTAAGTCAAGCACCTAGAACAGACATGCTAACTACAGGCTGTAAAATATTCTGCCAGGAGGCAGGTAAAGGCAGGAGGCATATGGGGCCTCTGTAATGGAGGGGAAATCAGGAGGGATGTCCACATTCTCTGAAGCTGAACAACAGAAGAACCAGCTTCACCGGCTGCTGCAGGAGTTCCAAAGGTGCCTGACCCTACCTGCAGCTGGAGATACAGTGAATGGTTGAAAAGGCTGAAAACTGGGTAGAGAAGGAGGAGCCAGCACCTAGCAACTGAGGGGCCTGGCGCAGGAATTGCCTTCCTGAGAGGTCAGCAGTGGAGCGTGCTGGAGTTAGAGCTCTTTGGTTCCAGAAAGAAGGTGGAGCAGGACCTGGGAGCCATAGGTGGGGTGACTGACCCTGTGCTCAGCCCGTGTAGGGGCACTCAAGCTGTCTGGGTGGGGTTTGCCTGTGCTACGTGGGATGGACAGGTGAGGAACTGGTTCCACTTAAACTAAATCTAACATCTTCTGCACCCCTCAAATGTCATTTTGCCCTCTACCTTGGGGTTTCTCCTGGGCCCTTTAGTCTTGTGTTCTCTTCTGTACTCTTGCAGTTCAGGATAAGATGGGAGGAAAAGGCTTTTTGACTATGTCATAAGGTCTGATGCCAATAAACAGAAGAAATAGATGCGAGATCTGGCTGGGGTAAGAGCCCCTTCCTCTGGACGGCACAAGTCCTACCAGGTTACAAGAACAGGTTCTCGAGGGAAGGGTCTCCCATGGCCTTTGCAGGAATAGACTCAGTGCTAGTGAGCTCTCGCTGTTGGGCTTTTGCCAGTGGACACTGTTCTAGCCACCCCAGACTTTCCAGAAGAAACCAGCACCTCTGCCCGCTGGCTCCCTGTGTTCAGAATGTGGTATTGGCTCTGGCCCAGCCTTTTTCCCTGTTCCCCATAAGTCTCCAGCACAACCACTGCTCTGAGCACAGACCTAAACTTCTGGACACACAAAAACACAAATCAGGGCATGGTCTCCCCATGAGTTATTTGAGAGTCTCATTGAGCAAGCTAGGCAGTCCCTCTGAGCCCCACGGACCAAAAATTGGCTCACTGTTTAGAAAGAATAACTAGACGTCCCAGCCCAGACTTCTTGGCCCTTGGACTCAGCCAGTGCATGTGTGTGGTTGGAGGTGACGTTCACCCTGCCCAGATCTGGACCATAAAGCCTTCTGTGTGACCCCCCTACCACAGCCACCACCAATACATTTTATTCCCTGGTCTGCCTGTCACATGTTGACACCCAGGGTAACTTAGGAGTCATATGCTGAAAGCTACAGAGCCTCCATCAGCCTGGATCCTTGAATGACTGCAAGGAGCAACTATACTTTACCCCATCACAGCCACCCATTGAACTTTATGTAAGTGATATACAGGCTTCTGTTGTGCTAAAACATTGAGATCTCTTTTTAACTGCCACCTAGGACTATCCCAATATACCTACATTCCTAATCTTTCAAATAAGGATAATAATTGGCATCTTTAAAAGTTCTTGAATGGGTTAAATTAAATGTGATAAAAAGTCAGAGAGTACTTAGTAAATGTTTGATTAAACATTTGACGAATGTTTGAGTGAGTCCATGGGTGGTGGTGCATTAGTCAGGAAGGCTTTGGGGCTATTTGTGGCAGGGTGCTAGATGAACAGTTGCTTAAACCATATGGATGTTGACTGCTTACTTAGCAAGTCATCTGGAAGTAGGCCATCCTGGAGTTCTTCTTTGGCTCAGCCATGTCAGGCCTTCCCACCCTTTCACTCAGCCATTCTCAGCTTGCTGGCTCTTCATTCTTGCACTGCCACTTCATGGTCACTGTAGCTCCAGGCATCACATGTCCACTCCATGTACAAACCAAGGAAGCAAGAGGCAAGACAAGATGCTTTCTCTTTGAGAGGCTCTAGTATTCTCTGGTAAGCAAACATTTTCCTAGAAGCCCCAGGAGATGTACTCTTTCCTCCCACTGACCAGGGGTGAGTCGCATGGCCACTTTACCTGACCAAGAGCCAGGAGAGTGGACTGGCTACTGGTGAGCCACTGAAGTATCTGCCAGAGAAGGGAAAGAACATGAAAAGTGGGTCAAGGCCCAGAGAGTAACCACAGACATGATATCTGTAAAATTTAGCAACCTTGATTAGGAAGGGGCAGCAGTTTTGGGGATAAGGCAGGCCCGGAAAAGACTGGGGATGAAATCCAGGCCAGAGATCAAAGCCCACATGTTCAGCAAGACCCACAGCAGCAACTGGGGCTAAAGGGGAAAAATCGGTGACCAAGAGAGCCCCATCCCCCCTGAGTATGCTTGGCTATCTTCATGCAGTAGTCTGAATTCTTCCCATTGCAAACAACAAATTTTCACTCAAACCAGTGTGAGCTTTAAAGACAGTGAGTTGTCCCCAATACTGGAAAGTCCACTTGAAGACCAGACTGAGCTGGATCCAAGACTTAGGATGTCTCTCTCTCTCTCTGCCTCTGCCTTCTGTTTCTTTCTTAACTGGCTCCATCTCAGGAAACCTTTCCACTGATGGCAAAGTTGACCTCACAGCTCAAGGTCACATGCCACAGCTTAGAGACATTCTTAGAGTGAGAAAGAAGGGCTCTTCTCAGTGGTTTCAGCAAATCTCCTTGAATCTACTCTGATAGACCTATGTGAGCAGGTCTGGGTGTGGAGGTCCTCAGTGTAGAGCTGGATAGTCATTGTCCCATCCTTGGAGCCAGAAAATGGCAGGCCTAGGCTGTCAGAAGGAGGAAAAGAGGCAGACCACAGGGCTGACTGGTGTAAGGTCAACTACACAGACTCAGGACAGGAGGCACAAGCTACAAGCCAGAAGTTCCAGTCAACACTACCATGTGGGAGGATAAAAATCCAGACCTCACTGACTGGTCCTCTTGTCCCCTGTTCCTACAGTTGCTGAGTTCCCTGTACAGTAGATGAACACAGCTGGCCAGCCTTGCCTGCTCAAGTTTGCCCAGTCATACCCAAAAGAGGGACACTCATTGTTTCCTCTCTGCCTTCACATGACTGATGCTATTTTTTATTAAATATTATCTCTGTACTGATGAATCCCGCACCTCCAGCCAGACTCTCCTCATAGCTCCAGACTTACTTAACTGCATTTTCGGCATCTCTATTCACATATCCAGGAGGAATCTCAAGCAATGTGTTAGATACTCAGCTCTTGACTTTCCCCCCAAATCAACAATCTTCCCAATTTTAGTAAATAGCTTCATTCCTACAGTTGCTGAGGCCAAAAATCACAGAGACATTAGCTTGTTCTTTTTGTTCCTTAGATTCTGCATATAAGTGAAATCATATGATATTTATATTTCTCTGTCTGACTTATTTCAAAAACAGACTCACAAATATAATGGACAATTCGGTGACGGACAGAGAGGGGGATTGGGAAGTTGGGAGAATGTGGTGAAGGGTTAGATAAGTAAAAATTAGTAGTTGATAGTTGGTCACGGGGAAGGGGGAGCATGGCAGAGGGAATGCGGTAAGCATTAATATGATGGCTAGGTAGAGGACCAGGGGAGGGAGGGAGCAATTGGGGAGATCATTTTATGAACTATGTAGATATCTAACCAGTGTACTGTATACTTGAAACTAATTTAAATAAATAATTTTTTTAAAAAAATCACAGAGACATCGCTTTTTCTCTCCCCCACACCCATAACTAACCCAGAGGGGATCTTGTTGGCTCAACTTTTAAAATCTGTCCAGAAGCCAGCAGAATTCTTACCCCACACTGCTGTCATCCTGGTCTAAGTCACCATCAACTCTTGCTTGGACAATTGTAGCAGCCCCCTCTCTGCTTTCCCTCCTCCATTCTTGCCCCTTAAAAACAACAGCCAGAGTGAGCCTTCAACATGTATGTCAGATAAGATCTCTGCTCAATCTTCCCTAATGTCTTCCCATCTCATGCATAAACTCCAAAGAATTTTCAGGGGATGACAGGGCCCTACATGATCTGAACCTCCCATGACCTTACCCTCCACCACTTTCCCCCTCTAACTCCACTCCACCACACTAGTTTCTATGCTTTTTCTCAAACGTACCAAGAATACACCTGCCTCAGGACGACCTTTGCACCTTCTTCATCACTCTCCTGCCACCAGCCCCTAATCTACGCATGTCTGGCTTTTGTTCAGCATTCAGTATCTTCTCAAATGTCAATACCCACCCTAAGTCCACTCTCTCATTTCCCTGGCCACCAGAGAGCACGAATTTGCCTCTACCTTGCAGGGATTTCAAGGAAGGGAGTAGAAGGAGAAGATTGGAAAACCAAGCCTGTAGCCAAAAATAACCCAACCAGAACTTGGAGCTACAGCTGTGAAAGCTACTGAGGTACAGTCATTGGCAAACTGCAGCACAGCAAGGGGGAGCTGGGGACAGATGCCTCCACTTCACTCTCCTTTCACCCCTGGCTCTCACCTTTGCCTCCCATTGGCTACACCAAATGCAAAAGAGCTTAAGCATGCAGTCCAAAGAATGACCAACAGAGAAGGGTGGACAGTAGACTTGGAGGGATAAATGAAGAATAACTTACTGGGTTCATAGCACATTCCACCATTTAGTAGCTGTGTAAGTTTGGGCATGTTTCTTAGCTTCCTGGTGCTTCAGTTTCCTCACCTGTAAAATGGAGATCATAAAAGTGCCTTTATCAAAGAATTCCTTTGAATATTAATGAACTAAGACAAGTAAAGCACTTAAAATAGCACCTAAACATAATAAGTGCCGTGTAAAGATAGCATTTACTATTCTAAAAGAGCAAAACCAACATAAAATAGGCCATGGCAGCTTGGAACCCCTGGTTCAGCATCATGGTCAGCACCCCTACTGGGCCTCAGTGGCCCACCTCTTCCTTTTGAGGACACCTGCATTTGGCAGACTGCTCCTGTTTAGGGAAAAGCTTGAGGGCTTTTTTCCCGAGCAGCCTGAGAGAAAGGTGACCTAAACTCTGGTCCTGACTTTGAGTGGGTCACTGCCACTCTCAGGGTCTCAGTTTCCCCATCTGTGCAATGGAGGGCAGAGGGCTGGTTGTATAAACACGTAGAGACAGCACAAAGATATGCCTATGTCCTCCCCCTCCCAAGTGCTCACCTGCATTCTCATTCCCAGGAAGCCTGTGTCTGGTCTCCAAGGCAACAGGGCATCTGAACCACAGGGATAGTGTGTTGGGGACCACATTGAATCAATGTCTATCCTGACAATGCGGCTGTGCTTAGAGATGGTTTTCCAGCCTTCAGTGGTCCCGGCCCTCCACCATGGCAGAGCAACTCCTTGCCAGCCAGCCTGCCTTCCCTGACAGGACCCAATGGCCTCCACCCTGCTTTCCCCATCAGAGTGGTTATGGCTGCCTGGGACCCAGGGTCAGAGATGGACATTTCTCTGCCATCTGCACTCACCCACCTAGAGCCTCAAACCAAGTCCTGGGAGAGAGGTCAATTGCTATTTGCAGATGAAGAAACTGAGGTGCAAAGGATAGTGACTTTTTTCAAGGTCCTCAGCTTTTTACTGTCTTCCAACTCCAAGTCTCTAGATCTTTCTCTTCACTAGGCAGGCAGCCAGTGGAACCAGAGGAAAAAGAGGAAGAAGGGAGGTTTTCAGTCCTGCTGATTCCAGAGAAGAAGCAGAGCCAGGTGAGGAAATGGTATAGGAAAGGCCTATAAAACTCCTGGCACATCTATTGTGATGTCCAAGCTAAGCCCACAACAGACATTGGTAATCAACTAAAACATCCTTTCCTGTTGAGCCAGGCTCTGCCTCAGAATCCTTCTCAACACGGCACTCTAGGCAGCCTCTTCCTATTGGTTGGAATGGATGCTCAAGATGAAACCACATGCCTCTTAGATCTTCATCTGAAGAGTGA
The DNA here is from genome assembly GCF_000325575.1 of Pteropus alecto. Lineage (NCBI taxonomy): Eukaryota > Metazoa > Chordata > Mammalia > Chiroptera > Pteropodidae > Pteropus > Pteropus alecto. Next base: position 1,588,108 of record NW_006435779.1, read on the forward strand.
AACGGAAGGACCTGAAGGTCTTAGGGGCATGTCTCAGGACCTAAGTAGGACATTGGCAGTGCAGACCATGGCGGGCTGGGACATGCCCCACCCAGCTCCGCTCTCAAGGGACTTGCTGCCCAGCTGTAGCGAGTATAGCCAGAAGATGCTCTCTAGCTGTCACTCCTTCAGGGTCAGCCTCGGCTGCAGAGTGCCCAGCTGAGGTCACACTTTTGCCAGGGCAGCCCACATCCAACAACCTGGCCAGGCAGGCTGGATGCAGGAAAAGTCTGATGGGCAGTATCTGGTCCAGAGCACCCCGCAAGGTGGTCAAGGCTTTGCAGAGTCTGCACTGCAGTTTGACCTCTTCCTCTTCCCAGTTTCTAACAACACTCCCTGAAACTGTTATAGTACCTGCTTTCTGAGAACCCAATCTGCAGCGGCTGGATGGGGTTGTGAGTGTTGTGGGGAAGGAAGCCCAGGTCCTGAGGTTCCAGGTCATGAGGAAGGGCTAGAGGCCTGGAGTCCCTACTGTGGGGAAATGGGTGATGTGAACTACAAAAGAAGAGAGTTGCCAAGGGAAAAAGAAGGAATCCAGCAGCCACACCTTCCCTGAGCCCAGCACAGCCAGTGATTTGCCACCAGCCCTGGGCAAGCCACTTCACCAGTCAGAGCCTTGGTTTTGCCCTCTATGAAATGGTACATTGTAGAAATCAAATGATATAAGGGCTCCATAAATGCCAATAATCATCCAGGTGAGGACATGAGCTGTTGCTAGTGTGCCTGGACCTTCTCTCTGCCACAGGGCCAAGCAAGGAATTGTGTAGGAAGATCTGAGGCATGCCATCTCCCTGCTCTGGACTCAGAGTCCCCAGCTGTCTGCCTAGCTAGCTGTTTAATCTGCAAATACATGTCAAATGCACTGTGCCCAGTCCAGGTCCCTGCCACAGAGGGCTGACACACCAGGAGATAAGTAAAGAAACACAAATAAATAACTAGGACCATTCAGGCCATGATAAGTATTAGGGAGAAAATAATCCAGGGCCAGAGTTCAGAAGTGACTGAGAGCTGAGTACTGTTAGGTCATCAGGGAAGGCCTTTCTAATATAGTGGCCTTCGCGCTCACACCTAAATGAAGCAAACGAGGGATGTGGACATCAGGGGAAACTGAGGCCGCTGACCATCACTCCCCAGCCAATAACTCCTGAGGCCTTGAGATAATCTAGGGCCTGAGCTATAAACTGAAAATAGAAATGAGTTGGGGCATCAGACAAGCAAACAGATTGTCTGGGCATATTGCTGTTATAGGAAGAGAGACACCTCACCTAACTCCAGGTAGGGGAGAGAGTGGTCAGGAAGGGCTTCCTGGAGGGGGTGAGGCAGTGTGCTCTGGAGAACAAAAAAAACATTCAAGAACCTGGAGATGACACCTATAATATCAAATTCCTTGGCTTCTTACACTCCACAGGGAGTAACTCATTAACCCTCTGCTATGGACAGAATTGTGTACCCAAAATTCATATGTGAAAGCCCTAACCCACAATATAACTATATTTGGACTTATATAAGGAGATAATTAAGGTTAATGAGAACATAAGGATGGGTCCCTGTCCTTACAAGAAGAGACACCATTCTCTCTCTCTCTTCCCCTCTCCCCTTGCACATGCACCAAGGAAAAGCCATGCGAGCACACAGCAAAATGGCAGCCAGGAAGAGGACCTCATCAGGAACCTGATCTCAAACTTCCAGCCTCCAGAATTGTGAGAAATAAATGTCTATTGTTTAAGCCACCTAGGCTGTGGTACTCATTATGGCAGCCCAAGCTGACCAGACACCCTCACACCACCATTTAAAAGGAGCTACTATTTGCATTCACATTTCACAGATAAAGAAATTAAGGCCCAGAGATGCCAAGCAACTTGTTTATGGTCCCACGGCTGTAAGTGCAGTCAGGACAGAGCCCAGATTGTCACACTCTCCACTACGCTGTAATAACTGCACAATCCTGACATTGTGTGCCTGCACAGGTTTGTGTCTAGCCACTATGGAGAGTCCTTGGGACCTTTCCAGAGAAATCTACCTCTTGCCTTCCAGCCATCTCAGTAGTATTCTAGAACCCCAAAATAACCCTGTCACTCTTCCCAAGCTGCCCCCTGACCCTCAGGAAAAGCCAGAGACAGGGCCAGAACTAGAAAGCAAAGGCAGTAGCTAGGGATAAACCTGCACCGGCTCGCACTGCCAGAGTAAAATTAGCAGGGCAGGTTCCAGTCATGGGAGAAATGAATAGATGTTTTTCTAAAGTAGTCACATAAATGGCCAACAGGTGTATGAAAAGGTGCTCAACATCACTAATCATCAGGGAAGTGCAAATCGAAGCCACAACGAGATACGCCTCACACATGTTAGTATGGCTATGATTAAAAAGACAGGAAATAACAAGTGTTGGCAAGGAGGTGGAGAAAAGAGAATGTAAATTAGTACAGGCATTATAGAAAACAGTATGGAGGGTCCTCAAAAATATAAAATAGAGCTGCCATATGACCCAGCAATTCCACTTGTATTTATCCAAAGGAAATGAAATCAGTATCTTGAAGAAATATCTACACTTCCATGCTCAATGCAACATTATACACAATAACCAATATATGGAAACAACCTATATGTCCATTAATAAATTAATGGATAAAGAAAAGTATATATGTATATAATTTTACATATATAAAATTCATTTATATACATATATAGTAGAATATTACTCAGCCATAAAAAAAAAAAGAAGAAAATCCTGCCATTTGGAACTACATGGATGAACTTGAAAGACATTATGCTAAGTGAAATAAGCCAGAGACAGAAAGGCAAATGCTGTACAATCTCATTTATATGTGGAATCTAAAAATAGTCAAACCCATAGAACCAGAGAGTGGAACACTTGTTGCCAGGAACTGGGTTATAGGAGAAATGGAGAAATGTTGGTCAAAGGGTACAAACTTCCAATTAGAAGATGAATAAGTCCTGGGGATGTCACGGATGGTATGGTAACTATACTGAATAGTACTGTATCAAGTACCTGAAATCTGCTAAAAGATCTTAAGTATTCTCAACAAACAAAAAATATGGTAACTATATGAGGTGGTAGATATGTTAATTAACTTGATCGTAGTAATAATTTTACAATGTATATATATTAAATAAATCATTACATCAAACACCTTTAAAAAATCACATTGTACAACCTAAATATATACAATTTTTTTTTTTTTTTTGTCAATCATACTTCGGTAAATTGGGAGGGAGAGAGGAAGAAATACAAAATATTAAAGATTTCTAGGTTCTACATCCACAGATTTTGCTAACCACAGATATTTGGAAAAAAATGTTATGAATTGCTGACATGTACTATGTAGTTAGGCCTACGATAGTTGTGTCTGTACTGAACAAGTAGACTTTTTTCTTTTCATTATTCCGTAAACAATACAGCATAACAACTATTTACATTACATTTTATTAGGTATTATAAGTAATCTAGAGATGCTTCACCTATATGGGTTACCTATATAGGTTATATGCAAATATTCCATCAGTTTTATATAAGGGACTTGAGCAACTTCAGAGTTTGGTATCCACAGGGGTCCTGGAACAATTCCCGATGGATACCAAGGGGTGATTGTATTGTAAAAATTGAAAGCGCAATTAAAAATCTTTTTACAAATACATTCTAGACCCAGATGGCTTCACCAGCAATTTGTACCAGAAATTTAAATCCAGAGAAGAGAAAAAAGAGGAACAATTCACAATTTGTTTTATGAGGCCAGATTTTACTTGATACCAAAACCCAAGGAAGACATTAGGAGAAAGGAAATATCACTTAAGAAAATAAATGGAAAAATCCTGGATCAAATATTAGACAATCAAATCCAGTGACATATCACACCAAATCAGATTGATTCCAAAAATTATAGGTTGGTTTAACATCTGGAAATCACCACATTAATAGTGTATGAATACTACAGAGTAGAAAAAGCATATAATTATCTTCGAAGATGAAGAAAAATTGATCACATTTAATATACATTCATTAATTTTTAAATCTTATAAATATAAGAATCAAATGAACTTTCTTAATCCAAAAAAAGAATATATAGAGAAACATATAGCAAGCATCATACTTAATGGTGAAATGTTGAACTCCTTCTCCTTTGAAATCATATACTTATTTGCATATTATGTGATAACGTACATATAAAAGAGAATCATAAGATAAATTATTAGAGTTAATACAAGATCAATATACAAAAATCTATTGAATTTCTACAGATCAGTAACAAACAGAAAAATAAAAATTTAAAAAGATGCCACTACACTAGCATTAAATTAATTAAATATCAAGTACAAGTAAAATTAAAGAAAATCTAAGTAAATGAAAGTATATATCATGTTCATGTATTGTAAGACTTGATATTCTAAAGATGTAAATTCTAATCGATGTATTGTTTCAATACAATTATAATCAAAATCTCAGCAGATTTTTGAGGAAATTAACAAGCTGATTCAAACACTTACATGGTGGAGCAAAAGGCCAGGAACAACCAACACAATCTTGAAAAGGAAGAACAAAGTAGGAGAACTTATCCTACCAGATATCAGGACCTATTATAAAGTTGTATTACTTAAGACAATATGGTTCGGTGCAAGGATAATCAAACAGGCCAATGGAGAGAAGAGAAGGTTCAGAAGCAAACCCACATGTAATCAACAAGACACTCAATTTATTTTTTTAAAAAGGTAACACTTCACAACAGGGTGCGGAAAATTATTTTTAATAAATATTACTAAAAAAATTGGTTATTCATATAAGAAAAATATTCAGCTTGATCCTTGCTTCACATTATATACGAGAAGATCAGTTCCAGGTGGAATTATAGACATAAATGTGAAAGGTAAAACAGTAAAGCTACTGGGAAATAATATAGGATATTAAGATGTAATCTCAAGGTCAAGAAAAAATTTTTTAGGAAGATACAGTTTACCCTCACACAACTCAGGTTTGCGGGTTAACTGCATGGGTCCACTTATACATAGATTTTTTTTTCAATAAATACTGTAAATGTATTTTCTCTTCCTTATGGTTTTCTTAATAATATTTTCTTTTCTCTAGTTTACTTTATTGTAAGAAGATGGTTTTTAATACGTATAACATGCAAAATATGTGTTGGCTATGTTATCAGTAAGATTTCCAATCAACAGACTATTGGTAGTTAAGTTCTGTGAGAGTCAAAAGTTACACGTGGCTTTTCAACTGTGCTGGGCAGAGGGGCGGGTGCGGTCACTGCCCTTAATCACTGCATAATTCAATGGTCAACTGTACAAGAAAAATAAAACTCAAAAAAAAACCACTAACATATTGGAATGCATTAAATATATATGGAATACATTTTACATATTAAAAATATATATAGTGGAATATATATTGGACTATATGAAATTAAAATTAAGAAATACTATACATTAAAGACACCATTATGAAAGTTAAAAAGGCAAGCCACAGAATGGGAGAAGATATTAGTAAACTGTATAACAGACAAAAATTTCACATCTAGTATATGAAAAGAACTCCCATATATCAATAAGAAAAAGACAGAAAAGTGGACAAGAGACTTGAACAAGCACATCACAAGAAAGAGCATCTAAACAATCAATAAACACATGAAAAGGTGCTCAGCTCATTGGTAATAAAGAAAATGCAAATGCAAATACAATGAGATACCTTGACACACCCACAAGAATGGGCTAAAAGTTCCGACAATACTAGATGTTGACATGGTGTGGAATAACAGTAATTCTCATACACTGATTGCAAAAGCATAAACAGCATAACTATTTTGGCAATAAGCTTAGAATTATCGACTAAACTTGAAGACATGCATACCTTGTAACCCAACAATTCCACTCCTAAATTTCTTCCTCATCAAAATGTGTGCACACGTACAAGAGAGGTTATAGCAGCAGCATGTGCAAAGTGTTCGAGACAGGTACGAAAATGTCCATAGACACGTTATTCATAATAGCTCCAAAGTGGAAACGACCCACATGTCCATCAACAGGAAAACAGAAATGTGAACTGTGATGTATTTCTCCAAAGAAATACCATACCGCAATTAAACATACTGCACTATGCACAACAGCATGGATGAATCTCATAGATGATGCTAAACAAAAGACACCAACTAAAAGTGAAACAAACCACAAGATTCCATTACACGTTTTTAAAATAGGCAAAACCAAACAATCATATTTGAGAGTGCATACTTAGTACAGATGTTCCTTGACTTACAATGGGCTTACAAACTGATAAATCCACCATAGGTCGAAAACATAATATGTGCATTTAATACACCTGACCATAACTCGGCCTAACCTAACTTAAATGTGCTCAGAACAGCTACATTAGTTTACAGTTAGGCAAAATCATCTCACTGCTGCTGCCCAGCATCACGAGAAAGTATTGTACCCCACATTGCTAACCAAGGAAAAGATCAAAATTTGAAGTTTAGTTTTCTACTGGATGTGTATTACTTTTGCATCATTGTAAAGTTAAAAAATCATAAATCAAAACATCATAAGTGGGGGACCATCTGTACAGTGTGATAAAACTATACAGAAAAGATAGGACATGATTATCATAAAAGTCAGGACTGTGGTCATTTGGGGAGAGGAGAGAAGGGGTAAGGATGAGGAGGCACATTGAGGGATTTCTGGGAGTACTTACAGTGTTCAATTTTCTGCTCTATTGGTGACTCCCTGCATATTTGCCTTGTGGTAATTCACTGAGATATACATTTCCGTTTGTTGAAATTTTCTGTATGTATTCACAATTCACAATAAAAAATTATTTTAACTACCTCTGTTTCTTTGGTCCCAATATTTATATTTACATAGACTCCTAACTCTTACACTCTTACTCTTTGGCAGCAGCTTATACATTCTCTAAAAGTTATTCTCAAACATTAAAGCAGCAGGCTAGCAGGTTATTTCTTCAGTTAAGGAAACTGAGGCCAGGGCAGAGCATACAGAGAGGGCCATGAGCAGCGGCAGAGCAAGAACCAGATTCAGTCGCATCTGATCTTTTACTTTTCACAATGTATGTGTTAGAGGAAAAGGGGAGGTGCAAATCATGTTTTTGTAAATTGATTTTATTTAAAATACACTGGAGAGCCTCCTGCTTCAGGAAATCCCAGAGCGTATTCATTTAGCAAATATTTATCGAGTGCCTATTTTATTCACACAACTGTAAACTTCTTTGAAATCTAAAATGTTCTTTTATCAAGTGAATAAATGCTCCCTCAAGTTATTGTTTGTACAATTCTATATTTTCAGATGTTGATACTTTTTAAATCTCCCCCACCCTTATTCTAAAAGTAGTGCGTGTTCTACAAAACTGTAGGGCATTTAGAAAATGTGGAAAAACAAAAAGGAAGGAAAAAAATTATCTATACCAACACTTAGAGATAACCATTGTTAAAATTTTGGTATATATCCTTCTAATAGTTTTTTCTATGCATGTATATATTTTTTTAACCACAATGGAGTCATACTGGATATCCATTTCATTTTTTAACCCAAATGGGATCATCTTAGATTTCTTTTTTACTTTCTTTTTTATTTTATTTTAAACATCCAGTTGGAATCTATCCAGTAAAACAGAGAGAGATATCCCAAATACACGAGCCACCTGCCTCTCTGTCTGGGAGAGAAGAATCAGCATTTGATTCAGGTGCAAATGGAGACTGCATCACGCGTGCATGCTGGGGTGACTAAGTATCCCTTCTCCTGGGACACTATCTTGGAAATAGCCTCAGTGATATGGGTCTAGATGTTCCCTATCATCTCCACTGCCTGAGCACAGCACCAGGTTTGTGCAGGGACTCAGCTTCCTGCTCCCAGAGGAACCTGAGGAACTACAATTAGGAAACAATCATTGGTGACAACACAGCAGCTTTTTCCTGATCACCTTTGAGATTTCACCAAACTTCTCCTCTAGCCTTTAGGTAAGCATGGTTCTCTGTTGACCCATGTTTCACCACTAGATTTTCAGCACATTCCACTTATTATCCTGCAGACACATTCTACTTTATGAAAGAGAACACTGCCAACTCAGGTTGTCAGCAGGACCTTAATACTTTTCAAAGAGCAGAAAATTCAGTAAGTTACACCTACCAGAGGTTGCATCTAGCCAACAAATGCTGTCAGAAGTAATGTTGTCCTTGTTTTCTCAGAAGTCAAGGCACTGGTTGGGCTAGGGGGAGAGGGGAGTGAGTGGAGGTAAAACAAATACAGGGCATGAGGGAGAGAGAAGATGGCTGATGGCAGATGACTTCCCAACCAGAGGGGTCTACAATATCAACAATCTAGAGTTAAGCCAGCACTATTTGAGAGTGAACTTGTGCCACCTGGACAAAAAGGAGGAGCCAAGGGGACTGCCAAGTTTCAAGAACTTGACCTAACATCTGGATCCCAGGGATTACCACTGGAGGAGAAAGGTTACCATCACAAAGAACTTCTTGACCTCAGAGTGAATATTTAGGAGAACATAGAGCATGTTAAGATTCAAGAACAAGTGACACGACCACCTCAAAAAATGAATCATGAAGTAATCACATCCCCAGTGGGTTACATATCAATACTTTTTTGCCATAATGCAGGCTCTTTTATCTTATTCTTATAGCATCAAGAATGACCTAGGAAAAGGCACTTTTTATGGAACAAAACAATTCTAATGACAAAGTCACTGATTTGGTCAGATGCCAAATGAATTATAAGTGAAGATTAAAGTCATTTTATCCAGTGAACTGTTTACTCCTTCAGCAATTTGTTTGCAGTTTATAAAACCCTTTTAAAGAAAGCTTCCTAAAAAAAAAATGTACTAGAAACAGTCAGAGGAACTCATCAAAGCCTTGTGTTTAGATTGGTAACTAGACCCGCTCTTAGGACTCGTATTCTTTTGTGGATACCTAGCATCTGAAAATTTTGTCCGTGAAGAAATTTCACAAGAGAAGGAATGGGCATCTGCTGAGAACCTGAGCTTGAACATGGATTCATATATTTTGAAACTTTTCGGGACCCTCTTTTGAAAGGGAGAATGCTTTTGGTAATAAGAGAGTTGTATTGTGTCAGCAACAAATATAAACAGACATTTAAATATGTGAAGTATAGAAAGTATATGGGTGATCAGAGATGGTGTAGTGAAAGAAACATGTTTGTTTTGCTGCTTAGCAAATGAATCACTCTCTACTATGGATTGAATGTTTTTATTTCCCCAAATGAATATGTTGGAGCCTTACCCCCCAATGTGATGGTATCAGGAGGTGGGCTCTTTGGGAGATGATTAGGTCCTGAGGATGGAGCCTTCATGAAGAGACACAAGAGAGATGATTTCTCTCTCCACCATGTGAGGACACAGTAAGAAGTCAGGAGTCTACAAACCAGGAAGAAAGCCCTCACCAGGAACTGAAATAGCCAACACCTTGATCTCAGACTTCCCAACCTCCAGAACTGTGAGAAAATAAATGTCTGTTGTTTAAGCCACTTAGTCTATGGTATCTCTGTTTTAGCATCCTGTGATGACTAAGACACCCTCCTCTGAGTGACAAATAACCTCCTTATGCTTTTTGGCAGGAGGCTGAGCCCACTGACATCTTAGAAACAGCTAAGAATCCAGGGTTCTGCTTCCCAGGCTCGTTCAGAGCTGGTGAAGACATGTGACCTAGGCTCTGCCAGACCAAGATGCACCGATAGAGGCTGGGGACATGGTCTCATGTTCTGCAGCAGGATTCTTGGAGTGGAATCCAGAGATTTAGTCCTGAAAATGAACCTGTAGATCTTTTTACAATTCTGTAAGATACTTATTATCCTTTTAACAAGCTCTATTTCTGAGTAAATCAGCTCAAGTTGGTTCCTGAGCTTTCCAACTAAGAAGCCAGATTGCTAGACTATGAAAAAGGTAACATGCTATGCAGTGATGAAAACTACACTGTCTTCTAAGACAAAAAGTATCGTTTAACTTCTATAGATAATCTAGAATTCTTCTTGAAATCTGTATTTTCTAAAGATCTAGGTATGAATTTGTCTTATTACCTACACCAAATATGATAGATAGATTGGATGACATTAATTGAAAACAAAATAGTTACAAAATTTAAAAATACAAACAATATTTTTGAAAACAGCCCCATTAAGTTGGTGTTCTCCCCTTCTCACTGCAATCTCTTAGAAATAGCAAGAAAATCAAACTTTACTTGATCAGAACTTGGATTTAGCTGAAATGCCAAATAAAAATGGTGAAGTATGAAAAATGCAATAAAATTTGATCAGGAATATAGACAAAAAAAGAAAAAGTGCCCTTGACTGCAGGTACTAGAAAGAGTTGACAAGGTACATGTATACAAGTGAGCACAAAAATACTTAACTGTAAGATCAAAATCATTTTTGATTAAGAAAAAAATGCATTATCTTCTCTGTACTCTCAGTTTGAGTCTGAAAAACAGTAGACTGAGCTCCACAATCAGTCCCAAACAAAGTGAGAACATATTTGCAAGAAACCACCAGGGCATGTGACCACATAAAAAAGAGAGACTCTTCTGTGTGACCAGACCTACAGAGGATTGTACAATTGCATAGGGACAAACTGACATTGAAAGACCCACACATATTAACTACACACATGAACCTGGCTCTCTTCCACTGAACCTGCAAGAAATGGCTCATCTATGAAAAATTGCCTTATGAAGTGATGAGTAATCAAAAATAATTCAGTACCAGATGTTTATGAAGATATTACAATAAAGGAAAAAAAGGGAAATCTCAGAGAATAACACATGGCAAACAAATACTATTCACTAGAAATATTGTTCATGAGCAGGAGCAGAATACAGACATTGAATTTTACATCATAAATTACCAAGACTTAATGAAGTCACTGCCAATGTAAAACAAGAATACAAAGTAAATGTAAGAGCTCAACAAAGATGTAGATAGACAAAGATGACAAACCATAAGCTTGCAGAAGCCAGAGAAGATCAGAAGCAGCACAGAAGAGTTCAACTGTCATTAATCTAGACCCTCTTTCACACAAATTCTCCAATGTCCACTAATACTGTGGCTCCAAACTTGCCACAGACCTTGTTTGTAAGATTTCCCCACCTTGTAAATTGTCTCATGTATACGTGTACTGTGGCTACCAAATTGACTGATTTGTCTTCTATTTGCATTCTTTTGTGATAAATAAATGGAATGTTCTTGCCCTCATTATTTCTGTATGACTTCTTATTATTTCTACTTTTCTGATGACTTTTTAAATTGTTATGTTGCAATCTTTGAACATGCTAGATATGTGAGTAGGAAGACCAAACACTTTTCCTCAGTCTCATGAGTTAGAACTTTCTTCTGGATGATTGCCACATGTGTCTCCTAGTTTACCTTGTTTCATCCAGCCCCTATAATGCTGGACTTCTCCACATGAGAATCGAGGCTCATCCTTATCACCCTTTCTAGTTTCACATGCCTATATAAGGTCCTCAAGAGATATTTGAACACTCGTGTTCATGGTAGCCTTATTCACAATAGCCCAAAGGCGTAACAACCCAGGTGTCCATCCACGGATGGAAGGGTGAGTAAATGTGGTCTATCCTTATAATAGAATGTTATTCAGCTTTCAAAAGGAAGGAAATTCTGATTCATGTTACAAAATGGATGAACCTTGAGGACATTATGCTAAGTGAAATGAATCAAGAAAAGACAAATACTATACGATCCCACTTATATGAGGTCCCTAGACTAGTTGAACTCAGAAACAGAAGGCTAAGTGGTGGTTGTCAAGAGCTGGGGGAAGTGGAATGGGGAGTTAGTATTTAATGTGTACAAGTTTCATTTTGGGAAGATGAAAAGAGTTCTGCAGATGAACACACAACAATGTGAATGTACTTAATGCCACTGAACTTAAAAATGGTTAAGATGGTAAATTTTTTGTTATGAGTATTTTACCACCAATAAAAAAAATCTTCAAAAAAATTTTAAATGCCCTACATTAAAGCTGATTTTTCTCATTCAAGAAAGGTGCCAAATCTAGACAGTTGCCTTGAAAAAAAGATTTTTTGACCCTTCATGATTTATTCCCTTGACCCAACTGGATCTGGTTTAGAAACAAATGGCTTGGGATGGGGTAACTAGTGACTTCTCTCTCAACCTGGTGACAAGCTCTCAAGGAAGGACTGTCCCTGAGTCATACAGTGGCAGTGTCAGGAGTTAACTTGGGTTCCAGAGTCCACACTTACCCTTCGCTATGCTGCCCCTCTCATTATGTACATTTAAACATGTTGTCATGTGCACAGAAACTTCTGGAAGTTCTCTCCAGGAACTGTGGGCAGAGTTTTCCTGAGCCTTGATGTCTCTTCCTGGGGTGCAGAGTGCTGAACACTTGCTCTTGTATTGGGGAATGGAAACTGAGTACTCTTCCCCCCTAAACTGCCACACACTATACTTCTGTTTTATAATCTGTTCTTTTGCACTTATCCTGTTACTGTGTATAGCATTCTATGCCATTAAATGGTCTTGTACAATATTTTTTAATGGTTGCATAACATTCCATTATATAAATGCAAAATAGATGATTTAATCACCTTTTTTTCCCAGGATGTGGTTGTTTCTAACTTTTTGCTATTATAATGGCCCCTACAGGGAACACACTTGTAACTAAATCTTTTCTCGTTTAATTATTACCTTGCAATAAATTACTAGAACTGGAATTATTGGTTCAAAAGATATGCGTATTTTAAAGGCTTTTGATACATTTTGTCAAATTGCCCTCCCAAAAATGTTGTACAAATGTATACTCAGACCAGCAGGGCTTATGAGTCCCTATCTCCCTACACACACCCCAACATCATAGCTTATCTCTTTGTTTTCCTCATCTCTTGCCAATTACACTGGTTAAAAAAAAAGTAGATTGTTGTTTCCATTTGCATTTCCATGATCGCTGGTAATGTTGAGCACTTGTCATATATTTATTAGCCACTTGTGGTTTTGTCTTTTGTCCACATCCTTTGTCTGTTTTCCCATCAAGGCTCCCATCTTCTCCTTAACGATTTATAAAAGCTCTAAGTGTACCTGCTTTCCTGAAGTGAGGCCCAGCTGTGCTGGCACCCTCTCTGGTTGCTATGCAGATGTGCCAGTGGCGGGACCAGTCTCCATGGCCACAGATGCCAGGGTCTCATGAAGTGGGAAGAATGTTGCCATGGAGATGCTACCTAAGTGGGGCCTGGCGCCCCTCCCACTTACTGAGCAGCTTTCCTGGCCACAGGGCTGCCAGCCTGGGCAGAGGCTTTACAAACTGCAGGAAAGGAGGCAGAGGGAGGCCTACACCCTGAGACAATCCAGGAGAAGTTTGTTGTCTGCACAGTGGTGCTTGGGATGTGCCTGGCAGGGCCACCCACCATTAAGGAGTCAAAAGTTCAGAATACTTCATCCGTAAATACTGAGATGCATGATAAGGTTAAAAGAAGAAGCTTCTCATCACAAAACTTAAAAACTATGTTCCATAGCCAGACCAGAGAATCTGTAATGCACTAAATGAATATTTTATTAAAAATATTGGAATTGTCTTATTATTAGCATAGTTGTGTGAAATATGTTGAAAGTACTAATTTGTTAAAGTAACCATTTAAAATATAGACTAACTTTTTAAGCCATTGAGGCATGTCATCACTTTTTAACATGTCCAAATCCTTAAAAAATAAATAAATAACTGAGCCAAGGCCTCGCTCAACCTCAGAGAGGGTCTTCTCATTTATGAGCTGAATTTTGTCCTCTTGAAATTCCCATGTTGAATGCCTAGCTCCTAGTACTTAAGACTATGACTGTATTTGGAGACAGGGCCTTACTTTAAAGGGTAATTAAGGTGAAATGAGGTTATTAGGATAGGCCTACTCCAATATGACTAGAGTCCTTATAAAAAGAGGAAATTTGGACACAGACAAATACACAAAAGAAAGATCATGTGAACACACATGGAGAAGGCAGCATCTATAAGTAAAGAAGTGAGGCCTCAGAAGAAAGCAATCCTACCAACACCTTGATCTTGTACTTTCAATCTCCAGAACTGTGAGAAATAAATTTCTATTGTTAAAGCCACCCAACCTATGTACTTTGTTATGGCCCTAGCAAACTAATACACCCCATATCATCTCATTTCACTTTATTTATACCACAGGGAGCTGGAGTTATCATCAAATCTATTGACAGATACAGAAACTAGGGTTCTAAGAGGTTGGTGAGGGGTAGGTGGTGGCTGTGGAAAGAAGGATTTGAACGTGGGTCAGCTCACCTCTGGCAACATGTTCTCCTGCTGCACACATGACCTAAAAATGACTCCAAGACATTTCCTAGGAGGTAAGAAGGCTGTACCACCTTCTTGCTTATAATTGGGGAAACAGGGTCAGAGGCTGACATCCTCCCTGAGGTTGACACTGCTCCATCTCTTTAGGGCAGCTACAGCAAGGTCTCTCCCCTCCCCAAACACTCCCAGCTCTAGCAATCCCTTACAGGCTGAAGTTCTCTCTGCCCTGAATTATTATTATTTATATGTTTTCTGTTCATTTATTCCATTACTCAACTCACATTAATTGAGCACCTACTATGTGCCAGGCACTGGGCTAGGAGTTAGGGAGACAGCGATCAGTAAGAGGGACAAATCTCTGCCTTCATGCACTTACATTCTAGGGAAGACAAACTGTACCCATGTAAACTAATAAAATCACTTTAAAGAGTCCTAAATGCTAAGAGGATAACATAACAGTTGACAGGATAGAGAAGGACTGGGGCAGGGAAAGGTCAACTTCTTTAGATAGAATGGTAGGGAAGATGACATTTGAGCTGGGACCCTAATGACCCGGAGCAATCAGCCATGTGAAAGACATGCTCCAGGAGTAAGGACAGCAAGTAACATCCGTGAGGCTGGAATGAATATGGGATGTCCAAGGCCCAATAAGGAGGGTGGCATGGCTGGAACATACTGAGGGTATAGAGGGTAAGGAGAAGAAGGTGGAGCTGCCTCAGCGCCCACGAGCAGTGAGGACTTTGTCTTACCCAACTCTCAGGAGCAACTGCCAAGAAAGATTCCCGCTCCCAGGCACTTCCCCTGGCAGCACCGTCCACCTCTGGGAGGCCCCCTAGGAGGCATTAGCAAGGGACATGAGAAAGAACATGAATTTTGACGTTACAACTAATTGGAATCTCAGCTTTGAATCAGCAAGCTCTGTGACTTTGAGTAAGTCATTTTGTTGGAGAAGCTGTCCCGTGCAGCCAAGTCCCCACTGCTGGACCAAGGCACTTATTTTCCCCAGGATGGGAGTTTGTGAAGGTGGTTGGCTAATGGTTGAATCCCTGAGAGTCCTCCTTGGGTGATGTCAGCTGCTTTGCCCAAGGTCATGACCTTCTCAGAGAAGAAAGGGAATGGGGCATCTCATATCCAGCTAATATGGAGTTCAAAGTCCTGCCCCTTAATTAAGAAGGAATGACACCTCTGAAAGGCCATCCCAGCTGGGTGTGGCTGAAGCTTCTGTTGCAGCTTCAAGGTAGTCCAAGTGTTCCCTCTGCCCAGCCTGCTTCCCTTACTGCCCGCCAGCATCAATCCTGTGCCTGCTCCCTAATAAACCTCCATCTCACAGTCTGTTTCCCAGGGAAACTGACCTAAGATGCACTTTACTCTCTGAGACTCAGTTTCCTCAGGTGTACCATGGACATACAGAGTTGTAAGGTTAAAAGAGATAATATATGCAAAGCTTCTAGCCTATGACATGGAAAGTCTTCAATACATGTTATTTTCCCCCTTTCTGACCTTCCTGTGCCAATACATATATGTATTTCCCATGGAGGCCAAGCCAAAGCCTCACCTGAAGTAGGTGCTCAGTGTGCTCTAGATTAAGTCAACAGACCACATGACAAAGGCTACACTTTTCACATTTATTAGAAGATGAAGCAGAAACTGCTCTTTGTCCCCCAATATCCATTCTCAACTTCTCTCGCAAAAATAGAACTCTAGATTTTCATCTGGATACAGGGACTCCCAGAATAAAGATTACTTTTCCTAGCATTCCTTGCAGCTAGTCGTGGCCCTGATCTAAACGTTCACCATTGAGTGAGCAGAAATGATGTGTGATACCTGGAATTGTACTCTTAAATAAAAGAGTACTGCTTTCTCCTTCCCATTGGATGGAATGCATACATGATGGCTGCAGGTAGAGCAGCCACCTTGGACACAGGATAGTGAAGCAACCGCAAAGCCATCGTCTGTATCCTGAGCTGATGCTCATTGTCTGTGCTCATCATGACCTCTGCAACAAGTCTCTTATACCACAGAACCTCAGTGTTTGCATATATAAGAAGAGGCTGGAATCTTAAGTGAGACCATATGCAATGGAGTATCAATTTACTCAACAGTTTTATTTTACAGGAGGAAAAATATCCTTTAAAATTGTAGGGCCTGGAATTTTAGAAATTCTTACTAACTCATGTGTTTCTATTTGCTTTTGGAGTATGGTCTTCCTTTCCATGGGGTGGTCAAGATGTAGTGAAACCAAAGATAAGGCCAACAAGTTAAAAAAGTGGGGTGGGGGGGAGATCACTCTCATAAAGAACATTAAATTTCCATAAATTAAAATATGATCTTGGCAGGATTCAAGCAAGGCAGGTCAGATACTCCAAAGCAATCACCATGCTTGTTATTCTGTGATGGTTTGAAATAAAAACTACAGGCAACATGGGAAGAAGGTCTGGGTAGATGCCAGCGGCCCAGAAGTTATATAGCCTCTGGGCTCAAAAAATGAGGAAGGGCTTTCCTGGAGAATAGAATGTTCTGGTCAGTGGTGTGAAAGTGATCATAAGCATACCAAGGTAGGATAGGATGGTATAGAGGGTCTTTGGGAAATTTGAGAAAGACAGTCCCTGAATGTGTGGAGATAACCTGAATTAGATGTGGGTATTAGTGAACCCAAGGACTGGCTTGCCTCTGGCCTAGACACCAGTCTCTCCACACCTCAGCCCAGCCTCTGCCCATCCTCTGGGATTCAAGAGCTCTTTTCACAAGAGCTCAGCCTTCTGCTCTATGCGACCGAGGGGAATCACACAAGGTCATGTTCAAACTTTTCACAAGAGTATTTTGGCACAAGAATGGGATGATTAGTGCAGACAACCAATATGAATACCAGTTGTGCATGTATCAGAATCTTGAGGGAAGTTGGGATAAAGGACACTCGGTGCAATTTCAAAGAGTTCTCTGGTCATCAAGATTTCCACATATGAGAATGTGGAGCAGAAGCTCATTTTCTATTCTTCCCACTAAGTACAGATAAAAGTCATGGATATTAGACATAAAACAGATATAAGAAGACTCTGAAAGGTGAGAGAGTGAAGCAGACCAGCCAGCGACTTCAAGGAACCAGGTGGTAGTGAGTTCCTTGGCTCTTCTTTTTGCCTCATATATCCCAGCCTAGGTTCCAGAAAAGCCAGCAACTTAAAAATACCAACAGGATCAGGAAACAGATCCCCAAGAAAAGCTCTCTCTATTCAAAGAACCAGGAAAGGAATAGCCCAGAAAACTTTTAGACAATAATTGGACTTTTAGACAATAATTGGACAAACAACACAGGAAAAAATGAGGCCCCCTTCCTCACTGAGGTGGACAACAGAGACTAACTGAGAGCAAGGACTTTCACACAGTCCAGCAACCACGAGGTGCCCACCCTGCAATGTCAGTGGGAGCTACAGGGAGGGCAGTAACTAGACATTCCTCCCAGCAAGGGCCACATCACCCAGGTCTAGAGAGGGAGCTAGAAAGCTCACTCCTCTCAGCAGTAACAAGAAACTCCTCCTTCTCCCAGTGTCAAAGGACGCCTAGTGGGGCACTCCAACTTCCACCTCCACCTAGCAATAATGAGATGGCATCTCACCTTCTCCACCACACAGCATCAGAGAAGGTCAGCTAAAGAGGTTTTAATAAAGCCTAGAATTTCATAGCATAAGTCCCCAAATGTCCAGGCTTCAATCACAAATCACTCTTCATACCAAGATCCAGACAGATCTCAAACTGAATGAGAAAAAACAATCCCTGAATAACAGAAATCAATGATAGTGATCTTAGAACTACCTGACAAAGATTTTAGAGAGCCATTATGAAAATATTTAAACAACAAACACACTTGACACAAGTGAAAAAAATAGAAAGTCTCAGAAAAGAAATGGAAGCTAATAAACCAAATGAAAATTTTAGAACTGAAAAATATAGTAACCAAAATTCAAAACTCAGTGGATAAGCTTAACATCAGAACAGAGGGAAAAGAAGAGAAAGTCGATGAACTTAAAGATAAAACAGTAAATAAAGGCTTAAGTGGGGGAAAAAAATGATATAAATGATAGAAACTCTGTTCATCCCTCTGGTGACCAAATTAAAGTTGTGACAGAAACAAGGAGCAAACAGCAGAGAAAATTGCCTGGGATCTAGACGAACCAGCCATACAATTAGGGAGAGAACTAAGAAATCACTCTGCAAAGGCAGAAGGTAGGACGGGGAGAGGACACAAGGCTGTCTCTTTCTGAGCAGCTGAGTGGGACCAAGGCCATAGCAGAGGCAACTGGCAGCTGCAGACACCTCTTAAAGGGGCCGTGTCCGCGAGCAGACTTTCGTGGTGACAGACCTGCTTGCTCTGAGCACCAGTGCCAGTTCGGCTATGCAAGGGGCACCAGGGACTTACAATGGGACATTGACTTGTCAGAGTGTGTGGGCTGAGGCGAGACTGGCTCTATACAGAAGTGCCAGCAGTGTCCCTCGTTTCTCTGTTGAACCCTTTCCCCTCCCAGTGCGGGGACTCAGTGCCTCCATAGTAGAGACATCATCAAACTAGATAACGGAGATCTCTCGACCCAGAGGATTCCCTGAAACTCCGACTCCCCCAACTCATGGCCCCACCCAAATCACATCCAAGTGTATCCTCAGCTAGTCAAGCGCTCCTTGCTGAGCAGCAGCTAGACTCATACTGGAGGCAGCTGGCCTCAGTTTCTGGTATGGCCTTTTGAGGCAACTATAGCATAACATCTATAGATTGCTTGCTGAAACTTAACGAGTGGCCCTGGAGGGGCACAGGCTTGGGCTAATTTTGGCCTGCAGCTGAACCCCTCTCAGGACTGTGCCACTGGACACCTACTTCACAAATCCACACTAATAAGACTGGGAGACTCAGGAGTTTTGTGTAGTACATAGAAACAGACACACAAAGGCAGCCAAAATATGAAGACAAAAAAGCAGAAACCATGTGAGAGAACAGAAATAATGGAGTCAAGCAATCTAACAGATGCAGAGTTCAAAACACTAGCTATAAAGATGTTCAATGAACTTTTGGGAAGTGTAGATGAATTCAGTGAGAACCTTAACAAAGAGATAAAAAACATAAAAATGGAAGTGGAAATTACAAAAAGGACTCAGTCTGAAATAAAGAACACATTATTTGAGATGAGAAGCATATTAAATGGAATAAACAAAGTGAATAAAGAAAAGGATCAAATGACCTATCTAGAGGATGGGAAAGCCAAGGACTTTCTTTTCTGGAGAAAATAAGCTAGAGAGAAAACCATTTCAAGAAATAATGACAGAAAATTTCCTTAACCTGATGAAGGAAATAGTCATACAAGCCCAGGAAGCACAGAGAGTCCCAAAAACCAGGAACCCAAAGAGGCTCACACCAAGATACATCATAATTAAAATGCCAAAGGTTAAATACAAAGAGAGAATCTTAAAAGTAGCAAGAGTAAAGGAGTTAGTTACCTACAAGGGAGCACCCATAAGACTGGCAGCTGATTCCTCAAAAGTAACCATGCAGAAGCATTTGGCACAAAATATTCAATGTGATGAAAATCCAGGATCTACAGCTAAGAATCCTTTATCTGACAAAACTATCATTTAGAGCTGAAGGACAGATAAAGAGCTTCCTAGACAAAAATAAGCTAAAGGAATTTATCATCACCAAGCCAGTATTATAGGAAATGTTGGAGGGACTTCTTTAAGAAGAAAAAACATGTATCAAAAACAGGAATAAAGAATGGTAATAGCTATATAGCTGTGAACAAGTACCTCAAATGGAAAAGAATTAAGTGCTCCAACCAAAAGATAGAGTGGCTGAATGGATAAGAAAACAAGACCCCTATATATGCTGCCTACAAGAGACTCACTTCAGGTTAAAAGAGACACACAGACTAAGAGGAAGGAGATGGAAATGATATTGCCTTGATGGACCTAGAGGGTATTGTGCTGAATGAAATGAGTCAGATAGAGAAAGACAAATATCGCATGATTTCACGTAAATGTGAAATCTAAAAAACAAAATCAACAACAATAACAACAACAAAAGTGGAAATAAACTCATAGATGCAGAGAATATTCAGATGGATACTAGATGGGATGGGGGTTGGGGAACAAAAATGGGCAAAGGCATTAAGAGGTACAAATGGATAGTTGCAGAATAAACATGGTAATGTAGAGTGTAGCATGAGGAAGATGGTTAATAAATATGTAAGGGAGAATAGAGGTACTAGATTTAGTGGGGTGATCACTTTGCAAGTTATGTGGATCTCTGATCACTATGCTATATAACTGAAACTGGTATATTATTGTATGCCAACTATAATGGAAAAAAATTTATAGACTTGTACAATGTAAATACAAGAAACTAATTGTCTATTATATTTCAATAGAGACAAAAAAGGCTTAACACTGCTCAAAACAAAAGATAAAACAGTAAAAATTACTCAATCTGAATAAAAGAGAGTGAAAAGATTTTTAAAAGATGAACAGACCCTTAAAGACCTAAAGGAATGTAACAGAAAATTTAACACTTGTGTTAAATAATGAGAGTCCCAGAAAGAAAAGAAAGAAAAGAAAAGTTTTTCTAAAACTGGAAAGGTTTTCAAAGAAACAATGGCAAAAATCCCCAAATTTGACAAAAGACACAGACCAACAGATAAGAATGCCTAAACCCCAAACAGGATAAACAAAATGAAATATATGCTGACATGTAGCATATTAAAACTTCTGAAAACTAAAGGCAAAGGAAAAAAATCTGGAAAGCAGTGAGAGAAAATGACATCTTGCATATAAAGGAAAACCCATTTGAATGACAGTGGAGTTCTGAATGGAAACTATGAAGTCTGAAATGGCACAACATTTTTCAAGTACTGGAAGAAATGTTAACCCAGAATATTATATCCAGTGAAAATATCCTTCTGAACTGAAGAAGAAATCAAGACATTCATAGAAGAAAAAAAACTAAGAGAATTTTTTAGCACCAGACCTTCCCTAAAGGAATAATTAAAGGAAGTGCTCTAAACAAAAAGAAAATGATAAAAGGACTCTTAGAACATCAGTCAAGAAGAACATAATGAGCAAAAATAGGGACAAATAGAAGATTCTAGGAAACATGGTGGAGTGAGAGATGTCTTCAGATCTCTCTCCTTGAAACAACAATAAGCTGAACATCTAAAACACAACAAAAACACCCAAACTGCACACTAGCATGTCTGAGCGTGAGATCTGCGCATAAGAGGTAGCACAGGTCAGAAGCTAGATGTCGGGCGGTAGACTGGGAGAAATAAAGAAGCTGCCTCTCGCAGCTCTGGAGCTCCCTGCAGAGGAAGGGGGAGGAGAGATGGAGCGACAACTTCCCTGAACAGCCCTGCCTAGAAGTGCTGCAAGTTCCACGCACCCAGCGGCAGGGTCCGGTCATCAGGGCAGAAAGTAGAGAAGCAGGGCGGCACTGTAGAGAAACAACAGTTAATTTTTACCAGCCACGGTTGCAAAACTGAGGCTGAGCCACAGCATCCAACTCCCAGCCCAGGGGGCCGCACCCACCATACCCTCTAAGACCAAACACCATGGAGACCCAGGGGAATCTGAGCAAACGCTACCGAAACTGTTGCTAACACTGACAGGGACTGAAACTGAGGGTAGTGAGCATGATTAAATATCTACAAGAAAATTAAAAAAGCACTATGTAGGCTTTATAAAAAGCAGGGATCCAAGAGGCTTAGAAGCCACCTACAGGAAACCAAAAGAAAAATGTCTTCTTTGCAGCAGGCTAAAGAGAGACCTTTATATAACAAATCTTCTTTCTGGAAAAACAGCAGAATGCATTTCCATTAATACCAAGGTGGAGAAATAGTCCATTAAACATCATGAACAACCAAGGTGACAAAGCATCTCAGAAAGAAAGAGTAAAATCTCTAGAAAATAAGCTTACAGACATAGACGTATATGACTTAAATGACATAGAATTCAGGATGGTACTTCAGAAAAAACTCAGTGAGTTCCGAAACAAGTCATATCAACAATTTCAGGAAGTGAAAAAACAACTAGACGAGTAGAGCAAGGAGACTGAAACCTTCAAAAAGAACAGAATAGATCTTCTGGAGATAAAAAACACACTGCAAGTAAGAGTTGAAAAATGAAATAACAAGCTCGGGAAATAGAATTGACCAAATGGAGAAAAGGATCAATGATATCGAAGACATGACTCTAGAAATAAATCAGAAGGAAGAAGAGAGAAACCGAAGAATGAAAAATAATGAAAGAGAAATCAGGAACTAACTGATACCATCAAGAGAGGAAACATAAGAATAATGGGCATTACTGAAGGCGAAGAAAAGGAGCAGTTACTAGAAAGCATTTTCAGACAAATAGTGGATGAGAATTTCTCAAATCTAAGGAATGAATGGGATCTTGGAATTGAAGAAGTCAACAGAACACCCAATTATCTCAACCCAAAAAGGCCTTCACCAAAACACATTGTATTAAAATTATCAAAAATCAACAACAAAGACAGAATTCTCATGGAAGCCAGAGAGAAGAAAATGGTAACTTATCAAGGAAAACCCATTATATTATCATCGGCCTTCTCAGCGCAAACCTTACAAGCCAGAAAGGAATGGAATCAAATATTGAAACTATTAAGTGAAAGGAACTACCAGCCTAGAATAATGTATCCAGCTAAGCTCTCCTATAGACATGAAGGAAAAATTAAGACCTTTTCGGACATACAAAAATTGAGGGAATTCTCCACTACATGGCCTGCACTACAGGAAATACTGAAAGGGGTCAGTTCACCTAAAACAGAATGACAAAAAATACATAATTAGGAGTAAAGTGACTATCAGGCAAATAGAAGTAGAGGAGTGTGATCCTTACTAAGAGCAGGGCACTATAAGCTTAAACAATAAGAAGAGAATTGCTAGAACAAGATAGTAATGAACGTTCAGCATACATAGGGACAAATTGAGATAACAATGACTAAAAAGGGAGGAATCGAAGATCCAAATTCGCAATGAGGAATGGAGATAGGGCACGTGCAAAAGAAAATCGACAACTGTATATATGTAACTATCCTTTACATATTCGTAATGGTAACCACACACAAAAGATTCAGAACCAGAGGCAAAATCCACAAAAGCCAACCAAAATCAAGAAAACAGAAACACGTGGACAAGGAAGCAATGGAAACACTGAGCTACCAGAAAGCAAAAGATAAAATGGTTATAAGAAGACCTAGTATTTCAATAATCACTCTAAATGTAAATGGACTGAACTCACCAATAAAAAGGCACAGAGTTGCTGAATGGATCAAAAAACAAAACCCAACCATATGCTGCCTCCAAGTGACACTCAACTCAAAAGACAAATATAGACTCCAAGTGAAAGTGTGGAAAATGATATTTCAAGCAAATGGCATTCTGAGAAAAGCAAGAGTAGCAGTACTGATATCAGACGAAACAGACTTCAAAATAAAAAAAGGTAAAGACAGATACAAGAGAATCATGCATTAAGAAGACACAATACTTATTAATATCTATGCTGTCAATTAGGGAGCGCTGAAATATATAAAGCAATTACTAACAGAACTAAAGGGAGAAACAGACCAAAACACTATCATAGTAGGGGACCTAAACACCTCACTGTCAGATATTGACAGATATTCCAAACAGAAAATCAATAAGGGAATAACATCTTTAAATGACACATTAGACCAGCTGGACATAATTGACATATACAGAACCTTCCATCCCAAAACAGCTGCTTATACATTCTTCTCTAGGGCATATGGAACATTCTCAAGAACTGACCACATACTGGGACACAGAGATAGCCTCAACAAATATAAGAGGGTTGAAATCATACCAACCATATTCTCTCATCGTACTGCTTTGAAACTCGAGATCACTTGTGAAAAGAAAGCAGGAAGAACCACAAATACATGGAGATTAAACAACGTGCAACTGAGAAATAACTGGGTCAGAGAAGAAATAAAAAGAGAGATCAAGAGATACATAGAAATGAATGTTAATGATAGTACAACATATCAAAACTTTTGGGACATGGCAAAAGCGGTCATAAGAGGAAAGTTCATATCATTACAGGCCTGTCTCCAAAAACAAGAAGAAGCTCAAATAAACAACCTCACGCTTCATCTTTAAAAAGTAGAAAAAGAAAAACAAATGAAGCTTAAAGTCAGCAGAAGGAAAGAAATAATCAAAATTAGAGCAGAAATAAATGAAATTAAAAACAACAACAAAAAAATAGAAAAAAATAAATTTAATAAAAAGTTGGATCTTTGAGAAGGTTAATAAAATTGACAAATCCCTGGCTAGACTCACTAAAAAAAAAGAGAAAGGACACAAACAAACAAAATCAAGGATTATGAGGGGGAATTAAGACTGACATTGCAGAAATACAAAGGATTATGCAAGAATACTGTGAAAAATTATGTAATACCAAATTTGATAACCAAGAAAAAATAGACTTGTACTTAGAAAAATACAATCTTCCTAGACTGAATCAAGAAGAGCTGGAAAATCTAAATAGACCGATCAGCAGTATGGAAATTGAAACAATCATCAAAAACCTACCAAAAAGTAAAAGTCCAGGACCAGATGGCTTCACCAGTGAATTCTACCAAACATTAAAGAAGATTTAATGCCTATTCTCCTCAAACACTTACAAAAAATCAAAGAGGAGGCGAGACTTCTCAACTCATTTTATGAGGCCAATATTACTCTGATACTAAAACCTGGTAAAGATAACACAAAAAAAGAAAGCTGCAGACCAATATCTCTCATGAACACAGACATGAAAATCTTAAATAAGATACTAGCAAACTGAATATAACAACATAGTAAAAAGAGTATATACCACGATCAAGTGGGCTTCATCCCAGCAGCACAGGAATGGTTCAACATATACAAATCAATTAATATGATACACCATATAAACAAATTAAAAAATAAGAATCATATGATCATATGAATAGATGCAGAAAAAACCTTCGACAAGATTCAGCATCCATTTATGATCAAAAAACTTAACAAAATTGGTAGAGAAGGAAAGTACCTTAACATAATAAGGCTATATATGACAAATCCTCAGCTAACATTATAATTAATGGTGAAAAACTAAAAACCTTCCCTCTAAGTTTAGGAACAAGGCGAGTTTGTCCACTATCACCACTCTTATTCAATATAACATTGGAGGTCCGAGCAAGTACGATCACACAAGAGAAAGATATAAAAGGCATCCAAATAGGAAAAGAAGAAGTCAAACTGCCACTATTTGTGGATGATATGATTCTCTATATAGAAAACCCTAAAGACTCCACAAGAACACTACTAGAAACAATAAGCAAATACAGTAAAGTCTCTGGATACAAAATCAACATGCAAAAATCCATAGCGTTCCTATAATCTAATAATGAAGTGTCAGAAAAAGAAGTGCAAAAAAGAATTCCTTTTGCAATTGCAACAAAAAGAATAAAATACCTAGGAATAAATTTAATGTGAAGGACATATAATGAAAACAACAAGACCTTATTAAAAGAAATCGAAGAAGATACAAAGAAATGGAAAGATATTCTGTGTTCTTGGATTGGAAGAACCAACATAGTTAAAATGACCATATTACCTAAAGCATTATACAGATTTAATACAATCCCCATCAAAATCCCATCGGCGTTTTTTAAAGAAATAGAACAAAACATCATCAGATTTGTATGGAAGCACGAAAGACTCGGATTGCCAAAGCCATCCTGAGGAAAAAGAATGAGGCTAGAAGCATCACTCTGCCCGACTTCAAATTATACTACAAAGCAACAGTCATCAAAAAGGCATGGTATTGGCAGAAAAACAGACACACGGACCACTGGAACAGAATTGAGAGTCCAGAAGTAAACTCATATTTATATGGGCAAACAATTTTCGACAACAAAGACAAAACCATACAGATTAGAAGAATTAATATTGTTACAATATTCATACTACCCAAAGCCATCAATAGAGTCAATGCAATCCCTATCAAAGTTCTAAAGGCATTTTTCCACAGAAATATATACATTAAAAGAAAATCCTAAAGGGTATATGGAACCACAAGACCCTGAATAGCAAAAGCAATCCTTAGACATGAGAACAAAACTGGAGGCATCACACTCCCGAATTCAAACTATAATAAACTGTGGTAATTATATCTGATAAGGGCCTAATGTCCAAAATATACAAAGAACTCACACAACTCAACAACAACAACAAAACAAATCCACAAATGATCCAATCAAAAAATGGGCAGAAGACCTGAACAGACACTTCTCCCTAGAGGACATACAAATAGCCAACAAATATATGAAAAGATGCTCAACATCACTGGCTATTAGGGAAATGCAAATCAAAAGCACAATGAAATGCCATCTCACACCTGTTAGAATAGCTATAATCAACAGGACAAGTAATAACAAATGTTGGAGAGGATGTGGAGAAAAGGGAACCCTCATACACTGCTGGTGGGACTGCAAATTGGTATAGCCACTATGAAAAACAGTATGGAGTTTCCTCAAAAAAACTAAGAATTGATCAACCATATGATCCAGCAATCCCTCTACTGGGAATTTACCCCAAAGACTTGAAAACCCATATCCAAAATAATGCTGCTATGAACGTTGCACAACGATGTTCATAGCAGCATTATTCACAGTGGCCAGGACATGGAAGCAACTGAAGTGTCCTACGATAGATGATTGGCTAAAGAAGCTGTGGTGCATATATATAATAGAATATTCCTCAGCCATAAGAAGAGATGAAATACTGCCATTTGCAACAACATGGATGGACCTCGAGGTAGTCATTCTAAGTGAAATAAGCCAGACAGAAAAAATTGAAAATCATATGATATCACTTATATGTGGGATATAAACCTAAAAGTGACAAATGAACAGGACAAACAAACAGAGACTCATGGACATGGACCAGTGATTACCAGAGGGTAGGGGAGTAGGGGAGGAGTGGGGAGGTAGACAGGGTAAGGGATTCAAATATAGGGGAGTACTGGGATGGTGAAGGAGATCAAATATATGATAGCTGAAGGAAACTGGACTTTGGGTGGTAAACACACAATAGAATTGTATTAACCAATGTTACTCCAATAAACTTAATTTAAAAAACAAATAATAAAATAGGGACAAATACAAGAGACTTATCTCCTCTTAAGTTTTCTAAGTTAGATTTGACAATTGAAACAAAAATTATAACACTATCTAATGTGATTCTCAATGTATGTAGAGGAAATATTTAAGACATTATGTTAGAAATAGAGTACAGGAACATCAAGATACTTAAGTTTCTATCCTTGACTCCAACAGATAAAATGTCAACATCAGTAAACTGTGATAAGTTATCTTTGTATAATATAGTGCCTAGAATATAAATAAAATAATCTATATGAAGAGACCACTGAAACACCCTATTGTGAGTCAAATGGAATTTTTGAAACGTTCAAGTAACCCACAGGAAGGCAGGAAAAAGAAAATAGAGAAATTGAAAAGCGTGGAAACAAACAAAAGACAAAAAATTAAATGGCAGACGTAAACCCTAATATATCAATAATGATATTAAATGTTAATAGTCTAATTACAGTGGTCTCCAATGTTTTCGGCACCAGGGACCAGTGCTCCTATGAAAATCTAATGTCTGGTGATCTGAGATGGAGCTGAGGCGGCAATGCTAGCATTGGAGAGCGGCCGCAAATACAGGTGAAGTTTCTTTTGCCCTCCACTCACCTCCTGCTGTGCAGGCCAGTTTCTAACAGGCCACAGACAGTAATGGTCTATGGCTGGGGAATTGGAGACCCCTGGTCTAATATATCAATTAAAAGACAGAGATTGGCAGAGTGACCCTTCCAAAAAAACAAGTATATGCTGTCTATAAGAAATTTACTTCAAATGTAATGATATAGATAGATTGAAAGTAAAAAGATGGGAAAAGATAGAACAATGCCAAATGTCAATGAGGGTGTGCAGCAATAGGAACTCTCAGGTTGCTGATGGGAATGTAGAACAATACAGCCACTTTAGACAACAGTTTGGCAGTTTCTTTAAAAATTAAATATACGTTTAACATACAGCACAGCAATCATACTCCTGGGCATTTATCCCGGAGAAATGTCATCTTATGGCCACACAAAAACCTGTACATAATTCTTTATAGAAGCTTTATTTATACTAGCCAAAAACTGGAAACAACCCAAATGTCTTACTATAGACGAATGTTTAAGCAAACTGCAGCACACCCATACCAGTAATAAAAAGGAACAAACTATTGATACATGCAACAACTTGCATAGATTTCAACAGCATTATGTTGGGTGAAAAAAAGCTATGCTCAAAAAAGTTGCAGCTCTTTGAGGAAGACGGGGAAGCAGCTTCAGTTGAGCTTCATTCTGCTCGCTCTTGCTCCTGACTCACCACCGTTTGCTCTCGTGGAGCAATAAGTCGGTCAGGAAGCCATGCTGCAGTCTTGGCTTTTAAAGATACTGGAAAGACACCCATGGAACCAGAGGTGGTGAATTAGAATTACTCTGACCAGCCACAACGTAAAATCTTTGGAGAAGGTGTGTGCTGACTTGATCAGAGGTGCAAAGGACAAGAATCTCAAAGTGAAAGGACGAGTTTCGATGCTTACCCAGACTCTGAGAATCACTACAAGAAAAACTCCCTGTGGAGAAGGTTCTAAGGCTTGGGATAGTTTTCATTGACTTGCACAGTCCTTCTGAGATTGTTAAGCAGATTGAGCCAGAAGTCGAGGTTGAAGTCGCCATTGCAGATGCTTAAATCAGCCTTTTTAATAAATTGACTATCAGTTGTTTAAAAAAAAAAAAAAAGGTTACATACTATTTGATTCCATTTAAATAAAATTCTTGAAATGACAAAAGTATAGAGATGGAGAGCAGGATATTGGTTGCCGAAAATTAGAAATGGTGGAGGGAGCGGTGTTTATGACTATAAAGGGCAGCACAAGGAGAAGTTTTATGAGGAGGGATAGTTTTGTATCTTGATCAGGGTGATCACGGTGATGGTTACACAAATCTGACACATAACAATGTTAATTTCTCCTTTCAATATTATACTATAGTCGCTTAAGATGTTGCCTTTGGTAAAACTAGATATAGTGTTCGCAGGACCTCTTTATATTATCATTGCAACTTCCTATAAATCTACATTTATTTCAAAATAAAAAAATTAAGAAATGAAGGTTAGAATGCAAAATTAATTTCTTTATTTTGATTGCATTCCTATGTGTTCATAAGAATAATAATTAGGAGAGTCCAAAGATCTGTATTTAGGTTTTTTAAAAAGTTAACAGTAAAAATGCTATTTTTGTTATTTTGTCAATCCATCTAACAAATCATTATTAAATTGGGAAAAAATTGGTTCCATTTGATATAAACGTATATGAAAGCATGTGTGTATTCATTCATTCCATACAAAATTTTTGAGTGCCAAAAAAACCCATTGAGCATCTTCAGCAATTTTCAGCAGTTTCCTGACCTGGGACACAAGACTCAGAAGAACAAGATAAGGAGGCTTCTGTGTGCAGGTTCCCATATCCAAAGCCAGAGGTTTTGCAAGATCTCTTCAAGTCCAGATTGAATCTATGAAGCAGGGTGCAACCCCTAGATGCACCCTCTCCAGGCTAGGGGCTTCAGCCAGAGCTATGGCCCTTGCCAGCGAACACTACAGCAATGGCTCCAGGCAGGGAGGCACCTGGACTCCTTTCCCAGGGACTGGGAGACTGTGTTCTCTTGCCACAATCTTTTCTTCCTAAAATATTCCCTGGACCCCTGCTATATGCCAGGTGCTAGGGACACAGCAGCAAACAAGATAGACAGTCCCTCTGGAACCATGGGCACGATGCTGAGCTGCTCTCTCTGCCTCAGTGTCCTCAAGTGTTAAGTAGAAATAATAGTTGCTGTTACATCATATGGTTGCTCCGAGGGTAACTGAGTTAAAATTCATCAGGAGCTTAGAAGATAGTAAGTGCTAAATAAAACTGCTTTCATTGTTATTATTTATTAATAATTTATTTTCATTTTATTAATAATTTGTTAAATAAGATCATCTTAGGGAGAAGCACTACACGTAAAACAAAGCAGGGGCAGGGTACAGGGTGGCCAGGAGGGGAGTTGTCTTAGAAGGGCCACAACAGGTTTTGTCAAAGCCATGGCATCTGAGTGATGCCCTGATGGTGGAGCAAGCTCCATGGAAATCTGGAAGAAGCATCCACCAGGCAAAAAGAAGAGCTATACAAAGGCCCTGAGGAAGAATCCATCTGGCCTGTTGGCCACTATGGCTGGAGCCTGGGGAAGGAGTGTGTCAGGGAAGAGGCTAGAGTCCCCAGAAGAGGCCAGATCTTGGCATTGAGGACCCCCAGGAAGGGCTGGGAGCTGTTCCCTCTCCTGCCTTCCAGGATTGCCAATCCTTTATCCCAATGCTGCAGGTGAATGCCCTTGGTTTCTAGCTTTCAGGGAAGGAAGCCACATCCCTGAAGGAGCAAATCTGAGTGTACTCCCGCCGACTCAGGGAACTGCTTACCCTGCTCCGGATGGGTCTGCCCTCACCTGAGTGCGCTCAGGCTCAGGCCTCAATCTATAGAACTGAGCCCTACCAGATGCGTACCCGGCATTCACACCATCTTGTTCTCACACCCCAACTAGCTGAGCCCCACTTGAGTCTCCCGGGTAGGTGTGGGACAGTGTGGGAGCAGCAAGTGCATCTGTGAGCACCTGCCCTTGCCAGCCCCAGGATGAAGGCAGGGATGGAGGGGAAAGAGGGAGAGCTCTGTCCAGGGACAACTTTAAGCTGGAGGAGGCAGTCCTATGGTGGGCCTGAGGCCAGGAACAAGGCTCTGTTCTGAGCAGGTCTGGAGACCTTCTCCCTCCAAGCACAGCTCTTCCCTCACAGAAATACATTCTTTGTCTTCCAAGGCACCAGGCTGACTGGAGTCCCTCGGTTGCTAGGTGATGGGAACTAGGAGGAGGGAGAATGGGGAGCAGGCAGGGTCTGGTGGGCCCTGTAGTGGGGAACCCTGACTATGCAGACACTCATGGAGCCCACAAATCCCCTACACACAGCCTTGCAGGCACTTGGGGATATACCCATACCCACAGCAAACACATGGCAGATCTCACAGACACACACCTCAGACTCACCCAGTGAGATCACACCTACATCTATCAAACCATCCCATAACAATCACATGTTCATACACAAATACACACACCCCTGCACGGATTCACACACACACAAAACTCACACAACAGGCAGGTCTGATTCACACAAACACACCACGGGTGCACGCCAGACACCACCCACTTTTGGTCACATGCAAGCACTCCTGATGGAGGAAACAGGCCTGACCATGCCACCTTGGCCAGAACTGGAGACACAAAAGAGACTCCACCCCCACCCCAGGGAAGGGAAAACTGGGACACCCAAGAAAAATTACTTCCAGCCCTATCCACACTACCACACCCTCCCTATTTACCTGCCACCCCAACCTAGCCCACCCTCAGATCTCTGATGTCATCTCCAACTGCAGGGGCCACATTCAGCCTGGATCCAGGCCCTTTCCTCACTGTTGCATCTCTCACAAGGGAGACCCTGGCCCAGCCAGGCCCTCACTATGCTCCATCCTTTCATTTACACATACCTTAAAACAATATTTACTGGTGCTTGGGGACACTGCTGTGAGGAAAACAGCTTGCCCTGCCCTTGGGGCATTTACAGTTTAATGGACAATGAACACATCAAGCTTATAACAGGAGGCTATGACCTAGTTTGAGGAGATGACATTTGAGCAGGGGGTGGCTTTGCCAGAGGTGGTAAGATTCCAAGTGTGTGCAAAGGTCCTGAGGACAAAATAGACGTGGGGGCTAGAGGGACGGAGCAGAGGCCGGGGTGGTGGTGGGTGCACAGCTAGTGTGTGAGGGGAGAGTGTCAGGGCTAACGTGGGGGAGGCCAGCAGGCCAGCTCATGCCTGGTCAGGATCTCGCCTTCATTTTAAATACAGTAGGAGCTGTGGAAGAATCCAGGCAGGCAAGTGGGGTGGGTTCTAGTTAGCGATATTGAGGGGGACAGAGCGGGGATAGAGAGAGGGAGCAGAAGTGAGTTCCCTGGGAGTGGAGAATTACTTGCCTGGGGGTGGTTGGGTGGGGGAAGGGGAAGCAGGGCTCCTGGGACTGGCCTTCCAGCTCAACAGCTGGGTAGATGGGAGCCACTCCCTGACACTGAAACATTGAAGGGGCTGTAGCATGTGGCCAGGCTGACCTTGGACTCCTTCTTGTCCCTACCTGTATGTACCACATCTATCTTCACCAGAACAACCACCTTCTGTGTTCCTGGCAAATTCAAACTCTTTCTCCATTTCTTCGGATCAAGCCCCATGCCAAGCAGCATAAGCTAGAGACCAGGGGCTTACTCTCCCAGGCCTCAGGTGGACAACTCACACCCACTAACTGGCACTCTGGTCAGTGCCATGTCCTAACGGAGGGTGGTGGCTGTGAGACCAGAGTTGGGGAAAGCGTGATGCAGCCTGGGGAGTCAAGCAAGTCTTCCTGGGGAGCAGAGGATTACATAGAGGCTCAATGACACATTAGCTGGGTTAAGGATGTGGTCTTCTAGCCCAGGGATCCCCCAAATGGAACGCCAACCTTCCATGTAGGCCAAGCCATGGTGAATATGTTATAGAAATATGCTAGAACTTCTATGCATACCCACAGGGTGTAAGAAGAAAATGTTAGAACTTTTTTATTTTGTATTTATGTTTTTCAAAAGACAAACAAACAAACAAAAACAAAGAAAGAAATCAGCTTATTAGTACATCCTATAAAGGCGACATGCCCCTCTTGGCCCTTCAAGGCCTGAGTGTTGGGACAGCCACATAACCTCACAGGGGAGGGGAGAGGAGGCCTAAAATACAGAGGGCACACTCACACAGGTTCATTCTCTTTCAGCTCATTGACAGGGTAAGTGGATTTGAGGATTATAGTCTCTGGTTTTAATTAAACTAACCTTAACAGAATGACCAAGTGGCTTATGAAGTTTCCTGTGAAGGAAATATGGGGTGAAAATAATGCAAGCATGAGCTTAGAACAAAAAAATTGTAACACTGGCACTTTCACTTCTGGAAAGAGCTGCTCACCGAGCACATTACTAGGTAAATACAGGGTCTACCTAATCAGCTCTGATGAGAAGTGGGACACAAAAATTATGAATTCATAGAGAAGTCTATTTGAAACGTGGGTTTACAGCTGTGACCATTAATGACCTAGAAGAGATCCTGGGGGAATAATAGGTGAAAAAGCAGGTGGCAAGGAAGAGTGTGTTTTATATCCCATGTGTGATATAAACAGAATAATGAGAATAATATATGATAACATATGCATAAAACCTGGAGGGATGTACACAAAACCAGGCTTCTCTTTGTGGGGGAGGGCTGTTGCTATCGGCACCATAAGTCTCCGCTGATTTGAATTATTCCAATGAGCATGTATGACAATTCTAATGAGAAACACAATAAAGAATTTTTAGCATCTGGTATTTATTAACATTTCGTTTTGAAATAATCCTAGATTTACCAAAGAGTTGCAGACTTTCCAAATACCTTCTTCACAACTTCTCCTGTTAACATATCACATAACCATGGCATGTTTGTTGAGACTGAGAAATAGGTTTCTTCATCACTCGTAACTAAGGTTCTGATTTCCCAGTCTTCTCACTAAAGTCCAGTACAGGCTTCCACCTTGCATTTAGTCTTCTTGTCTCCTCAGTTCCCTCCGGTCTAAAACCCCTCTTCTGTCTTTTCTTGTCTCTCATGACCTTGATGTTTTTGAAGAACACCGCCCAGTTTTTTTTGCAAGATGTCCCTCAATCTATGTTTGTCTGTCATTTTCTTA
This sequence comes from Pteropus alecto, assembly GCF_000325575.1. Taxonomy (NCBI): domain Eukaryota; kingdom Metazoa; phylum Chordata; class Mammalia; order Chiroptera; family Pteropodidae; genus Pteropus; species Pteropus alecto. The sequence continues at coordinate 1,622,438 of NW_006435779.1, forward strand.
TAGTTACACTGGAGTTGTAGGTTTGGAGGGAGAAAACCACAGAGGTGGGTACCCTCTGATTACACCATATCAAGGGTGCCTGATACCCATATGATTTAGCACTGGTTGAGGTGGTATCTGCCAGAATCCTCCACTGTCAAGTTTTAGTGGGTTTTCTAGGAGAGTAAGGTTTCACAGGAGTAGTGGGATATGAAGGAAATACAAAGGTAGGGTGGGCCAGGTCACAGACAACCCTGACTGTGGGCTCAGACCTTCAATTAGGGGCAAAGATCGGGGGAGGGGCGGGTTCTGAGGAGCACTAGGCAGAGCCCATAGCAAGGTCGGCTATGAGGTGTTAACGTTGCAATGGTATCTATGTGCAGAGAGGGCGGGGGCAAAGGGCCAAGGGAAGAAGCGGGGTGCAGCTGGGAGGCCAGAGTGGGGATGTCCAGGTGATGGGGCAGGAATAAAAGAGAAGAGGAGGAAAATTCAAGAGCAAGGGTGGAGGTAAGATGAAGAAGCCCCTGGGTGGTGCTTCTCTCACAGGGAGGGGCAGAAATCTTAGAAGCTGATCTCCTGGAGGACACCACTTGCCCTTCTGTCCAATCCCACCTCCTTGCAAAGGTAAAATTGTCTCCTGAGGACAGCGCATAACAGAGCACCTCATACCAGTGCCTGCAGGTGCATAGTGGGGTGGAGTCCAAGAAGCAGACACTCTTCAGACTCATGATGCAACATCAGTTCTTCCTGGGGTCTCTGGCCTGCCCACCTGCCCTAAAAATTTCAGACTTGCCAGTTCCCACAATCAAGTGAGATAATTTCCTAAAATAAACACTCTCTCTCTCTCTCTCTCTCTCTCTCTCTCTCGATATATATATCTATATATAAATATAGATATAGATATAGATATAGATATAGATATAGATATAGATCTATATATCTGCAAAAAGCAAGGAAGTAACTAAGTAAATATTAGGCAGCAAGAAATAAATAATATAAAAGATTAAAGTTTGAAATTCTACAATTGTGCTTTGGAAATTGACTTGGGGAAAAATCTTTTGGCTCTTTCTCTCCACACAAACACATACACACATACAAGCACATACACACACCCACACACATGCACAAACACACACACCATACACATAGACATGCACACACATACACATATACACATTCGCACACATATCCTGTTGCTTCTCTGGCAAACCCTGACTGATGCAGCCTCTCTGGGGAGGTACCCTTGGAGCAGGAAACTGAATGAAGGGAGTAGCGGGGAGCTATGCAGGTACATGGGGACAAGGGTTCTGGGCAAGGACAGCAAGGCAGCTGGGAGCTTGTTGTGTTCCAAGGAAGCCAGAGTGATGGGAAAGTGTGGGATGGGTCAGCAGGTCACAGTGGTATGGGGCCTGTCAGGGTGGCGCAGACTGCGCGGAACAGGGTTTGGGAGGGAAGTGATGCTTCCTCTGGCCGCTGAGTGGACGATGGACTGTTGGAGGCCTAGGGGAGGTAGGGAGGCCGTCACTGTTATTCAGGTGAGAGGAATGGCCATTGGATTAGGGTGATGGTGGCAGAGATGATAGCATGGTGACTCTAGATGCATTTGGAGGTAGTTAAAAGGCCCGGCTGCTGGCTTAGCTGTCAGCTCTGAGGAGGACTCAAGAGGGACTAGCATGTAGTCAGGCCCAGAAAAGCTCCAGATGTTTCCAGGACTGTTTAAGCCTATCTTCCACAGTGAGCTCCAAGAGGGCAGGGCATGAGATGCCTTCCAATCCTGTGTTTCAGTGTGCCCATAGGGCTGGATAAATATCGCAAAATGAACAAGTGGACTGCCTCTGTCCTATGCCTGTGGACACTAGTGACACCACAAGGGCTCCAGGCCAAGGTATAGCTGCCACTCCCTGGCCCAGGCAACTTGGAACCCTGCTTGCAAGGACAGCTATGCTGGGCCCAAGAGCTCGGCTCTGCCTCAAGCAGCTCATGCAAGTTGAGGAGAGAAGCCACAAAATAATAAGTGAGCAGAGTATATAATTAAATGGTAAATTGTTTGTCTCTGATTTGCTGAGCTTCAGGAGTATGAACTGGGAATGTTGTACCAGGTTGGCATGGCTGGGGGAGGCAACATGTGCAGGAGGGGTGGCCATACAGGGGTCAGTTTTGGGTGGGGACAAGGCATTAGCAGGGGTTGGGGCAGGAGCAGAAGGCAGTGTGGGGACGATGAGGAGAGAGACCCGTCACACCCTGCGGGGGCAGTGGAGCAGGTAGGACAAGGTCACAATATTACTTTGGGTGAGCACTGTATGACCTCAGTGGGCCTCAGTGGCCTCATCTACGAAATGAATTGCTGGGGATACCCAACAGGACAGTCTAATATACAGATTCCAGCACAAGCCTAGCACACCAGGGATGTCCAGACCGACAGACAGAGAAATAGGCAGGCAACCACAGAGACAGAGGAACACACAAGCAGAGAAACAGGAGAACAGTCAGGTGATCAGACAGATGGTGAGAAACAGGCAGACAGACAAGCAAGAGACATTCAAATAGACAAACGGCTGGATTTGTGACTTCCAGCTCCTGGCCCTTCAGGAATCCTGTCCAGAGCAGGTCCTATGCACTATTGTCCTGCTCTAAGAGGCGGGAAGTCTGGGGCTGCCAGGTGGCCCAGGGCCTAGCATAGACCCAAGGAATGCTGTGTGGCAAAATATCCTCAACGAAACCTTCAAAAGCTGGGAGTTTTGGGAAAGCACCACAGCACTGGCCACAGGCCTCAGGGAGGCAGGGTCGAGAGGCCAAGTCTTTCAAAGGGGCTCAAGCAAAGGAAGTCAGAGCTGGAGCAGAGGTAAGCCTGGGCAGAAAGGAAGACGAGGAGGCAGGGCTGTGAGGATCACTCACACCCCAGTTGGGCAGTCAGGCCAGATACTGGAATAGGAGCAGCCTGTCCCTAGTACCACGAGGCAGCCCAGCTGCAGCAGTAGGTTCTCTCTTGGCAGCACTGTGTTTGCAGCATGGCTTAGCATCCAAAGCCTGTTAAATAAATATTGTGACAGGCGTGCTCCATGCACTCGGGGACAGCAGCAGCTCTCAGCTGTCACCAAGGGCAGCCCATAATGGTGGCTCTGTGGGTACGGCAGAGCCTCTAATTCCAACGCAGAGGCAAAGTGCTCTGCCTAAACAAACACAGGTTTTGGCCAGAGCCAAATGAGACACATTGCACACCACGCACTAGTGAAGAGGCATGGGCCTAGGCCACGGCTGCTCTGCAGTTGGCTTCACACACAACAGGAAGGAGGCAGCACTCACTGTCCCTCCTGCCCCACCCGGCATCTATTTATCCATCCAACAAATATCTATTGAGCACCTATTGTGTGCTAGGCACCATCCTGGGGACTAGGATATAATGGGATACAAAGTCACCAAAAGCCCTGCCTTCCTGGAACTTACATCCTAATGTGGAGGCTGAATGATAGATAAAAATGTAATATCTGAGGGCAATAAAGAGCTAAAAATAAAAAGCACACATAACATAAAGCATGATAGAGCATGACAGAGGAGGGTCAGAGAAGGTATCTTTGAGACTTTTGGGCAGGGATCCGAAGGAAGTGAAGGAGCCGACTGGGGGTCCAGAAGGACAGCATCTGAGCACTGGGAATAGCAAATGCAAAGGCCCTGGGGCAAAGCTTGGCATGTCCTGGAACCAGCAAGGAGATAAGTGTGTCTGGAGTAAAGGACTGAGGAGACAGGCAGGCCAAGAAGCCTAAGCAATACCGGGAACAGATTGCGTGGGCTTCTGTGGAAGGTGGGAACATGGAGGGACCGGATCTGACTTCAGTCTTTCAGGGTCCCTCTGGCTGCTGGGAGGCAAGAGGGTGAGGCTGTTGCAACAACTCAGGAGAGCAGGAGTAGGGCAGCTCAGACCAGGGTGGTAACAGTGGGAGTAGGGAGAGAGGTCAATTCTCTGAGTGTATTTTGGAAGTAGAGATGGCTAGATTTCTTTACAGAACAGATGTAAGGGTGAGAGGAGGAGAGGAGGCAAGGAGGGTGCTGGGGAAACTCCACTGGGTCATAGGCTTCTCGGACAGTGCTGAATTTCCTCATACATTCATTTTTCTTTTCAGCAGGGAGAGAGTAAGGAGAAAAATAAAGATGTTCTCTGCAGCATTGATTAAAAGAGTAAAATTGGACACAAACTACAGGCCTTAACAATAAGGTAATAAGTAAACTGTAGCTCAGCCACACAATAAAAGACTAAGCCACTCTGGAGTTCATATCTTTGGAGAGTTTCCAATCCATCAGTCCCTCTTTCTCCAGCCATGAGCAGAACCCTAGTGGCACTGAGACAAAACAGCCACGGCCCAGTCCCGAGTGAGCTATAGTGGCCCCTGATGGGCCTGTAGTGTGGAGGCTGGCTTGTTGATAGCAGTGATAGTGAACCCAGTTCTGAAGGACAAGGGAGACATAGCTGGGACAGAGGGATGCATCCCACCTTCCCAGCCACCCCCACCTGCAAAGATCAGCAGGGAAGTGGGAGCAGAGAGTCTTCTGGGAAGTGCAAAAGGAAAGGCCATCTGGGCAAGAGGCTGTAGAACCTGAGAGACTTTGCCCAGCTGCCTGAGGAGGTAGACTTTGTCCTGAGGCCACCTGGCAGCTATTAAAGGACTAGACACTGCCCTGGTAGCCATGTGGAAGGAGATTGGTAGGACTGGGGTCATGGGGAAGAAGGGCATTGGCCTGAGCTAGGGCAGGAGGAAGGCTCAATCTGTCACCCCTCAAGAGGACAGAGATCCCTGTGCCCTGCCACCAAGATCCCCACCAGACTCCCACCCTGCCCTTGCCTGCTGAGCCTGTCCCTGCCCCTCTGCTCACTCAGCCCAAGTTCCAGCCACATTATGACTATGGGGAAGTCCCCTACCCTCTCTGAGACCCCAGGGAAGGGCTGGACCCATGATCTTGGACCAGCCAGTGCTAAATCCATGCTTCTCTTTGCACAGCCCAGCAACACTTGGCCAAGAGGGGACTCCAGCCCTCATGAACAGAGAGCTGTATCCACCTTGGTGGTGCCTCTGAACACCAGATTTCAGCATCTTTAAGCAAAGCTTCCAGATGGATTTTGGCTACTGGAGAGAGCTGAACGGCTGCTGGGCTAACCTTGCCGACTGCTGCTATGGCACTCAGGGACTTCCCACTAATTGGATCCCGAAGGAAGAAGAACAGCTTACATCCTCAGCCAACCCATCCATCCTTCCATGCATTCATTCATCCATTCATTGAGAACCTCCAACGTGGGTGAGGGCACTGAGCTTGGCTCTTGAGATGCTGGGGTGAACAAGATAAAGTATTCACAAACAGAGCTCACATACCACTGGGGAGGCCCACAATATGTGCACAGGGAGAGATCAGATGCAGTATGTGGCAGGAAGAGTTCAACAGGACGGAATGATACAGTGTTGGATTGGAGAGTTGCTTCTCCAAGGAGGTGACATTTAACCTGAAATTGGAATGGCCAGTTGGAGCCAGTGTTAGGGGAGAGGGCTCCAAACAAAAGGGACAGCAGGTGCAAAGGCCAAGAGACCATCTTGAACATGGGAGCTGCTTAAGGACCAGCAAGGAGGCCTTGTGACTGAGCCAAGTAGGCATGAGAGGGAATGGAGTGAGTCAAGGTCAGAGATGTCAGCAGGTGTCCCTTGGGTAGGCCCTTGTCACCACCTAGGAAGAAGATGGGTTTTAAGTGGCATGCCCTGGGAGTCCTATGGGGTGAGAGATGGCAGAGACAGCCCGAGATTGCTGTGAACCACTCCCTCTTCATGGTGTGGACTGATGATGCCATTCACTAGCCGATCACTCCAGGCCCCTTTACATCTACTCACGCTCATTCTCTCCCACTAAAAGGTGGTGTGGTGCCCATTTTATGGATCAGAAAACTGAGGCTCAAACAGTTAAAGTTATTGAACCAAAGTGATAACAACCAGAACTTGATGTTAGCAGGAACTTAGCTGGATCCAGCCCATAGAGATATTTTGTTTTCCCTGAATAGTTTTTAAAATTTAAATCAGTTGCCAACATTTAAAAATTGGGAGGCTTCACATAAAAGATTTTTTGGCTTTCAAGTGTCTCTTGAATAATCAGTCACTAATCCCCTTACATGAGGTCCACTGTGGCTGCCCCTTCAAGGGAGATATTCTGGGTGATGTAACTCGCAGTTACATCACCCTTGGCCTTGCCCCTCATTTGTGTCCCACCCCATCCCCATGGCCCTTCAGTATCTGTGATTGCCACCCTAGGCTGCCCTTGGTTGGGCCCACTGGCTGCTGAAAGCCCCCTCCCTTTTTCAGCTGAGCTGGGGCACATGCACAGGGGATTCTCTGAGGGAACACAACAATCCCCCATCTCATCCTCTAATTCCACAACTATCTCCTCACTTTCCTGTCCTCCCTTTCCTGCACCAGGACCCAAGACACTCAGCTCCAGCTTTCAAGATATAGATTCAGAAGACTTCCAGCCAGAGACCATGGATGGGACCAAGGGGAAACTGAGGCCCAGCAGGGCTCAGTGTCACTCAGCCAGTCATTTCCAGGAATCCTTCTGGAGAGACACTGTAAAGAAGTGCATTCTTCTTAGAACCCTTGGCTCAGAGCCCCAGCCCTGCCTCTATTTAAGTAGGAAATATGGACAACAGGCCTCGGTTTCCCCATTTGTTCACTGAGGGGTTCACTGTGATGCTCTCTGAGGCGTCTCCTATCTCATGTCTTAAGAGAGAAGCAGTTTGTCTCTCTGGATTCAAACTCAGCTACCTCTGCTTCTACTGTGTAAATCTGGCAGGTGGCTTAACCTGAGGCTTGGTGTCTTCATCATAAAATGGAAATGAAATCCATGAGGTTATTATGAAATTCCATCAGATGATCCAAGGAAAGTACTCAGCACATAGTAAATGCTCAGTAAATGTAAGCAAGTCTGGAAGTTGTGCGTTGACCCCTGTCTTTCTCCCCAAGGACTAAGGCCAAGGTCATGACCAACAGGCCATTGTCCCAGGCCAGATATGGAAACCAGCTGCTAGAGAAGGCCAGGTTTCAGGCCACCTGATCAGGGATCTATTTGCCTGAGTCCCAGAATGAGGTCTCTCTTCACTTCTGTCACTGAGTCTCTGCCATGTACCTGGCACCTCTGTCAGCATTGGGGAGAAGTTCAATGGAGACCAAGACTGGCAGGACACTAGCCCTGATGTTCTGAAGGGGCAGGGATAAAACAGGGAGGGCTGGGAGGGGTGGGGGGAGGGGAGTGGAACATAAACAGCCAGATAGGACTTGGAGCTGCTCCAGACCCGGCGGTCAGGGACTAGCATTCTGAGGAAGGCACATTAGGAATGAGGGAGGGGGCATCACCAATAAGGGGCATTGCCCGAGGAAGGAACTGTAAGTGCATGGCCTAGAGGCATCACAACCTTGAGGCTTTGTTGGAATAGAAAGCAGGTCGTGGGTACACCCTCAAGAGGAGGTTGTCAGCCAGGCAGCAGGGCGTCCTTGCAAGCCTAGGAGCTAGGCGTTGGGTTCTATTTTAAGGTGACATGAGCCCCCAGAGTGTTTGGAGTGGAGCTCATTGGTGGACTTCCCTTTTACCATGAAGCCAGCGCAGGTCGACTCCTACCTTGAGAGTCTGGCTCCAAGCCCACAGCTCCAGACAAGAAAAGGAAGCAGGAGGAAGCACCTGGGAATTGGGGGATAGGGGAAGCGGACTGGTGGGTGGGGTACTGGACGGGGTGTGCCCGGGGCACCAGCTGGAGTCGGGGGAGGGGTGGAGTCGTAAGCTAGGTGGTGTTGGCGCAGCTCAAAGCAAGCGCTCCGCCACGTCCGGAGCCGGGCAGCAGAGCGTGCTGGGTTCACTGAGGATGCAACCTAGAGGACCCGCGCAGCCCGGGCTCCCCCTCGTCACGGCGCCCCGCCGGCGGCGACCAAGAGCTCGGTGCCCGAGGCGGCACCGCCCTCTGCTGCCGGTGCCCAGCATCACGCCAGCTACTGTGCGAGGGAAGGGCCCGAAGACCCTGCAAACTCGTAAGGCCCAACGTGGGGGCGCAGGACGCCGGGGACCTCGCAGACTGCCGAGAACCGAGAGCCAGAAGGAGACCAAGCTCAGCCTCAGCCCCTGGCCTAACGTGTCCTGCGACTTTGGGCAGCTCCTCTTTGCTCTGGATCTTGCTTCACAGTGGGACACCGCCAAGGTCACCCAGAACATGTGGCGGGTAGTACCTGGGCGATCAGGCAGCGCTGCCCACCCAGGCTGGGAGGCTGCACGACTTTGAGCTTCAGTTTCCTCATCTGTAAAACAAGGGTCATCATGCTCGGACTGGCTTATTATCTTCACCTCCCAAACCACGAAAAATCTCAGCAGTAAGAATTCAGCAAGTGCTAAATTCTGCAATTTCTAGAGAATTTTATTTAAATATGTCTCTTTTTTGTTCATTTCCTTTTAGCTCTGCAATGAAACACAACTAACAGTGAACAACAGAGTCTGGTATGTAAAGATGATGATTTCTGAGAAGCAAGATCCTCCAAAAGCCAAGTTTTTAGCCGTATTTAAACATGTCCAAGGAACTATATTAATATGTAACATGCACTTAAAATAAAAGTCAAAAGATAAATGACAAACAGGGAAAAGTATTTGCAGCTCATATCACAAAAGTCTAATACACGGGTCAGCAAGCTTTTTCTGAAAAGGGCTGCAAAGTAAATATTTTCAGCTTTGGGGCTGTAGGGTTTGTGTCACAACTACTCTGATGTAGTCTGCAAGCAACCACAGACAATGTGTGTGGCTGTGTGCTGATAGGGTTTTATTTACAAAAAATAAGTCAGCAGTCCTGAGTTAGCCCACGGGCCTTGGTTTAGTCTAATTTAGCCAATATATAAAGAGCTCCTAGAAATCAATAAGACAACCCCCCAAAACGTGAGCAGAGACTATGACTAGATGATTTTTATTAAAAAGGGAACTCAAAAGGCCCTAAACATATGAAAAATGCCCAATTTTACAACTGATAAGAGAAATGGAAATTAATGACATTGAGATATCATTTCTCCCCTGTAAGAATGGCACCTTTGGCGGGTGCTGACACACTGCGTTGGAGACTCTATGGAAGACAGATCTGTTGCTGGTGGGAGTGCAAAGTGGACACCCTCTGGAGGGGAAGTCGTCTGAATTTGTCCCTCATGGCTACCCTCTGAGCCATCAACCCCATGTTGAGCATGGGTCCTATAGGTGTACCCAGGTGCTATGAAACGATCCATTTTCAGTGTTACATCAGAGGAGCTGCTAATGCTGTGTTTGAAATAGTGAAGATGTTGGAAATAGCCCATCCAGGAGCCAGTTACGAAAACTGCTTTGGGCACATGGTGGAATACCACACAGCCGTTAATAGCAATGGGAGGCCCTGAGACTGATATGGGAAAATATGCATGCTGGTAGAGGTTGGGGAGAAAGCAATGTTCAGTGTAAGGCCTTTGTGTAGAAACAGGGTCTGGGAATAAACAGATAATGTGTGTGTGTTCATATCTGTGTAAAGAAACATTGAAAGGATCCCTAAGAAACTAGCACAAGTCTGCAGTCAGGTTCCGGGAGAAGAGCGAGAACTCTCAATACAGATCATTGTAGCTTTTAGACCCCGTAAGAACAAATTTTCTATTCAGAGATTTTAAATTGTTAAACCAATGTACGTGGCTTTGATGAGTGAAGGGAAGAGGCCAAATGCAGAAGAGTATAGACTGCTGCAATTTTTGTGAGAAAAGGCATGTCTCTTTATATGTGGAGTATCTCTGGAAGGACAACCTCCCCCTCTGGGAGAGGACAGTGGCCTCCCCAAATGCTGGAGACAGTGGCCTCTGGGAGGAACACAGGGCCAGAGTTGGAGGGAGACTCACCTTTCTTGTTGATCCTTTTGGTGGTTGGAATTTTTTTTTTTTTAACCATATACATGTTTTGAAGTTTTCATATCAAAAGAAAAAGAGATGAAAAAGAAAGCAGATGAGAGCCCAAAGGCTGCTAAAATACAACAGCATCCCCTACAGCCCCTTCACTGTCTGCCACGAGCCAGGCTCTATTGTACATGCTACCCGAATCTTCTAGCTGAGGAAATGGCCAGGAGATGTGAGTGCCCTGCCCAGCTTGCATTCGGTGGGCATGTTGCTCATCGAGTCCTCGAGGTGGCCCCGGGCCAACAACTAGAAAACACTGATGTGGTTCCACACTGCTCAACACTGGAGTTCACTCTATAAAATCCTCCGAACTGGTTGCCCAGCCTTTGCTTGACTACCTCCCAGGACAGGAAGCTCACCACCTTACAGGCAGAGCATTCCATGGCCCGATGGTTCAGTTGAAAATCTCCCTCAGTTAGAGTGTCTCCCTGCCCCTGGCTCTGCCCTTGGAGCCACCTGCTTCCTCTGCCACATGGACACAGAAAGGCCAGGGTGCCTGGGTTTGTTCTTCAGGCTGAGCAGTCCTGGCTCCTGCAGTAGCTCCTGTGAGGTGACTCAGGCAAGGCCATTTCCTTCCCTGAGGCCATGTGGATAACACATCCCCTTCCATAAGATTCCCATGAGGATCACAGGAGCAGTGCCAGCATGCAGGGGGACCCCAGCCAGTCTTGCCTGACTCTTCCCTTTACTCCATGCTTTGGCCATATTAACATTTGGTCTCACTCAAATTAGCCAACATATCTTAGGGCCTTTGAACTTATAGCTCATTCTATCTAGAAAGCTCTTTTTACATCTGCATCTTCCCTTCCTCAGTTTCTTAGCAGGAA
>NW_006435779.1:1633236-1638244 GCF_000325575.1 Pteropus alecto
GCCTCCTTGGAGGCCTTCACTGACTATTCTAGCTAACATAGCTCCCCATCCATTCCCTTTCCTATCTTCCCATTTCATTCTGGAATCATCTTGCTTTTTTGTTACTTTGCTTATTACCTGCCTCACCTAGTATCTGATCTCAAGAGGACAAGGATCTTGTCTACTCTATCCCAGTACCTAGAATAGTGCCTGGCACACAATAGGTGTTCAACAAATACACGAATTGATGAATAAATGCAGAGCCAGCACACCCTTGCACGTAGGGACAAACTAAAAGAAGCTGCATGCCCACAGGACCATGGATCCAAGTGTCCAGCTCTAGAAGATGCCCTGAGTGGCCCCTGCCCTTTAGCTTTCCTATCTAACATACAGGGCAGAGGTAAAGCCAAAAGGCCACCCACCCAGAAAAATATCAGGGTTTTCAATTAAAGTTAAAACAGTTTAATTGCTTAATTGCTCTGCTCTTTTGTTAACAGAAGCATTTCTGCAGCAACCAGGCCAGCCTAGCAGAATATTGGCATTTCAGCCAGAGGGAATTAAAGAGGCAGAGCACTGAACTCCCACCCCTCCAGCTACCCCAAGGCTTCCTACACAGCCACCCCTAGCCTTACAGGAGGCCTCAGCCACCTGCAGAGCATGGACAAGGGAGGGGACCAGTAGCACTGAGACCTTATACACACCGACATGTGGATGTGCTGGGAGATGCTTGTGTGTTAAAACAAACAGGTGCTTCTGCTAGGATGTTTGGACCTTCTGCTGTGTGCCTCCCTAAGCATTACTGTGCCTTCTTGTTCTCGGTGTGCTTTTTTTTTATATTTCAGTCATGCTTTCAAATAGGGAACACATGCAAATGGTGTTTTAATTCAACTTGTAGACAGCTTTGCAACTAACATGAACCTCCCTTTCCCCTACCCTGATCCCAGACCACCAGTTCCCTTCATCATGCACAGGCTGTCATGTTTCCTGTGGGCCCTTCTAGAGATATTTTATGTTTATATATGCACAGAACTGTTTTTGTACCGATGATCACACACTATAAACACTGCTCTGCTTTTTTCCCACTTTCTATATTTTGGAGAATATTTCTAACCAGAAGTTATATAGAGCTCTCTCTCTTTGTTACAGGAGCATTGTCACGCCATTGAATGACTGTCCTTTGGTTTCTTACATCAATCCCCTATTGCTGGACATCAGGGTTGTTTCTAACCTTAAGTTTTATAAGCAACATTGCAATCTCAGTCTGCATACAAACTTCATTTTCCCACATAGGAGGGAATATGTGTGTAGAATTCATACATCTTTTCAAAATCAAGTTAATTTCCTGCAAAGCAACACACATGTCCTACAAAAATAGGAAGAGCACCACAATCCTATGACTCAGAAACAAATTCAATTACACCCAGCCCCTATTCCATACTGATTCTAACTTCTATTTTGCCCAAATGGGTTTTTAGCATTCAGACTATTTCAAGTTGCTTTTTTTTTTTCACTCAGCAATAAATGAAGCCCATCTTCTCACAAAAGTAAATAGCTTTATGTTTTGTTTTGAGGGCTGACTAGTTCGTCATTGTGTTCTACTACAGAGATTTAACCACTCCCTTACTTTTTGTCATTATAAGCTGCACTGCGGGGAAATTCCTTGAAGACAAGTCTTGGCACACCTCCTATATTCTGTCCTTAAGGCATCTTCTCAGAAATGGAACTTCTGGGTCAAAGGTCATGTACTTTTGTTTTTGGGCTGCACATTTTTAAACCATTTGAAATGTATCCGTGCATATGTGTTTCTGTTGTGTGTCTGTAGGTCTGTGCTCATAGGTTCATGCAGGTACTTGAGCAAATCTGTTGCATAGCTTTGCATAAATGAGTATGAGTGCTTTCTCTCCCCCCGCCCCCCATCGCCATAAAACCACTCAATGCTGCCTGCTCTCTGCCTACTAGGTGGGGAAATACAGGAATGTCTCCTGTATCTGTACAGTGCTGTGCCCTCTGGATACAGCTGTTGAAGGGTCCGCAGACCTCACCCCCATTCCTGAGCTAAGCCAACTCTCCTCTGCCCAGGATCCTCTCAGGGTAGGAAACTCGACCCAGACTGACCTTCTAATATGGGAGAGAAGTCCAAGTCATTGGAATTCTAGGACCTTGTGCCCACATGGATGCAGATGTTGAAAGAAGTCCATTCAAAATTTACAACTGTCTCTTGATTCTGGTTTCATCTGTGCCAGCTATGCTCTTGTGCCAGCCCTTCCGCGTAAAGGCAGAGCCTGCCTGCAACCAGATCCAGGCTTGTAGTTTTTTGCTTTTGACCTTAGCACCTTCTCTTCTTCCTACCTATCCAGAAAAAGTTTGGGATTTCCTCTGATAGGACAAGGTAAGATCACACATTCCCTCCCTGAACCATCACTGCATCCAAGGGACTGTGTCTCGCTGTCCAGCTTGGGCCACAGGCCAGCCCTCCAGAGGTTGGAACCAGACCTCCTGCCCCACTCCACCCAGTTCTGCCAGCTCCCCCTGGAACCCAACCCTGTTCCTTATGTCCCTGTTCACATGTGCTCACCTGGCAGCCAACAATAAAGAGATCAGCAGCCAACTATTCTCACTAGTTGTCTCAGCCCTAGGATAGCCTACGGTAGCTGCAGTCTCAAAGGAGACTCCCAGAAATCCAAAAGGCTTCCAGGTACACAGGAGAAAAAGAGCTGAGGGGCAGAATCATTATTTCAAGTGAGAGAAGTCAAAGAGAACAAGGCTTGACTTGCTTTTCTTTGCAAAGCAATCAATAATTTGGCAAAATGGGTGACTGGAAAATGTTTGATCATTTTACTGGTACACAGACATCTGTAAGTGTTCCTGCTGCTGTTCCTATTTTCCTGCATGGTCCCTCTTAACCTGAATCTTCAACCTCCTTCGAAGGTCATTTGAGGCTGAGAATTAACCTTCACCACAGGTGATGCTTCCAACCCTAGGTCCTATGAGCATGGATTTCTGTGCTTCGGTGAACTATTCATCCTGTGAAACTTATCCCAGGCTCCCTCTGGCAGCTAGTATCTCTGTCCTCTGGCAGATGTAGGGTAACCCATCTCTGCCTTCTGAGCATCCATCATCTATCAGTGTTCTGGGCTGTGGGCCTGGTCTAGGGCTTCTGATTTCCCTAGCTTCATAGCCCTGCAGTCCATGAAAGAAAAATTTAAAGTGAGGTGGATCACCTAAAGGAACAGAAATGTTTACATTCATTCAATCAGTGCATTTTGAGCATCTGCTGAGAGGCAGGCCTTGTGCTTGATACCCCAAAAGAGATCATAATAATCAAATATTGCAAATAAATAGTACATTAAAAATGATGGTAAATGAAGGCGAGACAGCATAACACAGCAATTAAGAGCATGGGTATGGAGTCAGACTGGCTGGATTTGAATCACAGTTCCATCACTTACCAGCAGGGTGAGCATGGCCAAGTCACTAAACCTATCTGAGTCTCAGTTTTATCATCTGGAAGGATAATAGCAGCCCCTGCTCTTTTCATCTACTGTGAAGATTAAATAGGCCATTGGAGGTGAAGTACCTCAGAGCGGTACCTGGCCTATGGCAAGAAGTACACACATGTCTGTTCAGCAAACACCTGAGTACAGGTAATAGGGGTGTTTCTTTGGTGGGTCAAGGAAGGCTAGTGTTTGAGCAGAGGCTGGAGGATAAATAGGAATTAACTGTGAGGAGGAGCAGAAACATTCCAAGCAGAAGGAGCCATATGTGAAAAATCCCTGACCAGCTGGCATTTCAGGCTCAGCTCACCTGCATGAGAAGAAATGGGAAGGGTGAAAGGGGCAACCTCCAGGAGGTGTGGTGTAAAGGATGACTCTATATAAAGCATGACAAAAATAAGATACAAAGAATTTTTAAAAGGTGTTCAGTATTGGATGTGCATTAAATTTCCAAATAAAGCATTTTAAATATGTAAATGAATCTTGATCTGGCTTCTACAAACATATACAAGGTGTCATGCTTGAGCTGGTTAAATATATGACCTCAACAAGATTTGTTTCATGGACCAGCTCTCTAGGCTCTTCATAGTCAATGTGGATGAGACACGCAGGTGGTCTCAAAGGAGAGCTTGAGCTCCACTTTGTGTGGCCTCTGTAGAGTACCCTCTAGTGGCAAGTGGGAAGTCTACAAGGCCATGTCCCAACGCCTGAATTAGTGTTCACGGAGAGGTGCCAAAATAGTGTCCCAATGTAATTCCAAATGAATTTAGTTGAATGATTGTAAAAAAATAACTTTGTAACTATAAAATTTTACAACCACACCAATCTAGGACCCTCAATGACTGATAAGTTAGCACTGGAAAGCTTAGAGTTGGAGGGGCCCAGAGACTGGGGTGCTGGAGGGTAGACAGGGGAGTGTGGCTCCAAGTGAGGCAGATGAGGGAGGCGGGGCCTCTGGTAGCCTTGCTGAGGCCCTGGGGAGCAATTCTAGAAGGGAGCCATGGGAGAGGACAGACTGAGCAATAGAATTAGAACTGATCTGGGAAGATCTCTCTGGCTTTAGTTTGCAAAGAGGATGGAGGCAGAATGGAAATGGCATTCTGGAAGAGACAAGAAATGACATTGGTCTGGAAGAGACAGGATGACAGCAGGGACCAGGCTGCTGGCAGAGGAGAGAGACAAGTAGTAGATTGAGGCTATATTTTGGAAATATAAGATGCAAAGGACTTGGGGCCTAATAGATGTGGGGGAAGTGAGGGAGTGGAAGGTGTTAGGAGGCCCTCCAAGGCCTGTCTTCCAGAGCCGGCAGGCTCCTTTGCGGGTAATAGCAACAGAGCTCTCCTTAGCAAAAAGCCATCTGGAGTTGGGGGAGGGGATGTCACAGGTGAGCATGCCTCCCAGGTTTCTAGAGCCAGTCCTGGTTTATTCCTATCGTGTCTGAGTAATTATTCACTGTGCCCCCTTGCATTCTCAAAAGTGTCCCTGTTTTCTTCTGAATTGTAAATTTTAAATAAATAAATAATGAATGAGGAGAA
>NW_006435779.1:1638261-1655323 GCF_000325575.1 Pteropus alecto
GGAAGCCAACCTGTAAGTTTGGAAAGAATGAACAATACAATTGGAAAATCATTGTTTGGCAACCAGCTGAACTATAATTGTTTCTGGCAAGAATCAAAAGATACTAACACTAGCAGGTGAAAAGTAAGTGAAGAATAGGGGAGCTTAAAATACCCACCACAAGGCATATTGCTCACAGAGGGAAAAAGAGTGACTCTATGGTGACACCTGGCTGATACTTCCTTCCATCTCAAGTGGTGGGAGTTCATGCTCACAGTAAGACAAGGTGACATCGTGGATCCCAATAGGATGCAGTAAGGAGAGCACAGCATAGCTTCTGTGATGTCTCTCCTGAAAACACATCACCTGTATCTAATCACTGGAAACAGTTACTCTATTAAATAACTGGCATGTAATATTCAAAGGTATCCAAGTCATGAAAGTCAAGGAGAGTGAAGAATGTTCCAGACTGAAGGAGACTCAAGAGACAGGAAAACTCAGGGTAGTGTGTGGTCTTGAACCGGATCCTTTTGCCATAAAGGACATTATCGGGATAATTGGCAAACTGTGAATGAAGCCTGAGGATCAGATGGTGGTGTCTTATCAGTGTGACCTTCTTGATTTGGGGTGGCTACACTGTTTTTGCAGGAGAATGGTTTATTTGAAAAAATACACAAAAAAGTCTACCTGATGCTGAGTAGTATGTTGACCATTACTTTCAGATGATCCAGAGAATGCAAAGTTCTTTGTACTATCTTTGTACTTTCTCTGTATGTCTGAAACTGAGACCAGAGGGTAAGATGACTCATCCAAGGTCACTCATAGAAGCAGAGTCTGACCAGCACCAAGCCCTCTGATTTCTTATCTCTCTCTGCACTCCGCTGACCTTCCCAGCCTGGCAAGGATTTTCTGCTCGGATGCTCAGTTTCCTCAAACTGGGATGGAATCAGATCTATAACACACCTTTAGCAACCCCCAAGGATTTCATGGGGCAGGTTGCAGTTGTTCTGAGATTACTGAAAATTCAAGTAGTGTATCCAAGCAAGATGGTTCCAAGAACACGAACTGTCTTCTGAGGGCCCAAGCGACAGGGGCGGTCAGCCCAACCAGGGTTTGGTTCCATATGTGATTTGAAATCACTCTTTCATTAGCAACCTAAGAAGTAGACTGGGAGAGAAGAGGAGGGGGAAGGAAAGTGGGGGAGTTTAAGGGGGTAGGGAAGGGGAGCCTCCCATCCCTGCTGCTCTCACAGCCCTGATGCATGGAGTCTCCTGCACTCCAACAATGGGTCTGTCCCTGTCTCTCACTGTCCTATGCTTTTTGGTCTTAGGGCCCCTTTGCATTCTGAAAAATTATTGAGGACTCTAAAGAGATTTTGTGGATGGGAGCTTTGTCTATCAACATTTACCATATTCTAAATTAAATATTCAAAATATAATTTTAATTAAAATTAAAGGGCATATTCCATTGGCTGTCAGAACTACGATGGCATCATATGTGAGGGCAGGCAATGTTTTATATTATTATGAAAATAGCTTTGACCTCATCACCCACTCAGAGAGTCTCAGAAGCCCCTTGCACCATGGCACAGACCCCAGTGCGAACGCTCTGGTCTATACCATATCCCTGCTCCAGTGATGGCTGTGATCACTTGGAAGGAAACTCTAGCAGCAGCAAATAAAGTTGAAGATGCATAACCTGCAACCCCAGCAGTTCTCTTCCCCAGACACAGGTGAGTGAGCTCCTCCCCACTCATGAATAAACCAGAAAGTCAGACAGAAGGATGTGCATCAGAAAGTCATCTGCTTTCACAGTTTGAAAACAACCTGACTGACAGAATTGACAAGTAAATGATGCTGTTTATATAACAGAATACTGTACAGTAGCTAGAAGTATCAACATAGATAAGTCCCCCAAACAAAAATAAATGAAAAAAGCAAGTTGTGGGGAGAAAAAGGATCAGTATGAACCCACTTGATTAATTTAAAGCCCAAAACACAGTGCTACACATTGTTCACGGGCACACGTCTATTTGCTGAAGTGATAAACACAAAATTCAATACAGTGGGATAGTGGTTACCTACTGTGGAGGTCAGGAGAGAAAATTAGGAGGGGAGGGTTACATGTGGGGTTTCATCATATCTGTGATGTTAAATTCATAAAGTTGCTTTTAAAATATCTGTTTGAATGACTGTGAGAAAATTTGAAACTGACAAGCTGGTGGTATGTTCTACCACCAGTTCATTCTCTTACTCTTAATATTTTGGGGGTATGTGTAGTGGAGACTGCCAGCTGCCTAATATTCACTTTCTTTCTCACTGATTTATCGGGGCAGCATGTGTCCAACTCAAAAGAAAAAGAAAAAATCCCTACATATCCCAGCCTCCCTTGAAGTGTAGTGGCCATAACAATTTTTGGCAAATAAGGTGAAAGTGAGAGTTATTAAATGCAGTTTATGAGAAAGCTCCTCAAACAGAAGGGTAACAACTGATAGCATGGTTTCTTTTCACTCTTCACCCTCATTCCTTTCTCCCTCTTCCTACCTAAAACTAGGTAGGAAAGGACTCTTGGAGCTGTAGCTGCCATTTTGTGACCCCCAAGGCCACCTTGAGGATGGGAACCAAGACTAAGATGGCAGACCATAAAGACAGAGGGAGTTGGGCCTTGATGAGATCATGGAGCCAGCCACCAATCCTGAACTGCTGCCTCCTGAGCTCACTTCATCAAGGAAAAATAATCTCTGTATTTAAGCCATTTGGGTTGGGGTGTGTCCACTCTCAGCAATCACTCCTCAAAGCACACCAGGAGCCCGCCGTTTCTCACCATGGGTGCAGGTGACATGTGCCCTAAGTCCCTTACTTGCTAATCCTGTTCTGCTCTTTGCCTTTCCAGAGTCTGCATTTCAAGCTTATTGAGCCTACTCCCTTTTTTTTTTTCCCCTTCTCTTCTTGCTAAATAATGAAATTTTAAGATTTCATCTTGAAAACTCTAACCCTTTCCCGTGCTGGTAAAAGAATTCTCAGCAAGATAAGAAGGAAAATGTTCCCACTCCCCTACAGCTACAAGAACACACACTCTTCAGAATCACAAAGCTGGTTTCAATAAGTGGGGAATTGAGAATGTTTACCAAAAAAGTACATATGGCCTCCTCTTCAGTATGGAGACCGACGTGAAAGTGTAAACTTCTGTTCTATTTTCCGTCCATATAAAAGTGTCCTTAGAAGGGTTATTTGTACAAAGGAGGCTTTGGGCCTGGCTTCTGTGCCCTGTGAAACAGGACCTGCACCCCCCTCAAGGCCATGAGGCCCATGATGGGAGGGTCCTATGTGATCATTTCTTACCCTGAGGATAACATTTAATGTGGTATCTGTTATTTTCTGGGATTTCTGAGTCAAACCATATGAGGCTCACTGTCACTTGCATAAAGGAAAACAGTTAACAAACTAAGATGTTAGATTCCTTATTTGAATCAAGATTCCAAGAGTCTCATCTCACTGAAATCAACACTGATCCAGCAGTCCTTGCTCAGATGTTTCCCTGCTCAGAATGTCCTCCTACTCCATCTCCCTTCATTTCACTAACACTGGCTCCACCTTCAAGCCCACCCAGTCTCCATCTTTGAAGAACCCCTGTCTGTGGCAGAGCTGGGTCTCCTCCGTGCCCTCAGCCCCCCAGCATCTCACATAGGTCCCTCTTCACTTAGATTAGCCAGGGCTCCTCTAGTCCCAGTGCACAGGAGCCTGATTCAAACTGGCTTGGACAAAAAATAAACGGCATTAGCTTCTGTTCCTGGAAACCCAGCAGGACTACATTCAGGCACAGATGGATCAAGGCACCAGGGTAATGATTCACACCTGTGCTTTGCTTCCCTGTCTTGGCCCTGCTGTACTTTGGGGTGGCTTCGTCCTCAGAGAGGCTCTAACAAGGCAGTAACAGCGGCTCCAGACCGCATTCCACCAGCCCAGCCAACTCTGAAAAAAGAGAAGTCTTGGTCTTGAGGTCCAGAAGCAGCTCAGTGATCCTGATTGGCTTGGTCCAAGTCTCACATGTGTTCCTGAGCCAATCACTGCAGCCCCTCATGGACTAAGCCTGGATCTAGCCATGAGCTGAGGGCAGATGTGGCCATGTGGATGCAGGAGGGCCAGTATGTGAAAGCTCAAAGTGAGGTGGCACAAAAGAGCACAGCAACATGAAATTATAATCTGTTTGGTTTCTTGTTTGCTTTCTGTGTCTGGACCACCAAACAGAGCCTGCCACACATTAGATGCTCAGGAAATGTTTTCAGAATGACATGTGTGGGGGAGTACAAGATGCAGCCTGGGAGATGTCAGTTCAAT
Organism: Pteropus alecto; assembly: GCF_000325575.1. Classification (NCBI taxonomy): domain Eukaryota; kingdom Metazoa; phylum Chordata; class Mammalia; order Chiroptera; family Pteropodidae; genus Pteropus; species Pteropus alecto. The sequence goes on from NW_006435779.1 coordinate 1,642,578, forward strand.
GCTATGCCATTAGAATGTCTCTGATATTTCAAATTCCGATATGTACGATGGCTAGGCAGGAAACAGATGATTGGCGCAGGCCAGGGGACCTGTCAAAACTGGGGAGAAAAATGCCCCGATCTTAGATTATTGCATCTTGTGAATTTTTTTTTGAGAAGCTGAATATCTAGATGTGAGTGTGTAAAATCTAATATTTAAATTCTGACAACTAACTTTTTAAAAAAATATAAGCAAGCCCATGGGCTACTTCTGTTTAAGAGGATGACAAGAACCATTATTTTAAATTAGAATGAGAGGAGAAGAGCAAGAGCCTTCTGGAAAGCCACCTTTTGGGGTGGGGGCTGCTTGGATGACTACAAGAGAGTGCAGTCACCCCGCGCTACCCCCTCATCAACCCCAGTGGCAGACTGCAGCATGAGGGCCCAGCCCAAGACGAGGGCCATCTTCTCAGATGTCTCTCACGTTTTCCACCTGGAATCAGGCCTTTCTTCCCCAGAATGCCCTTCAGCTCTGGCCAGGCAGAACCGATTTTGTGTCTTGGGGCCTCCCAGAGCCCCTTAGGAGAGCTTGACTGGAACAGTCTGAACATTCTTCACAGCAGGCGATTGGGTCTTGATTTGCTGGATGCATTCAGCTGAGTTACCAGCTCCAAACCATATGAGAAATAAAATGTTGGCCACACTCTTACATTTACAATTACATGGGTGTTCCCACCAGCAGCCCCAATGTCCCCCACTTACCAGCCAAGGTCCTTCTTAGAAATGGAGCGCTGCATAGGACGGGCACAGGAGGCTTTGTCAAGGTCTAGGAGGCCTGGTCAGTGCCACATTACAGGTGGGGAAACCGAGGCAGAGAGAGTGAGCAGCGTGCCAAAGTCACGAGTGAGGAAAATACAGAGCTGGGACTGGGAACTGGATTGTCTGCTCCAGGCCCACATAGTGTTCATTCTAGACCCTGCTCTGCCATAAATACCAGGAGGCTCTCTATCCCTTCCCAGGCAATCCTTTGGGAGTTTTTCCTGCACCCCCCAGACTGGCAGTGGCTGTAGGTTTCTCATGTTGGTCCAGTGGCCCAGAGGCACAGCTTGAAGCCCTTTCTATGCAGGAGATATTTCTGTGAGTCTTGGCCATGAGATGAAGTAGTTAAAGGCCTGGGGTCAAATCTCACCCTGCCTCGTGTTTGGCCATGGGATCTCTCTATCCCTCAGCTTCCTTATCTGTGAATTAGGCATCTTAACAGCGTGAGACTGTGTAACCCACATGGAATGTTTAGAATTACTGTAATCACAGACTCCTGGATGACAAAGAACTGTCATTATCCCCTGGGATAACCAACCAAGAGCCTTCAACTCCAACGCAGGGCCCTGACGGATGGCTCTGACTTCCTGTCAGATGTGACATCAGCTCCAATTCACACCCTCCACACCTGCTGCTGCAGGAGGTGGAGTGTGGCAACCTGCTTTCCCTTGGGCCCATCTCCCAGGTCCCCTTCCCATAAAATAATAACTGTACCTCTATGAGCCTCAGAGTCCTCATCTGTAAAATGAGGACCAAGGAATAACATCTGTCTCACAGAGTATTTATCAGGACTGTAGCAGATTTATCTGTGGTGGATAACCCACAGGTGTGAATGCAAGTCACCAGCTCAAAGAAGAGACTGGCCCCCTGAGACCTAGCAATGCTATGAAGCCCAGAAGGGCCTGCCTTGACTTCTCCTGCTGAGGTTAGTGCAGGGACAGAGCCCACATACAAATTCCCAGGACAGAGGGTACTCAGGACCCACATGCTTTAGGTCTCAGTTGATTTTTGCAGTTTTGGAGAGTGTGTCCAGTCTCTGACTCAGTCAGACCACCATTCCACCCCAGACCGCTCACACCGATCTGTTCACTGGCACGTAGATTCAAGCGGGTACTTCTGACACTTCAATTTTCCACAAACCCACTTCTGATACTGAAGACGCATGTTGCTGGTGGCTACAGCCATCCTTTCCGATGGTTCAGCACCTGCGTCCCTGGGCTAGCTATGCCCCCTTGTGACCGCCTGCCCTGGGGATGCAGAAGAGCAGACTCAGGGAGAAGTGGGAGTTATCTCAAGCAGCCCATCTGCCACAGGCTTGGTGACATGGGCTGGACAGCCTATGTGGCAGGTGCAGGCAACCTAAGCATTGTTGGCGATGGGCCCAAGAAGCTAGTGGCTCTAAGAAGAGCCATTCCCCCATCCCTAGGAGAGAACATGCCTACTCCTCCTGGGCTCAGGGCCTGGGACTGCAAAGTACAGGCAGCTTGTCAGGGAAGGAACAATGCCTCCTATGTCAGCATTCCAGAAGGAGGGTCAGCACAGGGAACCAGAGACACTCTAATATAGTAGCAATGGATGTCGGTGTTTTCTCAACTTCACAGGCCCCATCTCCAGAAGCAAGCTGATGCCACCACAACGTATCAGCTTCTCTCCAAGATCACAGAGGTCCCAACCCCAAAGCAGAAGTGATGTTGCTGGAACCTGGAGGGAGCAGGAAGGCTAGGGTGTTTGGGTTACAAGCCTGGCTCTTCTGAGGAAATGAATCCACAAAGGGGTGAGACAACTTTTATGTGAAGCTGACAGAATGATCTATGAGGTCTAAAAATGAGGCCTATGAGATAGAAGACGAGGGGGTGATCCTGTGAACCCAGTGCTGTTCCTCGCTCCTAGCTAAGATCTTGCTCTCCTTATTTGTTGGAAATCCAATTAACTAAGCACCTACTGTATACCAAGTGGCCTATCTCATTTAACTCTTGCATCAAGCAGGATATGCTAGGATATGCTGCAGTAACAAACAACCCCAAATCTTAGCGCTTAAAGGACAAAGATTTACTTCTCATTCTGGCTACATGTTCAATGCAGCTTAGCAGAGGAACTCTTCTCATGGAGGTCCCTAAGCGACAGACTGACAGAGGCTCTGTTTTGACACGGCCCTACCATTACTGTGGCAGGACAGAGTAATGTGCTGGCAATTAAATACTTCTACCTAGAAGTGACACCTTGCACTTCTACTCACATTTCATTAGTCAAAGTATGTCACATAGCTTTATCCCCTTCAAAGGGGGTGAAGTATAATAGCTCTATATGTATATCCAGGAGGAGGGGAAGCAGAATGTATGAGTGTTCCCCAAGGGAACCTTCTTACACAGGTGCTGTGAATCCCAGTCTACAAGCCTGAGGGGTTTCCTAGAAGGCTGCTAATTTCCAGCTGGACTCTATTCCTCTGAGTAGGCGAAAGATTTAACCTCAGTTATTTTTGAGGGTTTTCTACCTGGTCCATGGATTTGGCCAAGGTCCCAGGATCTTGCACAGTGTCAGAATGTCAGGGAGAGAAGCTTTAGTGCCATTTGCTATGGACTGAATTGTGTCACCTCAAAATTCACATGTTGTAGCCCTAACCCTCAATACCTCAGAATATGACTGTATTTGGAGATAAAGCCTTTAAGAAATGACTAAGTTAAAATGAAGCCATTAGGGTGAGTTCTAATCCAACCTGACTGGTGCCCCTATAGGAAGAGGAAATTGGGGCACACAGAGAGACACCAGGGGTGGGCATGCACAGAAGAAAGGACACAGTGAGAAGGTGACCGTCTGCAAGCTGAGGAGAGGCCTCAGAAAGAATGAACCCTGCTGACATCTTGATCTTGAACTTTCAGCCTCCAGAACTGTGAGACAATAAATGTCTGTTGTTGAAGCCACCCAGTCTGTAGTACTTTGTTATGGTATCCGAGCAAATTAGTACCCCACCGGTCATGTGTTCACATCAGTTATCACTGAACCTCCAGTGCTCCTGGCCACGGGGACCTGCAGGTCTCAAGAGCTCTGCTTTGTCGATGCCACACAAAGGCTGGGAGACCCTTTATAGCAGCTGAGAAACCTGTGTGCAGAGTCTTCCTCCCTAAATTCATAAGTGTGCCATCTAGAGCCTGGCCTTCATACCTGGAGTCCCAGTGCTCAGGGACACACAGACCTCATTCCCAAGGGAATGCTCGCCTGTTTCTTTCCACAAGCCCTTGCTGCTCTCTGTAACCCTGGGCATTTGAAAACAAAGTCAGAAAGTAATCCACCAGCTGTGAGCCTTCCTGGGCAAGGAAGTCCAGGACCAAACTCCTGTGATGTGGAAGGGAAGAGAAGGGTGAAGTTCAAGAAGAAAAAGACAAAAATTGGTTTCTCAAAATATTATCCTGTCCCCCTCAAGTGAGGGGCATACCATCACCCTCATGTGTTTCAGTTAGGATTGGGCTTGCCATAAACAAGATCGTTTCTCTCATGTAAAAGAAGTCTCTTGGTAGCAGCCCAATGCTGGTACGGCAGCAGCAGCATCATTAGGGTCAGAGCTTGTTTTGTCTTTCTATTTGACCATTCAGGTATCATCAGGTGACAACCAGTCCTCTGTTACTTTGTGTCATCGATGAAGAAACTGAGGGTCATAGAGAAGACGACTTCCCCAGGGACCACAGCCATGAGCATGAGCACTAGAGAGATAAGACTGGAACTTGGGCCACATATGGTGAACTCCATCACCATATCAAGACTTTCAGAACCCCTCGCATCCTGGCCACTTTTCTACATGATGTCTGTTCCTACCCAGGCACAGCACACAAGATGTGGTCCAAGCAGAACAAACATGAGGAGGGCTCTTCGGAAAGATCAAAAATTTGAACAGTCAGTGAGGCTGTGCTGGTAGAAGTTAAAACTGGTCCAGTCTCTATGAAAGGAGTATTGGTTTAGATTAAGTTCAACTATAACAGAAAAATCCAAAGTGGTTTAAATGAGATAGATATTTATGTCTCACATTCAAAAAGTCATCTGAAGGTAGGAGACCCAGGGCTGTTATAGATGAGCCACATGTCAGGGACATGGGCTCCTTTTATCTTGTTGCACTGCCCCAAGAGGCTTCCATTCCCAAGACAACCCTATGATTCAATATGGTTGCTACAACTCCAGCCATTGCAACCACAATCTAGTTAAGAGGAAAGAACAGAGCTTACCCTCTCTCTCTGAGGGTGTTGTATGCACACTTACATCCCATTGACTAGAATTTAGTCACATGGCCACATCCACCTGCAAGGAAGGCTATAAAATGTCATCTTTATTCCAGGAAGCTCAGTATCCAGCTAAAAATCAGGCATTCTACCACAGGAAAAGGAGAACATATACTAGGGGACAGCTATTATCATCTGCCAGACTATAAGTATAATTAAAATTAATTAAGACTATGTGTTCCAGCAATTCCACTTGCATGAGTTACCAAAAGCATATTTATAAGAATTTTTATTGCTGCATTGTTTGTTGTTGCAAAATATATTAAAAACAAAAGTACATCCCGAGGGGACTGGTTAGATAAATTGCCATGTATCCATAATGCATGCAGCTGCCAGAATGAATGATCTCCAGATCAATTGTCAACTGGAGAAAACTACGGGGCATTTACAATCCCAAACCAGGGGTAATACACACACACACGCACACATATACTTCCAGAAGGCTATGGAGACCCTGGCTTCACAGTGCTTCTGGGAGCAGGACAAGAAACAATGTCAAAGTCAAAGAGATTCGCCTCCTACTGTATACCCCCTTGCAATGCATGACTTCTTTTGGTCACGTAGATTATTTATTTAAAGAAACAAATTTTAAAATCAGAACAAAAAAGCAGGTTTCTAACCTCTTTTCTTCTATTGACACCTCCCTAAGGACTTGGCTGCTTACTCAGTAATCTCACCGTGCCAACCAGGCTGTCGTTGCAACGGCTTAGATTGTGCACACATCAAAGGTTCCCGATGGTGAACCCAGCCCTAGATTTGACCATCAAACCCCCATCTGGCCCCCAATACTTTCAGGCTTTCCTTTCCTGCCTAACAGGATTCTTCGAAAGCTGTGAGGTCGCAGCAAAGTGTGCCATGTGGAGATTCCCAAGCAGCCCTGGAGTTCCCTCAGCTGGGAGCCCAGCCCACTGGCTGTGCCTTTGCACTTGCCATGCCCATGCCACTGACAGCCCTCTGGGCCCTGGATCCTGGGGAGCCTGGCACGTTGGCCTCACTGTCATGAGCTGTGTCAGAGTTGGTGCCTTTGGTGCCATCCTACGAAAAAGGGTGGCAATGGAGGTGGGCGCCAGGCCCGATCCTTAGCACCCCCACTGTCATGGCCTAGACCTTTTCCCCTCTGACAGTGAGGATTATATAACTGGCAACTTCCTTTTTCCTCTGTAAATTGTACACAAAACCAAAATTAGCTACACCGGCAGCAGTATGGACATGTGAACCTCCCTCTTATTTCCATTTTCTCAGTGTTTTACTCTTTCTCCATTTTCAGCTCATCACATCCATTCTAATTACAAATGTCACTCCCTAGCATCCTATCTTCTGAGTGCCTACTGTGTGCCAAGCACTGTTTTAGAGGCCAATGATATGTTATCACTATTGCTCCATTCCCAAATGTCAGCTATTTACACTTACTATACTCCAGTCCTTACAAAAACCCTTGCAACACAGGCTTTCTTATTCCCATTTTACAGATGGTAAAACTAGAGCTGGGGGAGGGGAAGTGGCTAGCTCAAGTCAACAGGGCAATAGGAGCAGAAAAAGGACAGGACCCGTAAGGCTTACTGCAATCCCACACTCCTCAACAGGGCGAGGAGACAGCCCAGAGAAACCACAGTTTTTTCCACATCTGTCTCCTCCACAACTTCTCCCTACCTCCCAATGGCCAGCAGGGCCTGCGCACTAGCCAGTGTTCCTTGGTTGAGCCCCTAGAGGGACTTGCTAGGACCTTTGAACAACCTAGCCCTTGGGCTCCTAAAAGGAACCAGGCCTCTATTCCTGAAGAACCTCCACAGCAACACCTTCTGCTCTTTTTCCTTTTTATTAAAAAATAAATCAAGAAAATATACACACTTCAGCCCACCTGCCAGAGTGGGCTTTGAGGAGGCCAAAGCACTTGGGGGCGGGGGGGCAGACCAGTCTTGGATACCCAGGCTTTTTCCTTTGGAGAAAGGTGGTGCCCTCAGCCAGCCTAGCCAGGCCTGGCCCTGGGAGATCAAAGTCTGGGCCATGTCACTGAGCAAGGCAAGGACATGCGGAAGGGGTGGTGGCCCCCAGGTGGAGCAAAGGTGGCCAAGGGCAATTGGGGGCCCAGAGAGCAAGACAAGGCCTGCATAGGTCTGCTATACACACAAACTCCCGTGACCTTGTCCTCCTCTGGGAACTCTATATTCCCTGGCCTCTTGTCTGGTCTGCCCTCCACAGGCCCCAGCACACCTTCCAGCCAGGGCAGCCACATTTAGGCATTGAGAGCCTTCCAGCGCTCACTGTCCGTGCTATTGATGCTGCCGGTGTGGCAGGGCATGGAAGCAATATCATCCAGGTAGGCCACCCCACCAGCTGAGTCGAACTGTGTGCTGGCAGCACCCGCCGCCTCCAGGCCTTCTCGCCGGGCCACAGCGTAGGACTGGGGAAGGTGCATATCTGGTTCTTCAGTCTCGTCCACTTGGCATTTGTAGGAGAAGAGGATCTTGGGCTCCGAGCTGATAGGGAGGACAGAGGGGCAAGGGAGTACCACTGTTTGAGTCTGGAAAGGCCCTCCCTCGCCGGGCAATGAGGCCATAAGACCAGGAGGAAATACGTTAATGGCTGCCTAACACCTGCCCAGAGGTCCCTATTACTTGGTCTGTAGAGTCTAATAGGACTAAAACCCAGCCTCCTCCTCCACCTCCTGGCTGTGTGAGCTTGGCTGTAGAGCTTCTGTGTCATTTCTCACCCAAAATGCATGCAACAACCCCGACCTCAAAGGCTCTTTGTGGAGGGTAAACAGGCTGAAACAATACCTGGCCAAATGTGCTCAGCAAGCATTGGCCATAACCTCCACCCCTGCAGCTCTTATACTACCCACTCTTTACTCACCTGATCCTTCAACCCTTAGGATCATTTCTGAGAGAGAAAGCATTGTACCCAATTTACAAACAGGAGCCTGAGAACAGACTGGGATTGGGCTGAGAGAAAGCTAGTCCTTTTCACTCCATCTCTAAAGCCCTCGCTCAGCATTTCCATGTGAGAAGAAGATGCCTCAACCTACCCTCACACCTGGAAGGTGGAGAAGGATGTTGGGGAAAAATGCCCTTGTATCCATCACCTTAGAGGCCTAGGGTCTATCCCTCAATCTCATATGTCTCACCTGTCTCCTTGACACACCTCCGAACACACATGTGTACAAAAGTACACCCCATCTCATGCTCAAATGTATACCAGACTCCCCCCAATCCTGATCCGCTCCCCAACTGCCCCCAGCTAGAATACAAGCTGCATGTACATTTGTGTCTACTTTCTTCCTGATTGTGTGCGGGGCTACAGCAGTGTGAAAGTATGCTGAAGGAATGGACTAATCTATTCTTAAATGAAATATAGCAACTGTAGAACGATGTGCATAGCCACTTTCTCTCTTGTGGGGAAAATGTATATGTCTGTGGGTGTTGCATATATTATATGTACGTGTGTGTCTGTTTATATGTGTATATATGTAAATACATGTTATATACATATATGCATGTATATGTGTATATATGCATGTATATGTGAGGACGAGTGTGCATATGTGCATGTGTGTATATGTATACATGTGTATGTAAATATACAAACTCCATCTGCCTCCTCTGTCCTGATGAAACCTGCACCTCCACAGGGAACAGGGAGGCTCAAGACACTGTTCTATGCCACAGAATGCAGACGGCGCGGTTCTTCTGGAAGCCACACGGGGGCGCCCACAGCCCTCCAACCCAGGACTGTGGGCGGAGCTCCACTAGGAGCCCCAGTCCACCAGCCCAGTAAGCCCCTGTGGAAGAACTCACCCGAAGAAGCCCCGGAGGAAGGCCACGTATATGAGGGGTGCAAAGAAGCTGAAGTAGAGGAACGTGGTGGCGTCCACACAGCTGGAAGAAGGGAAGCGGGTCAGAGTGAGCCTCATTGGCAGGTCCTCCCCCTCCCGGCGCCCTCTGCTTCACCTACCAGAGCCCCTCGATGATGTCAGCACAGAGCAACGCACTCCCTAGCCCCTGCAGCAGGTTGAGCAGCGCCAGGATGCCTGTGTACACGTAGAAGCTCCTCCGCGCTGGAGGGTGAGGGAAATGAGGTCCTGCCCTCTCCTCCACCCCTTGAGCCCCTGGGAGGCCTCCCTCTCGCCTCCCACCCACGCCTCTCCATCTCCAGGCCACAGTGGCCCAAACAGACCCACCACCACCCCCGTGCCCAGCTGTGTCCCAGAGCTGCTCACAAGGCAGGGAGATGCGCTCCTTTAGCGGAGTCTTGGGAAGTATGACCACCAGAGAGTACACCTGCAGATACAGAGTGGGAATGAGAAGGATGCTGGGAGTACGAGGCCCAGAGCTAGACGTACCAAGGCATCCAGGCTCCGGCTCACCCTGCCACCCCTAGGTACTCAGGCTTGGGGCCCACCCTCTGCCTCACCAGGAAGAAGAAGCAGGAGCTGACCAGCCAGAACTGGCGGCCTCCATGCCCATAGATGTTGAAGTCCTCAGCTGAGAGGTGGGAATCAGGGTAGAGGATCTCCAGCGTCCCCTGCAGGGGCAGGCAGGGGAGGATCTCACAGGCTCTTGCCACCTGGAAAGCCCCCTTCCTGGGGCTTTCCGTGATACAGAGCCCTGAAGCTCTCCACCCCACCGGACCCAGCCCAGGCCTGGCCCTCAGAAGTTCCTGCCTTACCTGCTTTCCAGCCATACCCTGCCCATCTAGCCCCAGCACCCAGAACAGGCCAAGACTGAGGCAAGGGGCAGCTCTTGCCCCAATCTAAGAAAGATCTCTGGAAGCAAGGCTCTCAGTGTGGTCTGCAGACCTGCATCCTCCTACCTGGGCTGCCTGTTAAAATAGTAGGTTCTGGGCATCCTCCCCTCCCCAACCCTGACCTACTGAATGAGACTCTGAGGGGGCCCCAGAACCTACTTTGCTAACAACAAACATCCCAGGTAATTCTTTAGATGCATTTAAAGTTTGAGAACACTATACATGATTAACATTCAAACCCTGATCCAGGACCAGAAGTTGGTAGGTACCTGGCCCTCACTGACTATAGGCCTCCTCCAGGAAGTCCCCGAGGCCACCCTGTCCCACCTCACCAACCTTACCTGGGTTACAGAGTAGGCCAGGGACAGCACCGTAGTGATGGCCAGCACCCGCTTGATGCTCGACTTGCTCTCCAGGTGACCTGGAAGAAATGTGCTGTTCAGTCAGCAGGAGCCAGCCCAGGTGACCATGGTGAGGGCAGGCCCTAGCCAGGGAGGGGCGGGGAGAGCACTGGCCCCAGCAGCAGACGCACCAAAGGCAAGGCCCAGGATAACCACACTCAGCTCGATGGCCAACAGGAAGAAGCGGGTAATCTCCCACAGGATCTGGACACAGAGTGGGCAGAGTGTCAGCCTGGGGCCCCAGTCACCCCTCTCCCCAGCACCCAGCACCCCCCTTGTTGGCAGGCCCAGCCACACCTTATCAGCCACAGTTGCAGCATCTGAGGCGCTGACTGTCATGGACACCACAGCCCGGGCGATGCCCACCAGCGCCACCACGAACACCTGATGGGTGAGAGGGGGTGTGGTGGAGTCGGAGAATGAGGCCTCTGGGAGCTGTAGGAGCAGCAAACCCACATACCATATCTGCAGGTGCTGATTCCTCTAGAACAAAAGAGATCCCAAGCGAAACAAGTCCAGAGGCAGGGAGACCCTCCACTGCCCTGGTCCTCTTCTCCTGGGCCTCAACATCCGAGCTACACTGACAGTCTCAGAATAGTTAGCAGGGGGACATGGTAGAGCCAGACTGCCTGGGTTCACATCCCAGCTCTACTGCTTCCTGCCTCTGTGACCTCAGGCAAGTAACTGCACCTCTATGCCTGTTTCCTCATCTAAGAAATTAAGGTAACAGCAACACCTACTGCATCCAGCAGGTGGGGTCAAATGGATAAATAAATGTAGCAGAAGAATGCCTGACACTCAGTAAGGGCTAGGTTCACATCTGCATTAGTCTGGTCATATTAAGGATTTTAATTCTGAGACATGGGGGCTGGGGGAAAGGAGGCCACAAGGAAGAGGCATCACAGATCCCGGGAAAGGTGCCGCACACACCAGCGGATATTGAAGAAGTCCCTGTGCTGGGCACCTGTGGCTTTTGTTGGCCCACTATCCATCCTTTCCTCTGGAAATATCCTCAGTCCTCTCCCCACCTCCTCCTTCACATGGTTGGAAAGGGCTGGCCTCCCCACTCCTGGCTTCAGGGACTAGCCTGTGACCTAGTGCTGGCCATTCACATATGCCATTCTCCTGGTTTGGGAATGGGGTGCGAGACCCAAGGAAGTTGAGTGAGAGGCAAGCCAGGACATCCGGTGCAGTTACTGGGAAAGGAAGTTGAGGGGATGCAAACTCGGAGCTGCTGGGGCTGCCTGAGTGCCATGAGTGCGGAGACTGCTAGAGACAGGGTCATCAGACGCCAAGCTGAGAGAAAGACAGAGACAGAGCCAGACAGCATCACTGAACCCCTGAATCCAGCCGTGCCCAAAGCTCTGGGACTTGTCACTTTCTCAATCAATATATTCTTTCCAGCTTCTGTGGGCTTAAGTTTGGTTTTCTGACACATACAAACAAAAGAGCCCAGATTCATACACACTCCATCCTTTGTGCCATAAAAGCCATGTCTGAGCCTTGGGGAGGCCAACATCACTCAGCAGGGCAAGCTGCAGAAGCAACAAACTGCTCTGTCCCTACTGTATGCCAAACCCTTGCCAGGCAGGAGCTATGCACGCTGTCATTTGGTGCTCATAGGAGCACCTCGAGCTAAAGCAAATCTAACACACATCATGTAGGAGGGAACAGAGAAGTCAAGCCACTGGCCCAAGGTCATTCAGCACAGCTGGGGTTCAGAGGTGGTCTGCCCAAGTGCATTCTTATCACTGCCTCCTCTCAAGGATGAAATCCCCAAGAAGAGAGCAAGGCCAGTGCTGACTCCCTTGGCCCTGCCTCATGTTCCCGGGCATTGGCCCTGGGTCCCTTTTCCCTGCCAACTCCTTCAGAAAAGGCATCTGCTTGATATACAACGGGTGCTTAATATCTGTTGAATAAATACACAAACAAGTAAATGGTCAGAGAGGCAGTAGGAAAGAGCAGAGAAGAAAGCAGACCTTGGTTTCCACCCCTTCCCACCACTACCTTATGCCGGGGGTTGGGGAGAAATGGCCTCCATGGTTCCCCACAACCTCCTCTGATCTGCCTCTCTGTCTGGTCACTGCTCACTCCTCTGACTGGGGAGTTCTGACCCAGGCCACAAAAGAGAGACCAGGGAGCCACTCAGCTCTCCAGCAGTATTAGCTGAGAGGCATAGAGAGAGGAGGACTCCAATCACTCAGGCCTGAGACCTGAAGGGAGTTGGACAGTCAATATCTGGGGTCTAATCCTGGGCTGCCTTCTCAACCACAGCCCTGCTATCTCTCCACAGGTACAGCCACCAGGACCACTAAGTAAGGAGAATGCAGGCTCTCCCAACGGGTAGGAAGTATGCTCCAAAGAGGTCTTATAGAATGTGTGCATGGATGGACAAATGGACAGGTGGAGGCTCATTGGTATTTTTTCCCCACCTAGCATCCATTCCTCTTCCCTCCAGTAGTGGTTCCTCAGTTTCCTTCCAGGGACCACCATCCTTCTATGGTCTGATTGAACTGACCCCACCCTCCCAGCTCCAAAGT
>NW_006435779.1:1655389-1705863 GCF_000325575.1 Pteropus alecto
GAGAATCTAAGGTGGGCCAATCAGAAGGCAGACCAGGTCTACACTGGCACCATCAGGAAAGAGGTATGGAGGCAGTATGTTAGCTCAAAGCTGCTCTTGGCTACCTTTGACACCATATGGTAAGAACTCATCTGAGGTAAGACCAGAGGAGAACAGAGATGCAGAGAGACAGAATCCTGATGACACTGGTTAATCCCCTGGATTCAGCAATACCTAAAGAGCTGCTTTATTATTATTATTATTTTTTTTTATTACAGAGGCAATTAATAATTCTCTTTTTTGCTTAAGCCAGTTGGAGTTGGGTTTTCTGTCACCAATTGGAGTGAACTCACCAGGATGTAGAAGGTGATAAAAATGGGGCTGGAGGTGATGCAGATCTTGGCCCGAGCAAATGGAAGCTTCCAGAGCAGGAAGATGAAGAAGAGCACATTGGGGACGAGCAGCAAGAGGTCCCAGTACCGGACCCTAGCAGATGGGTATAGAAGTCAGCTGACTGGTGAGATTGCACCCCACCTCCATTCTCATTACTTTCTCTCTTTCTCTCTCTCTCTCTCTCTCTCTCAACCTGCTACAGGAAGCTACTGGTAATGATCTGAGTAACTGTTTTGCCACTTCATGCCATGAACCTATCAGTGCCCCCTTAACCACTAGAAACAGGATCATTAATGACTATAAATCTAGTTATATCAGAGAACCTATTCCAGAAAAACCTAGAACTCATCTCTAAGATTCTTTTTTTCTGAACCATTCTGAGACCAAATTCTGTGTCCGTGAAGGAGAACCACTAATGCGCGCGCACACACACTCACACACACACACACACACACACCAGGAAAACCCGCTCACACATAGCCAGCCAGCCCAGCAAGGCCGTGAATGCCTCACCTAGAGGTGCCGATGTCCTTATAGAGCAGCAGCAGACAGCGATGCGGCACACTGATATTGGGCATTGGGGGTAGGGGCAGCGCCAGGTTCCCATTGGCCCTACTCACCTCCTGCAGGGTGTCCATCCCACCAGCAGCAGCCCTGGGGGAGTGAGCCACCATGTTAGCAGCACAGGGGCTGTGTGGCCTTGGGCCTCTAAGTCTCAGGTTCCCAGTGGAACACAAGAGGGGCCACCTACAGTGGGCATGCTGCCCACTGCCCACACACACACCAGGCAGGAGGGAAGGTGTGGCACTCCCACACATGTCACAACCCAACCCCTACACAGGAGCCCAGTCCCTCATCTCGCTGTCTCGTGACCCTCAAATAACAAAAGTACTCCCTTCAGTGATTGAGCCTGCCTCCGTGCCAGGCACAGCAATGCAAGCTACTTAGCATCACCTGTTAGTCCCTCCAATCCCGGGGAAATAGGAGAGAAACAAGGTTCACGTCCCAGCCTGCCCTTACTTCCTTTTCTTCTTTGTGCCTCAGTTTCTCACAACCCCTGTAATGAGGGTAACAATAGTATGCATTCTATGAGCACCAGATAAATGACATGAAGCACCTCCAACAGCCCAACACACATGAAGTCCTCAGTAGCTGAGCTTTGGCTCCAACCCTCCACACCCATGTAGAACCTATTTGGAGGCCGAGTGACATGTGGGGTCACAGGCGCCAAGTGTCAGAGCAGGGCATCGTGCATACCTCAGATGGCCCTCAAGCCTTTGTCTCCTTCTGCTGCCACCCTGGAAAGGCAGATGCAGATGGAGGGGATTTTGCACTATCCCTAGAAGATACACGGAGGTCTCCAAGTGGAAAGGATGAGGAAAGAGGAGGTGCTGAGGAGGGAGCTGTGCCTGCAATGGCAGGGAGCTGCTGGGGGCAGCAGGAGTCAAGGGGGAAGAGCACAGCCAAGCACCCATGTAATGATCTGAGAATGAGAGGTCAGAGTCCAGCCTGGAAGATGAGAATTGGTTGTCTGGGGTCCTGGAGCCACTCTGGACAACCAAGGCAGGCTCATGGGCCGGCCATAGGACTAAAGGCATGCAGCAGTAGAGCTGGGCCCACATTGACAGGGGCAGAGGCTTCCATAGAGAGTTTGGGGAGCCCAGGGAAGGTGAGCCAGGCACGGCCTGGGTACCAGAACATAACAGACACCAGTATTTAAAATGACTGAACCAACAGGGTCCTATGACCCACATCTCCACTTCAGGGTATGTTCATAATAGCCCCAGGCTGGGGGCAGCCCAAATGCCCGTCAGCAGAACATACACATGAATGGCAGTGCTCACATGAACAACAGTGGAACATTGTGGACATCATTTTTTAAAAATAGATTACTGCTACAGCAACATTAAAGGGCCTCGCGAGTGCCAAGCACCAAGTGAACATGTGGTCTGACCTTACGCAGAGAGCCAGGTGAGGGTTATCTTTTCAGAGGATGGAGGGTAGAGGGATAGTGGGAGGCATGCCAGCTTCTGGATACTTAATCTGGGTGATAGGTACACCAGTGTGCTCACTGTGAGCAATTCATTGAGCCACAGACCTATGGTTCCTATACTTGTCATCTGTTTGGGTTACAGTTCAGTAAAGTTTTAAAATCGAGATGTTCTTTTATACGCCAAGAGCACAGGTCTCCTACTCAGCAAGGAATAGCCCAGGTTGGCAAGAAAGACTTGCAGCAATGCAATGGGAATCCCTGCTTGTCTGTCAACTAACACTATTCCTGAAAAACAGCAGGCCCAAGCCAGAGGTAGAGGGAACCAGGGACATCCTCACAACCAGGAAACTTGAGTGCTGCCTCTGGCTGAAAGGGAAAAAAGACTCCATAGGAGGAGGGGGTAAGCCAAGACCTGGGGCTCAGGTCCCTCCATCCCTCTCTCCAATAGGCCACTGACTGGCGCCGGGGTCACGTGCCCACCTGCAACTTGAGAACATACCAATAGCAAGGAGTATTAAAGAGAACACATGCCTGACACATAGTAGGTCCAAAGAAAGAAGCTGGTTCCTTCCTTGTTCTCTACTAATGGGGAAGGCAGCCAAAGAAATCTACCCTTGCTTCATTCATGCAATCTTCCACCAGCAGCAGGCAGTGCTGAGCACCTACTTTGAGCCAGGAGTACAGGTGCTGGAATATACCTGCTCCCATGGGACCTTCCTTCTAGAGGAGAGGTCAACAGCCAGCACAGACCTCATATTTAAAAAGCAAACTTCGTAGAGATAAGTGCTGAGATGAAAAGAGCACAGGACAGGAAATACAATAGAAACTGCTGTGCCCCCCAACATATACCCTTTCCTGGAGTACTAGAGCCCGTGGATTCTAGTTCGCACGTGGCTTCCCAGAGCAATGGCTATTCTCCCAGCCTCCCCTAGTTATGGCCATATGAATAAGTTTTATCCAGCCAGACATAAGCAGTGAGGTTTGCCAATTTCAGGTTGTACCTTTCTCCTTTCCAACTGGCTGGAATGCGAATGTGGTGGTAGAAACAGGAGCAGCCATCTTAGACCATGAGACAGAAGCCATGTATTGAGGATAACAGAGCAATTAGGAAGGTGTCTGGATCTCAGACACAGTGGGGCTCCATTCACGTCCTGGACAGCTTGCATGGAGACTGTCATGCAACAGACAGGAATAATCTTCTATCTTGTTATCTCAGCCTTTGTTTTACAGGCTAAGGCTGAGTCCCAGGGAATGCAAAGTGGTGCTGCCTCAGATTGGGCTGTCAGACAAGGTAACATTTGAGCTGAGATCCAAATAACTGAGAAAAAGCCAGCCTTGGAACAATCTAGACAAAAAGCATACCAGAGACAGGACAGCGATGCAGACCCTGAGACAAACGGGCTTGACCTGTTCAAAGGGCTAAAAGGCCAGTGTGACTACACGTGAAATCAGAAAGGTTGGCAGAGCCAGGTCAGATGGGGCCTTGTGACCACATGCAATGTGACTTCATTCTAAGTGTACTGAGAAGGATTTTCCAAAGGCAGGTGATGCGGTGCCATTTCCCTGTGGAGAGGCTCGCTTAGCTGCCAAGGACAATGAACTGAAGCAGAGAGACCCAGGAGCTACTGCACACCAGTCCAGGCACAAGAGGACAGTGGCTTAACTAGTGGCAGCAGTGGGATACCTTAGGGAGGTCAGGCCACAAGACCTGCTGGCAGACACACAGAGGGAGGGAAGAAAGCAAAGAAAGCCGATATCGTGGTGTCTGGCCTGAGCCCTGTTTAGCAGCAGTGAGGCCAACACTGTCAGTGGTGTCTCCAGCAGACACGGCCCTCTTCTTCCTTGCTAACGAGCTGCTATTTTGTTTCAGGGACCCCCTCCATGGTGCCCTGCATTCAAGACAGGGTCCTCCCCAGCGCCAGAAGCTGAACCTTAATGAGTGTAAGCGGTGGTTGTGTGGAACAGTACCAGACACCTCAGCAGGGCACACGGTGCTCTAGTTTGACACAGAGGAAAAGGTGCTATGGATTTTTTGTGGACAGGGCCCAAGACTGCCAAATGTCCTGCAATGCAGGAGACAGTCCACCAAATGATCATCCTCCCCTTTGCCGACAGTGCCCTGTAGAGCTCTGGTCTGTCAAGAAGGGTGAGCCCTCTCTCCTCTTTATCAGCGGCTGGTTAGGCAAGGACATGTGATGCCACATAGGGAGTCTCCTGAGAAAAGTGTTCTTCCTTGACTGGCAAATACCCCCAAGGACAAAGGCCCCCTTCTATGCACCTGTATGTAGCTCTCAGATTGAGGTATGATGTCTGAACTGTGGCCACGCTGTATCCATGTGAGGACCATGTGAGGAACAGGCCACCACACTGAGCACAGGGAGCTTACAGCTGGCATGGGCTGTACCACCTCCCTCAAAATTTCTGGTGACCTGAGATAACTTGGAAGTGACTGTGAGTTCAAGGAGAAAGATACCAGTCCCCTCTGCCTCACTCCCCACTTCCTGTGGGGCAAACTTCTGGACTTGGCAGCCCCACACCAGCTCTGGCCTAGGACAGAGTGTCAAACAGCCCCAGTTGGGGCAGGGCTGGGGTATAGTACAAGTACCCAGCAGCCACAAGGTAGCTAAGAGGCCCCTGTGGCAAAGAGAAGCCAGTGGGGATGAATAGGGGCCAGGAATGGGAAGAGCTGGATACAGTCCAGAGTGTGGGGTGTCTGGAAGGGTTTCTCTTGGCTTTGCCTGTCCAGCACCCCATTTTCCTGAGGGGAAACCTCAGGTCTCCTAGTCTCCATCCAAGAGGTTTAAGTACAGCTGACTCTACCCCTCCACAACTCCAGGGAATGTGCATGCAATCTAAGCCTGGCCAACAAGGATGTACCATTGTCCTAGCCAGTGAGAACCAGCCCTGAGACTTTTGCTATAATTATTAGGAAAGAGATACAGTATCTGCTGAGAGCAGGAAGCCAGAGCGGAGAGCTGAGAGACAGTTGGAAATAGATCCTGGAGATAGATCCTCATGTGAGCCCCTGGATCCAGCCACACCTAGTTGCCCCCCTGGACTTTTCAGTTATAAAATCCCCAAATTTCCTTTTCTGTTTAGGCTAGTTTGAATCTGATTTCTCTGATTTACCAGAGCTCAGAGATGGGCAGCTACCTGACAGGTCGGCAACACAGGCTGTTTGTCTCCAGAGTCCAGGCCCCCAATCAGCAATTTTCCAGGTGCCCCTCTCCAGACCTCAGTTTCTCCACCTGCAGATTGAAAAGCTTTGCTTCTCAGATTTGAGTGCTGTCTGGATCCAGCAGGCCTAGGCTGGGGCTGATAGTCCACATTTCTAACATACTCCCAGGTTGTACTACTGCTGCTCTTAGTTAAGTGGCCTTCAGCTACAACAGAACTACCACTCTGTGTCAAAGCTTATAAAATAACTGAAACAATGATAAAAATAAGATAAAGCAACTATGAACACTGTAAGCAGACATAGGGCAGAGTACTTAAACATCACACCAGCCTCTAAGAAAAAGGGAACTACTATTGTCCCCACTGTAGAGAGGAAGAAAGGAAAGGCACAAAGGGGTTAAGTCACTGTCCCACATTCTCTTCCCCCCAACCATGAGTAAGCTCCTGGCCTTGGGGCAAAAGCCCCCAGACAGAGAAGGGGTCTCCAGGCTCAGAAAACAGAGATGGTGGGAAGGCTTGCTGAAGGCAAGAGAGGAAGGGCTTGAGCCCAGACAAGAGGAAGGAGTGGAACCCAGACAAGGGGAATGGAGAAGGGGATACTTAGGCCTTTCAGGACCAGGGAAATTGTCACAGTTTCCTCCACTTGGGAAGGACTCTCCTGACCTCATTAACAGTCCAGAGGCCATCTTCCTACTCACTGCTAGGGCCTCTACCTCCCTCCCTTTGTCTGTGGCCAGACTGTGGGGCCAGATACCAGCTAAGCTCAGGTCACACAGTGCTAGACCTGTCAGAAGCCCCTGGAAAGAGCCTTCCCCTCTCTGGGCCTCAGCTTTCCTATCTCTCATCTGTGCAATAGAATTGACCAAAACTTCCTAGTGGGTGGGAAATCTAGGGAAAACAAAAAGCCCTGAGGAAAGAGGCTATAGTTCTTCACAGCTGCTGTAACTTCCCTCAGTGCTTCCAACACCTAGCATGTTGTTGAGCTTTTAAATCCCCCTATCCTTTAGCCTTGGTGGACACTGTCTTAGAGAGGCCACTCCTAGTAAACTGCCAGCAGCCCAGGCAGGAGACCTAGAGGAAGAGGAGCCCTGGGCCCCTTAACTCTCCTTCAAGGCCCGACCTGATCTGACCCCTGCCTACTAGTCTACCTCATTGCCTTCCACAGTCCAGTCCCTGGCTTTCATTTTGTCCTCCTAGCTGCTAAGCTTATGCATATCTCAGGGCCTTTGTGCTTGCTCTTCTTTCAGCATTGTCTCACCATTCTGGCCACATCCTCAGAGCAGCCCTCCTTAACCATCTCTCACAACTAGCCCACCTTGTGTTTTATTTACAGCACTTAGCCTCTGTCTGAAGTGGCCCTAGCTGTGTGTTAATGTTTTTAGTAGCTGTCCGCCTTGGTGCTCATGACCCAATCCCCTAGAACAGTGCCTGGCACAAAATAAGTTCTCAACAAAATGTTATGATGTGATGTGGACAAATGAATCTCCAGCACAGTGCAGCCAAGCCCTTCTGGAGAGTGGAGAAGGTTGGGAGGACTCCAAGCCACAGGGTCAGCAAGCCCTGATCATTCTCCACAGCCCCGGAAGGCCTGTGTATCTGTGTCTGTGTTCACTGCCTCCTCCCAAAGACTTCCCCTGCCCACATCTCCCATGAGACTTTCAGTTACCTCCTCCCCTATTCTAATGAGTCCTCACACTAGGGTCCCTCTTCGCCCTCTGAAACTTCTCCGAGGGTGTCCTCTGAGGCTGTGCCCTGAGCGAGAAGGGATCACTCCCTAGAGGAAGGAGAGGGGACAGGTGGGCCCCAGTCCAGATGTGAGGATTGGAGGATTGGGGTCCCGATCAGCTCCAAGATCCCTCACGGCTGCTGCGGGGAGACCATAGATGCACCCGGGCTCGGCGGGGTGGGGGTGGGGGAGCTCCCCGCCGGGCAGGAGTCAGGAAAGGGCTGTAGATGCAGCGGAGGCCGGGGCCTCTCTGGACTAGAGGTGCCGGGCCCGCCGTAGGGCTTCACGCTGTGGCAGGAGCGGGCAGAGGGTCCCCTCTTACCTGAGAGTCCCAGGCCGCGCTCAGGTCCCACTGCCCTAGCCGCCCATCTGCCGCCGCCGGTGCGCGGACCCGGCATAGGCCACGGAACTCCGGCCTTCAGCGCCTAGAGCAGGCGGCCAGGGAGCATTGCGCAACAGCCGCGGGCCGCGGGCTCAGCGGAAATGGGTGTAGGTGGGGAGGCTAGGCGAGGTGCTGTCAGCTAGCTAGGCCCACCGGACCCCAGGACACTGTGCGGAGCTTCCCGGTAGCGAAGACCAGGTAGGTGGACGCGTTCTTTTCGTTTAGCCAAAACGGCAAAAAACACCTACAATCCCTACTAGGGGCCCTCAGGCCCGCCCCAGCCCCCAGTAACCTATAGGAATGGAGCTACAGTGAAAAGAGGGTGCGGACAGCAGAAGAAGCCAATCACATGTCCAGAAGGCGGAGCGGCCCGCTGGCTTCTTAAAGTGACAGCACACAGCCACCGAGAGGAAAGAAAGACGCTGCGGGGAACTCAAGCGGTGGCATTTCTCACCCAGAAGGCAGCCTGGATCGTGGACACTGCCACCTCTTGGCCCCCGCGCCTGCCAGCGGTCAGTAGCCGTCAACGGACCAGCTCGTTCCAGCCAGTGCTGCTCCTCTTGGGCCTAGCTGAGCCTGACGGTCAGGGGAGAATCCTCCAGGGACCGTCCCCTCGGCGTGCCGCTCTGGGCGCCCTTCAGCGGCAGTCCAGCCAGGTGACCTCTGGTCATCTGGGCGAGGAAAGCAGAGTATGGACGACCCTGCCCCCGGAAGGACGCGTTTCCATTAGCGTGCCACGCTGCCTGAACATCAAAGTGCTCCGGCATTATTGAGAACTATACAGAATCCAGGCACTAATTTTCACAACCCTGTAGGTTGGTTATTACTAGTCTCATTTTACAGAGAAGGAATCTGAAGCTTAAAAATATTAAGTAACTTACCTAAAGCCACACAACTTAGAAGTGACAAAGCCTAGACGCTGCCCCTCCTCTCATTATTTCTAACTTCAGCAATTCTTTAGGCAACTTCCTCTGGGAAGCCTTCCCTGATTACCCCATCCTTGCCCGTCTGACATCTATGCTTGACATCTATGCTGTGTTCTCTCCTGGCTCTTCTACTGTCCCCTCATGGTCTACCCCTACCCCCATGCCCACCTAAAACTAACTCTTCATTTCCTATCCACCCCCTCCTCATTCAGCATGCTCAAGCCTCATTGCTTCCCTCCCTTAAATACCAAGCTTGTTCCTCCCTGCAGTCCTCTGTATCTGGCTCCTGTCTGGCTGGCTCTTTGTCACATAGCCTCCTCCTTCCTGACATTCTAGCTAAAGTAGCTGTCCAGTCTTTGTTAAATAATGCCCTTTTATTTCCTCTGAGCACTGTCTCACTAACATGATTGTATTCATTTACTTGCTTCCTAGTCAGTCATCAGCCTCTCCCCACAAGAATATCAGTGTCATGAAAACAGAACTGTGCATGTCACATTCCCTGCAACGTCCTGAGGCTGACTCAGTGCCTGTTGCCAATTGTAAACACCCATAGTAAACCCAAGATACACACCCCATGATAACAAAGTTGCTTCACAGTTGGGCTGGAATGATATTGGTCTCTGTTCTTCACCTAGCTCCTTTTCTAAAACAGTGGGAAATTATGATGTCACCACTTTGTGACCATTTGGGACTCGGCTTATCTGGGACTGTCCCATGCTGGCAGTAGGACAGCGTGCAGTTTCCGTATCAGCCAGCAGAGTCTGTGCTCCATGCAGATGCCTGCCTTCATGTATGGACTGTAGGGAGTCAAGGTCAGCAATTAGAGTTTCTGCCAGGAAGTTATACACATACCCCAACTTACATTTAATTGGCAAAAGCAAGTCCTAAGCCACTTCTAACCTCCAGGGGCAGGAAACTTCTCTCCTACAATGTGCTAGAGGTAGAGAACTGTAGTATCTGTGACCAGACCAAATGACTACCTTGCATCTTTACTTTTATGCTTTTTGAGACAGTACAGACTTCTTGAGAGGAAAAAATGTTTGATATTACTATTGCAATGCACAATTCTATATTCTATACTCTGAATTTTGGGCCCCATTTGTAGGTTTCTGTGGGATTTTATTTGTGGAATAAATGAGGATTTGTATTTCACTCCCTTCCTTCAGGGCGGGCAGTGGCTTCTTCACTGCAGTATCCCACACACACAGAACAGAGTGAAGCATCAGCAAATTTCAATAAATAAGAGTGTAATAAAAATCTGACTCCCAAGTTCTGTTCCTTGCCCTACACCCACCTCAGGAACAGTCATCTTCTCTAGCCCACGGCTGACAGAAGGTGACTCTGCTGTAGAACTAACTGGTTCACTGTTAGCAATGGAGGTCCCAAAATAATAGAGACAAGATGGTCGTGCTCAGCTGTCAAGAGCTAAGTAGGTGCAGTCATCACAGAACCATTGAAGTCAGAGTAGTAGCCAGAAGGCTGAATAGATCACTGGGATGAACATACTCAGCAGTCAACAAAATGTCCACATTGGTTCCTTGGTTTGAGTGGTGAGAGTTTTCATAAAGATGAAGGTCAAGCGAAAGTCCCTGAAACTTTCTTCCCCTCACCCACCCACCTCAACCAAGATAATAAATAAAAAACAATATCATATGGCAGGGAAAATGACAGAGATTAGTCACCCTTGAAGACCTAAAGCATGTGGAAAGGGTTGAGCTCCATCACATCCCTATTTAATTCATCAGTCTGGCCTTGAAAAAATACAGATTGGTAGTGAACTGTTGCAAACTCAACCCCAATTGCAGGTCCTGGGCTGGTGTCATTGCTAGTGTCATCAACATGGCCTCAGGTGGATGACCTTTGATCTAACTATCCCTTTCAGGAACTGTTTAGATTCACAAGGAGGGACAACAGTTTACATTATGGTCTTGCCCCAGGCCTATGGTCACTCTCCCACCCTTTGTCTTCATATCTTCATATAATCTGAAGGGCCCTGGCCATCTGGACATTTTGCAGAATACTGCATTGGTTTATTGTATCAATGATATCCCACTGATCTGGCTGGCTGAACAAGTAGATGAAGACCTGAAGAGGCAATTTTATTCACAAGGACGGAAGATAAACCCTGTAAAGACTTGGGGGCTTGCCACATCAGTTAAATTTGTAGGGGTCTAGTTGTCTGGGGCATACCATGACATCACTTCCAAAGTAAAGGACAAATGATTGCACTTTGCCCACCCCATCACAGGAAAGGAAACACAATGCCAGAACCTACTCTTTGGGTTCTGGAGGAGATATATTCCACACCTGGCAATGCTGCTCTTGCCCATACATCTCAGGGTGATATTAAAGGCTTCCAGCTTAGAGTGAGGCTCACAGCAGGAAAGGGCTATTCCATAGGCCACAGGGCTCACAGATCCTATGCTATTAGTGGCATACGTGGTAGGAGAAGATGCTGTGGAAGTTTATTGCAAGACCTAGTGGGTGTCAACTTTGAGAACTACAAGGCAAACAAAAGCTTTATTTGGGATTTTTTTTAGGAATTTCAAATCGGGGAGGCACAGATTTGGGTAGAATCCCAACTGTATTCCTAGGGAGAAAGAAAAGGATTGAGTTTATAAAGACAGAAAAAGAGGGGCTTCCAAAGAAGTTATACAAGTTGCTTTGAAAGAGCTGTGATTGGGGCTGGCAAAGCAGACTTATACTATGCTATAAATGATTAATTGCTTTTGTCTATTCCTAGATGAAATTTTTATTTTTTTAATAGAAGATTCAGTGATGCATAGCCAGTTCTAGGAACTGTATCAGAAAGTAGCCATTTGGTTTAGCCCACTTCAACAGTTCAGTTGCACGTGGAGAGGCCAACTTCCTAGAGGCCTCCATTTTAGATTGCTCTCTTGACAATACCAACTTTATTTTGCTGTTTCCTTTCACATTTCCCCTTTTTGTTCAAGATCTTTCCTAAGAAAGCATTGATGATCAACCATTGGGAAGTATCGTTGATCTGTCATTGGAAAAGCAACATCAATCCCTCTTCTCCAGGAAGGCTCATTGCTGGTATGTCATGTCCCATGTAAAGGGAAAGTAGTCTCCTGTGTGTACAGTAAGAGTGCTTATGTACACATTTGAGCAATAGGAGGCTCGTTGGAAGCAGAGCTAAGAGGTGGTCTCAGTTGGATTTATTGATTGTAACATCTTTAGGTCTTGGGCTACTATTATTCTGGTAGTGGCCATTAGTCATTCTTAAATGCACCTGGTAAAACACCTAGTTAAAGTAGTGATCAATATAATTACAAAAACCAATATGATTAAGGCCTATAATATAAAACAAAACCAGCTCTCTATTCCAGCCAACTAAATAAGTATGCCCAATCCCAATTTATAGGGTAATGTTCAGTCTTTTCAAGGGATTTTAATGTTTTGTTTCAGAACTTCAAGCCATTGAATCATTTTGCCTGATTTGTTAATACAGAAACAACATTCCTTTCCTGGTAAGGCAAAGTACCACCTTGCTAGGTGGCTAACACATCCAGACCGTATGGTTTTGTACTGCTACCTCAGCCAGACTGTCAGTCATTCCTTGTAGTTCTTCAAGAGTAGTTGCAATAATATTCCATGATTGTGCTATAAGAATAGAAAGATTTCTGATAGACTTTTCTAATTGAGCTACTCCATACCAAAAAAAGAAAACTCTAGTGAAGACATGCCCAAAGCCTCATTGATTATTATGGGGTTTTGGTTGGGGAGAGTACTGAAAAGACCATGCCCAAAATCCCAATTCTGTTTGGTCCATTTTGGTCAGTCTATAGACAAGAGTACCTAAACCAGGGATAATGGCAGAGGAAAGGAGAGTCTTTCCAGTGACATCAGATACTAACATAACAATACCATATCTGCCTTGCTCATCAAGTTGGCAAGGTGACATATATTTGGGTCCCACACAAGGAGAAACACCTGGTGCCCTCAAATGAGAGTGTGCAATTAACCCCAGACTGTAAAGGGAGTATTAAGCCTATTTTTGAGGCAGGGATTTCATGTCCTCCATATGTTGGTTGATCATAATAGTTGTCAACACAGAAGGCATTAAAGTCATCATTTATGATTTATGAGTGTGATTAAAAGAGCAGCTGAGGTTTCTATATATTTGAGTTAAGATTGAAGTATCAGCATGGGTTTGAATGTTCTAAGTTTTGGGGCTAGGATTCCCTAAAAGATAGATTTTTACCTATTTTCCATCAAATGCCAAATTTTTTATCTAGTCCCCTAGTAGTATTTGGGAGCAAAAGGACATCTACCTTCCAAGATTGTGTGGCATTATATACTGATTTCCCCACATTAGAGAGACATTGTAAGAATAATAAGGCCCATTGAGGTGTGAACTCATGGTCGTCCGAATCATACGAGAGTGTAGTTACATTTTTAAATGGACAAAACTCAAGATTCTTCCTGAATCACTTGTATTATCAAACATACAAGTTATCAGTAAGAGTCCAGATTATATTTATGGGTATTCCCTTGTGGTTTGGAGGGGACCATACGGATGAATCTGGCTACAGGAAGGTCATGTATTCCATTTTTTTGAGGTTTGAGAACAGAGTAGGAATTTATATCCAGAGTTATGTCCAGTTAGGTTTCATAAGCTTTCAACGCTTAAGGGCCAAGCCACTAATTCCAGTCATCCTAAGTAAGTTAGCTCGGGTGCATATCTGACGGTTAAATCGGTGCTGACAGATAATCGTTGGACAACAGCAACAAAAGGGTGTTGAAAGGCAAATAGGGTATTCATTGTAGTAAGCAGACATAAAAATCTGAATATGTTAGTCTTGAAATTAGACTAAAGAGCTAAGAAAAGGAAGAATGTTTTCTCAAGAGTTTTGATTAGGCAAAAATTATGTTATGATAGCAATACAATCAATAAATGAAATAAAGGTAGTTAAAGGAAAGACTAAGTGTGAGAGTTGCTGTGTGGAATCATGTATAATTGGCCTGGTCTGGGGTTTGGCAAGAGTCATCACGTGCCTACATCACGTGCCACCTGCTTTGATTCCAGAATGAGAATTCTAGTGGCAGTCTTGGGTTGTTCACAGATTTTTAGCTTAAAATCTCCAAAAGGCTGAGATGACCACTCAGGTGTGTGTACTTTTTAAATGAGAAACATGAATCCATGAGCCAATATCCTTAAGTTTAGCAGCACAAGGGGTAGTTAGCAATACCTGACATAGCCCTTTCCATTGGAGCTGAAGGCCATCTTTATGGAGGTGGCCTTTACACTAGACAAAATCTCCCAGTCGGAGGTTACAACATTGTAGATCTTCGCCTCCCAGGAGCGCACTATAGAAAGATTACTCCATGAGCGGTGAGTTAGTCTTAAGTACCCTAATGAGTTCTTTACAGAAAATCTGGAGGTCTCCTTTCAGCAGTGCAGATTCATATATTCCTTGAATGAACCTCATGAGTCTGCCAGTAATTTCAAAAGGAGATAGTCTATGTTTGTCAAGGGGAGTAGATCTTAGGTTGAACAATACTAAGGGAAGAGCCTTAGGCCAAGGCAGATGAAAAGACCCCACAAGTTTTGCCAATTCAATTTTGATTACCCTGTCAGTCCATTCTATAAGACTGGAGATCTGGAGATGATCAGCACAATGTAAATGTTGCAAAATCAGCCACATCTTACAGATAGATTGTATAATTTGTCCTGTGAAATGAGCTCCCCAGTCACTATGAAGCTCTGTGGGGATTCCCCAAGTGGGGAAGATCTTCTCAAGGAGTGTTTTACTTAGTGCTATGGCTGTGCTTCTGTGGCATGAAAATGCTTTCAGCCAATGAGAACACGTACAAATCATCACTAACTTGTACTCGTAACACTGACAAGGAGGCAACTGAAAAAGTCATTTGCCAAACCTCAAAGGGGTCTAAAGGCAAAGGAAAATGCCCTATTGAAGTGTGGATGGGTTTTCCAGGGTTATGCTTTGGGCAGATTTGGCATTTTGGGTATACCTAGGGAGCTATCTTTAGAGAAGATTTCCAGTCGTATTGTTTTCCCCAAGAAAACCTTTTTTTTTTTTTTTTCAGTGTTCCAGTGAGTTAAGTCATATACATATTGTAATATATGATATTGTATGCAATCAAAGAGGAGGGATCAGTCATTTGGACCTACCCATAAATATCTTCTAAGGTCAAATTTACAGCCTTGCTCTAACTACTACTTTCTATTTTGTCAAACATCTAAATGCTTCCATAACGTTATCTTTCAAAAATCTTGAATTGCTTCAGCTGGTAGCACAGGTTCTTCCATTAAGGGCTGAGATTGTTTTAATGCTGCTTATTTAGTAGTAGTGTCAGCCAAATGATTACCTTTACTTTCCTCCATGTTTGCCATTGAATGTCCAGGCAAAAGATTGCTAAAATTTAGGTAATTAGATAGCCTCCTAAGAGTTCTAAAACTTATGAACTGCTTTTATCTTTTGTCTGGAAGAAATCAAGAATCCTCTTTGTTTCCAGAGTATACCAAAGTCATGGGCAACACCAAAGATGTACCTGTTGTTAGTATAAATGCCAACTGTTTTACCTTTTGCTAAATTGCGAGCTAAAATTAATACATAGAACTCCACTTGTTGAGCAAAACTTGCCTGGGGCATCAGACTGGCCTCAATGGTTTCATTTAGAGACAATTGCTTAGCCTGTTTGATAGTGGCCTGTTTCATATTTTAGGTAAGAACTATCAGTAAGCCAAACAAATTCAGCATTTTCAAGAGGTGTTTCCTGTTAATCATTCAAGGAGTTAGTAGTTGGTCTGCTAATGTCAGGCAGTCATAAGGAGTTTCTTCAGAGGGCAGAGGAAGGAGAGTAGCAGGATTCAGACTCACATGGAACTGATGCCAGAGAGCTCAACAGGGTGGGAGTCTAAAGAGGGACCCAGACTCCAGAGCTCTGGTGACCAGGTTCTTGTCTTATGCCTCGAGAAATAATTCAAGGGCCGGACAAACAGCAAGCAAGAAAGCACAAGTTTTATTAAAGCGAAAGTACACACTTAAAAGTGCGGGTAGCTCAGAGAGTCTGCCCCAAGATGTCTGAATTACAGACTTTTGTTTTCTTGGGGGTGAGGGGTGTCCCAAAGCTATCCGGCCTGCCTCCCACTCTTGGCTGGTTTTCCATGCCACCTGGAGGGGAGGAGTTGGCCCAAGTTCATCTATGTTGTCTTCTGACCTTGGCTTGTTTCTAATGCTGGAGTCCCATGCTTGAAATCAAAACAGGGAGAAGACTGCATAAAGAACTGAGGAAAAATTCCAGAGCCACATCCTGGAGGGATGGGGGAACTTCTCTAGGGTAACTATCCTGCCTCAGAGCAAGAGTCACATTAGATGTAGACAATAAAAGAACTTCATAGGAGGTTAGTCAGCTAGCAGAGGAGTGCTGAGTTTGTTGAGAGTTAAGTAGGGTTTCCACTGAATGAGGCACATGAGGAGTCACTGGAGAGCCCTTTACTACCTCTTCTACATGTTGTAATAGATTGGCAGTGGCCACAATGGGTCTCATACAGCGAGGAAGACTTTTAGCCACTGGATCTAATTGTTGACTGTAGTATCCAATGGGCCCATGTTGGCTTCCATGTCTTTGGGTCAAGAAACCTAAGGCATTTCTCTCTCTTCCATGGGCAAAAAGAAAAAAAGGCAATAGATATTTAGGATGTCCTAAAGCAGGTAGAAAATAAAGGTTGCTTTTTATTTTACTGAAGGCCTTCTGGGATCCCTTTACTGAAGTCCATGTGAGAGGCTCTGTCTGGTCAGCTTTGAGAATGGAGTAAAAGGTTGAGCCATGACTGAAAAAATAGGAATCCAATTTCCACACTATCCAGCCAAACCTAGGAATCCCTGAGTTGCCTTTTAGTCTTGGGGACTGAAAAAGTTAAAATGCCCTGGATCCTATCAGAATCCAAGGGGAGGCTAAATGTCTTAATCAGTAATTAAATGTCCCCGATTATTAATTTGAATCTTACAGTCCTCAAGTTTCCCTGTAGCTACCTTATGTCTCTTTTTTGCTAATTCTTGAAGGAGGTGAAGGTTATCTTCCAGGGATGCTTCCTTAGAGGGTGAGTAGAGGAGGAGGTCATCCACATATTGTAAAAGGGTAGACTGGTAAGGGAATTATATATGGGCAATATCTGCCTTTAAATTTTGAGAAATGTTAAGTCAGACTTTCAATGTGGCCCTGAGGCATTACTGATGTCCTTCCCATTGAAAGCAAATAAGAACTGGCTTTCAGGATCACCAGGGATGCTTAAGAAAGCACTACAAAAGTCTATAACTGAAAAGAATTTACTTGCCTGTGGTATGGCTGAGAGTAGGTATGAGGGTTAGGCATGACTGGGTGCCAAGGCATGACTATACTATTTATAGCTTTTAGAGCTTCAACAAATCTCCACCACCTCCTACAAGGTTTTTTTAACAGGGAGGATAGGAGTATTGCAAGGGCTTGTGCAAGGAACGATGAGGCCTTTTTTGAGATATTCCTCAATAATAGGTTTTATTCCTTGAATGGCCTCTGCATTTAATGAATATTGATGGATGTTAGGCAGAAGTTTATTTTTGTTAATTTGAATTTTTATCTCTGTTGCAGAATAAATGCAACCAATGTCAGTGGCATTTTTCAACCAAAGTTCATTTGGAATAGAATCTAAGAGGGTTTGAGTCAGTTAAAGAGATTGAAAAAAAAACTGGAATACTATGATCTAGTTCTTTTGAGGGTCAATAGTCAGAAGCTCAAGATGTAAGAATATTTCCCCCTTTTGAGAGAAGAAAATATATGGGCTTTGTGAGCTTCAAGAAAGTCTTCCCCTAGAGAGAAATACAGAGGGAACCAAAAGAAATGAGTGGGTTCCTTGAATAGGCCCAAAATGAAAAGAATCAGAAGGGATTTGGAGATAGTGATGGGTTGATCGGAAATCTCCACCATTCATATGGTTTCAGTACTCCACAGAAGGGAAATGGAGAGGCTGGTGGGGTTAAGAACTGATAAGGTAGCTCTGGTATCTATGAGGGCCTTAGTTACCTCATTGCTAATAGAACAATTTTTCCTAAAGAATTAGGAGCATAGGGACAATCCCCTTTTGATCCTCAGAACAGCCCTATTGCTGAGAAAATTTAGGTTGGAATCCTTAAGAAGGATTTGCAAATTTTATGGGCTGTTGGCCTTGTAATTGCCTTTTGTGCTTTAAATAATCTTTTTTCCCCATGTCTAGGCTTTTTACAATTACCAACCCCTTTGAATGGTGGATTTAGCCATCAATTGCTGTACTTATAGGCTTATTACTTGAGTTGCTTGAATTTTGGCATTTAGGGCTTGTGTAGCTTTCTTTTTAGTAACTTCCTAGATAGCTCAGAGAGCTGCTCAGCATAATGTACTAAATCATGGGTGTGCGTGGTGGTCCAACTAAGTTGTAATATTTTTACCTGTTGTATAAGTTTGTCTTGTATACCCTCAACAAAAGCTAGATTAAAAAGCTTTGAGGCATCATCATTGACTTCATCCATGCCAGAATACTGTTTAAAAACTTTTTCAAATCTATCATAATTATCAAAAAGTTTAATCTGGTTTTCGAACATGTTTTTGAATTTTCTTCCAAAAAATAGCTCAAGGGAAAGCCTCAGGTGTCTTTTCATGAAGCCCTTTAGCCAGCTTTGAGGCTTTGTTCATGGCTTCTCATTCTCGAGGGTCAAGTCTCCCACCTTGTTTGGCTGTTCTCTGGCATGACCTTCTCCTATGCACTGATAGAGGTCAGAGAGCCTTGGGTCATGTTTGGAAAGTGAGCAGAAATCTCTAGCAAACCCAATGGAGGTCCTCTTTGGAATTAGATTAGGGAATTCTTGAGCTCAGCTTTAGTCACTGGGGTATAAGAAAAAAAAGGGGTTGTCATCTTGGCCTAGGCCCATCTGACAGTTTAACATTAAATGGGGTGGTAAGAGCAGGGTAGTCTAAGGGAGCCTCAAGTTCATTGTTATAAAAAAGGAGTTTAGTAAGTAAAGAGTAAAGAGGGGGGAAACAGGCAGGCAGCAAAGGAATGCAAGGTGCAGATAAAGAGATGTCAGATGAACATTTAGAAGTTTCCTCAAGTTTAGTGAGTTTCTGAGGCAACTTGGAATTTGCTTTGGTTAAGTTAGAATTTGTCTTGGAGGGAAGCAACCTTTGAATTACTTATATGTGTGGAGGCCTCAAAACACAAATTAAAATATGCATTCCATTTCAGTTTGCTTAGTTTTGTAGTCTTATTCCAACTGACTGCACAGATAGATTAACTTGGGGATTTCAAAAGAGCCCCAATGTGGCCAGTTTAATTGTAAATCCTCCTGGGTGATTATGATCCAGAGAGTTAGAAATTTACAAGACGGGGGCCTGTAATGTTTTGTACATAAATCAAGTAGGAGTTCCAGAAAGTGGCTGTGCACCAGCCTCTCAGAAAGCATCTTCCCATTTTTCAAAAGTAATTACCAAATGGGTGCCGTAAGTCCCTCAGACAGAAAGCTAGGAACCGAAGACATCCAGATAGAGCCTGAAAGTCAACCGAGGCAGGAGGTTCAGGTCTAGGAGGACTTACCACAAGGATCCAGGACCAGGATAGTGTAATGGACTCTTGTAAGTACCTTACTTGAATCCACAGAGGCGTCAGAGGAGGAAGCAAGTCACTCTGGATCCTACTTCTGAGACCATGTAATATCAATCAGTTTTGACTGGAATTGGAACTACAAAAGCTTTATTTGGGGGTCCTTTTTTTTGTTTTGTAGACTTGCAAATCCTGGAGACACAGATTTGGGTAGAAACCCAACTGTGTTCTGAAGGGGAAAGAAAGAGACAGTTTATAAAGACAAACAAGGGGGGCTTCTAAAGAGATTACACAAGCTGCTTTGAAAAAGCTGTGTGTGACTTGGTGCTGGCAAGGAGACTTACACTATGCTATACATAATTAATTGCTTCTGTCCATTGCTAGGTGAAAATATTATTTTTTAATAGAGTTCAATGATGTAGAGCCTCTTCTAGGAACTATATCAGGATGTAGCCATTTGGTTTAGCCCAGTTCAACAGTTCAGTTTCAAATGGATGGGGTATATTAGCTCACCTTCATGGAGGACTCCTGGCTCCATTTTAGGTTGCTTTCTACAATACCAACTCCATTTTGCTGTTTTTCTTTCATATGGGGAAACCACAGTGTAGACCCCTAAGGTTCTAGAGCAAGGCCAAGACATCTACAGCAGAAAACTATATACAAATTCAAAATACAACTCTACCAGGCTATACTGGACCCTGGTAGAGATGACTAGGGGACTCAAGTGACTGTGAGGGAAGAGCTGCTCCTGATAAACTGAGTTCTATCATCAGGCCCATGAAGTCATAAGCTCAGGTGGGCTCAGCAGCCATCCAGTTAAGACTGTTAAGTGATCCATTGTAGATCTACATCATCTATCACTGTTGCACCAGTGCCTGTCCCTTGTTCACACCTACAGCTGACTGGGGAGTCTCTCATGACCAGCTGACAAATAAGGGAAAAGGCTAAGCTTTATCAGAAATGAGCTGCATCATTTATCAGATACAATGCCTTGGGGGCGGGGAGAGGGAGGGAAGGGAGAGCCATTCTGAGACCTTGAGGATGAAAGCCACAGGCTGAAGATAGTGAAACCAGAAGTTGAGAAGGAGACTTGTCCTTGATCGTGTTAGTGTTAGATGCCCACTGATGTGAGAAAAATAAAACCCCAAGGTGATGTGCATCCAGAGTGAGTCCAACATGGCTATTGGCTGGAGTCCTTGGTTCCTCACTCTGTAGGCTGGCCACAGGGCTGCCTGTGTGTCCTCAGGACATGGCAGCCAGCTTCCCTTAGAGTGAGTTATCTGATGAAGAAGGAGAGAGGAAAGCAAAGCAACAGAGCTTTTTATAATTTAGTCTCTGAAGGACGTCTAATCATTTGTCACATGCTGCTGGTCATGCAGCCCAACTCTGGTATAATGTGGCAGATCACATAAAGGTGCGAATACCAGAAGTAGGGATCATTGCAGGCCATAATAGAGGCTGCCCCCACCCTTTTCCACCTTGCCATTTCTTCTCCCTCCTCCTATTAGCATTTAAACATGCCCAAGTGTCTCTCATCTCAAAAAAAAGCCCCACATCCCACTCCAGTTTTGTACTGCCCATGTCCCACAGCCCAACTTCTCCAAATAATTGTCCAAATTCACCCTTCTTACCTCCCGGCACCCCACTCCTCAACACACTTTCAATGTGGTGTCTGACACTGATTATGGCATGAACTGGCTCTTACCAGGGCCACTCATTGGCTCCTGGTCCTTGCCAAACTTGACCTCTTGGCAGCTTGTCACCTGCTGTTCCCATCTACCACCTTGTCTCCCCTGGCTGGCAGCCTCCAAGTAGCCTCCAGTGATCTCCTCTCCTTGACAGTGGGCTGAACCTAGTGACTTACTTCTAACAAACTGGATATGGCAAAAGTGATGGAATATCACCTCCAGGACATGGCCTCTGTTGTGTATGGCCTCTCTCACCCTCTTGTTCACTTGCTCTGAACAAAGCCAGCTGCCAATTTGTGAGATGCCCTATAGAGAGGCTCACATGGCAAACTGAGGAGGCCCCCACCCAAGAGCCAGTATGAAACCCAAGTTCTCATCCTATATTCTAGGAGGAACTTAATCTTGCCACATGAGGGAGCTTGAAAGCAGGGCCTGCCTGAGCTGAGCCTTCAGATTAGACCAGGGCTCTGGCCAGCACCACCAGTGCAGGCTGTGAGAGCCCTTGAGGCAGAGGATCCAGCTAAGCTGAGCCCACATCCAGACCCACAGCTACTGAGATAATACATGGTAATTGTTTTTACCTGCTAGATTTCCAGGTAATTTGTTACGCTGAAATAGATAATATAATCCCACCCACCATCTCTTCTCTGGCTTCTCCTTTAGTGGCTCCCAATATC
The DNA here is from genome assembly GCF_000325575.1 of Pteropus alecto. Taxonomy (NCBI): domain Eukaryota; kingdom Metazoa; phylum Chordata; class Mammalia; order Chiroptera; family Pteropodidae; genus Pteropus; species Pteropus alecto. The sequence continues at coordinate 1,676,928 of NW_006435779.1, forward strand.
ACAACTCCTGTCCAGCATCCTTGGTGCCTCTTAACTGTAAAAGTTTCCCGGGTCCCAGGCCTGGGCCTTCTCTCCTCACTGCACTATCTGGTTATACAACCACTGCTAAGGCCATCTATAAGCTGAAATAGATAATATAATCCCACCCACCATCTCTTCTCTGGCTTCTCCTTTAGTGGCTCCCAATATCACAACTCCTGTCCAGCATCCTTGGTGCCTCTTAACTGTAAAAGTTTCCCGGGTCCCAGGCCTGGGCCTTCTCTCCTCACTGCACTATCTGGTTATACAACCACTGCTAAGGCCATCTATAAGCTGAAATAGATAATATAATCCCACCCACCATCTCTTCTCTGGCTTCTCCTTTAGTGGCTCCCAATATCACAACTCCTGTCCAGCATCCTTGGTGCCTCTTAACTGTAAAAGTTTCCCGGGTCCCAGGCCTGGGCCTTCTCTCCTCACTGCACTATCTGGTTATACAACCACTGTTAAGGCTATAACCCAAACTCCCTCTTGAGCCCCAGATCATAATATCAAATGGCCTCTGGATATCTCTACTCGAGGCCCATGTCCAACACAGCCAGAAACAAATTCGTCTTTTCCTCCTGCATTCTGCATCTCAGAAGTGATGCCATCATCCACCTCGTCTCCTAAGCAGAATCCTGGTATTATCCTGGATGCCTCCCTTTTGTTATCCATCTCCTAAATTTCTCCTGGATATTTTAAGCCCTCATCATCCCTCCTGCCCTATGTCCTGGGTCCCACTCAGAGATGCTTATTCACTGCACAAAAATATCAAGAGGATTGTGATCCAGCTCTCCCCACCCCCTGGCTCACCAAGGGACCTGCCTTAGCTGGAGCCACATGTAACTGGAGGAAAAACCGCAACAACACCTCCAACCTGGTTCAATCCACCTCCGAGGGACAGCCTAAGGGATTCTCCTAAAACTCACATTGGTTATCCTCTCACTTGCTCAAAATCCTTCTGTGGCTCTCCATCGCCCTCAGAATAAAGCTCCAACTCCCTAGAAAGACTTGGAGAACTTTTGTGACCTGGGCTCTGCAACCTCAAGTCTTGTCCCTTCCTGGGCATCGCAAGCTGTGTAACCGGAACTGTGGCATTGCTTGCAGATCATCACTGTGCCATGCTCACTACATCTTTATAAACGTCGTTCTTCCCATCTAGAACATCCCTGCATTTTGCTCCCCTTGGTGAGGCTAACTCCTACTATAACATCAGAAGCGGCTTCCTACAATCCTGGAGTGTTTCTGTGCTTGAAGTAATCAGCCTGAGAGCTTTTGGAGAAGCTGAAACTGACTATCCACTCAGAAAAGATCTCAGAAAACAAGGCTCTGAAGCTCAGTTGCCTCATCTATAAAGCGGCCAAACCGTGACCAAGGTCAGGCAGTCAGCAGGTGGAGCTGGTCTTAAGTACCCGCACCAGCAGCTTCAGCTCCCAAACCTCTGGTGACGGACAGCGCTGCGTACGCGGCCGCGTACGCCTTCGCGGCCAGGGGCCAGGGCCTCCAACCTCCTGAGCAGGGCCATTCCGGGCGTTGTGGGCGGGGTCTTCAGCCATCCTGGACGCGTCCGCCCCCCGCGCGCCAGAGTGACGCAAGTAGGTGCTGACGTCATGACGCCATGTTCCGTCAGACGCTTCCCCGGCTCGGGCAGGTCACGTGAGCCACTTTTCGCGCGAAAACTGGTTGTGGTAGTCGAGTGGAGCGCGGCGCTGAAATGGCGGTGAGTGTGCGCTTGCTGGGCGCGCTGTTGGTCCTCGCGGCCCGCACATCTTCACGGCCTGGGGCGTGGTCGGTGCGGGGCGCGTGCCCCAGCAGCAAGGGCAGCGCGGGGTAGGGGGATGCTACGCGCCTCTCGTCCTCTCTCTTGTCTGCTCTCCTGCGCCTGCCCGAGATCGTTCTTCCAAGTTGGAGTTGGGCCCCTGGGCTTTGGCTGGGAACTGATTTCTCTCGGGGTCTGCAAAGCCAGAGGGCCCCACACCAATCAAGTCCTGATAATGCCGCCTCCCACACCCCAGCCTGAAGTTAGACTCCCGAAGCGAACCCAGCCCGCCTGGCCACCGTCATTTATTCACTCTTCACAAGCTTGTCGGACGCCCTCTCTGTGCTTGGCGCTGGGTGTACACAAGACAGGGTCCTGCATCTTTGTGCAGTCCTTATTGTAATTTTTTTTTTCTTTAGTCTTTTTGTCTCGTTTACTGTCTGACCCCTCCACCAGCCTGTAAGCATCAGATCATTTATGTTTTGGTTGCCCTTGTATAGAGGTGTCTGGCACAGTATGGGTGCTCACATGGGTGGGAATGCATGCTACCGAGAGGAATAGACTATAAACAGATACATAAACAAATGAGATATCCTAGTTATTTGTCATGGAGAAAACAGGGTATTGTGAATGACCAGATATTCGAGGAGTGATATTTGAGCTGGTTCACGTGTGTTGAGAAACCCCTGGCTCAGCTCAGAGAGCATTCCATGTAGGGGGAACAGCAAGTGCAAAGTCTTGAGGCTGCAAGGGGATTGGTGTGGTGGAGGGCAGAGAGGGTAACTGGTAGGGAAGACCACCTTATAGGAAACTAAGTCAGCCCTCACTTTCTTGATCTTCCCTTGCAGGAATCATCTGAGTCTTTCACCATGGCCTCCAGCCCAGCCCGGCGTCGGCGAAGCAATGATCCTCTCACCTCCAGCCCTGGACGAAGCTCTCGGCGCACAGATGCCCTGACCTCTAGCCCTGGCCGTGACCTTCCTCCCTTTGAGGATGAATCTGAGGGGCTGCTAGGCACAGAGGGGCCCCTGGAGGAAGAGGATGGAGAGGAACTTATCGGAGATGGCATGGAGAGGTACTTTCATTCAGGGCCCTGAACTCGGCAGATAGTTTTGCAAAGAGCCCATTGTGTGTCAGCAACCTTGCTTTGGGTTCTGGGAAGCAGGCAAATCAGAGCATCGTGACTTTGAGAGAATCTTGGTTCAGGTATGCGGGGAGATAGACAGGTTCATGGGGCCACAGTGGAGGTCCATGTAACTTGCTATATCTAAGACTATACCCTAAGGCCTGGATAAGCCCCAACTCCATAAGATGTGCACCCTAGGGGATGCAAGGGGTCTCTAACCTGGTGGGTCACATCAGGGCTGCCAACTAAGGGGGACGGGAAGCAGGCAGCCGAGTTTTTCTGCAGCTTCAAAAAAACAATGGACATGGCTGATTAACCGCGATTTAGATTCAATTCAGCAAATAGTTATTGTGCCTAATCTGTACCAGGCCTTCTATTAGATATTTTCACACTTATTAGTAAACTTATAAACATGTATTAAAAGTTATTGAGGCTTAACGCTAAGACAGTAGAGTAAGCTCTGCAAGGAAGCAAAGTTAGATTTCTACTGCAGCCTTACCCCATATTTACAACCAGGATTTGGTAGATGCATCAGTAGAATTGTGTGAATGCCTAGGAGCCTCATGAAGAGTCTCCTTTGGGCCTTTCTTTTCTGGGACTTTGGGTTCCAAACTTGGTGTGTGTAAACAGGACTGTACAGGCCATCTCACACTCCACAGGGAGTGCCCTTTGTGAGTCATCTCATGAACTGTCAAGGGCACTCTGGACCATTTGGATCTTTGCTTTAAGCACTGTCACCCTGGACGATCATACTGGGTGTGCAGTACATGCCAGACTGTAGAGGGAATAAGGAGTCTTGGGACAAATCAGCCCTAGATGGGTCCTTGTGCAGTGTGGAATTATTCTTATCCTCTACTCCCTGTTTCCATCTCCTTGCTTCTTCCTTTCAGAGAATGAGAGGAGAGGCCCTGTGCAGGGACCTCTGGATAGTTATCTGAGGCTACCTCTGGTAGCTGGGCCCAGTTAGACTTTGTTTTTGTGGATTTTTAAGAAACATGTTTGCTGATCTATAATTTATATATTATAAAATTCACTCTTCGTAAGAATACAATTCATTGCTTTTTAGTTAATCTTCTGAGTTTGGCAACCATCACTACACTTTAGTTTTAGAACATTTCCTTGTTGGGAACGTTCATCCCAGTAAAACCCCTTGTGCCTGTTTACAGTTAGTCCTGGTTCCTATCCTACTCCTAAGCAGCCATTAATCTAACTTTCTGTCTCTTCAGATTTGCCAGTTCTGACCATTTCACACAAATGGAATCATAATACATGATGACCTTTTATGACAGGCTTTTTTGCATTAGTGTGGTTTTCAAGGTCCATCTGTGTTTTAGCATGTGTCAGTACTTCATTCCTTTTTGTTGCTGAATAATGTTCCATTGTATGGCTAGACTACATTTTATTCATAATCAGTTGATATACATTGGGTCCTTTGCACTTTTGTGCGCTTATGAATAATATTGCTATGAAGTTTTGATGTGAACATGTGTTTTTAATTCTCTTCAGCAACTATCAAGGGATGAAATTGCTGGGTTATAGCTATGATTACTCTTTTGAAGAACTGCTAGACTGTTTTCCAAAGCCGCTGTACTATTTTACATTCCCACAAGTGGTATATGAAGGTTCCCATTTCTCCACATTCTTGCCAACACCTGTTATTTTCTGGTTTTTGATAATAGCCATCCTAATGGATGTGAGGTGGTATCTCTTAGGGTTTTAATTTACCTTTTTCTGATGATTAATGATGTAGAGCACCTTTTAACATGCTTGTTGGACATTTACATATCTTTGGGAAAATGTCTGTTTGGGTCATTTACTTGTTTATTATTGAGTTGTAAGAGTCTTTTAAAATTTATTCTGGATACAAGTTCTTCATCTGATACGTGATTTGCAAATGTTTTCTCAATCTACAGCTCATCTTTTTCATTTTATAAATAGTATATTTTGAGGCAGAAAAGTTTTTAATTTCGATGAAGTCCAATTTACCAATTTTTTAATGGACCAATTAGAATTTCACTGAGGACATTTCATGTGTCTTAAAATTTTTTTGAGGAGTCAGATACCTTTTCCCTGAGAATTTAAGAATTCAGAAATGGATCAGTCCAGGAATTTACCTGGCTCTGGGTACTGTTTCTGGCATCAGCACAATGGGATTACTTGTTCTGAGAATGTAGTTTGACAGTTTACTGCAAAAAACAAACAAACAAAAAAACCCAAATGGTAGTAGTTCCCTGATCACCACTTACCTGAAAAAAAGAAAATTCTAAGAGGATTATCTTGGGGAGGTAGTGTGGTATCAGGGAACAAGCTTGAGATTTGTGGTTAGGCTGTATTTTGACACCTAGCTCTACTGAGTGACCATTGGCAAAAGACATATCATCCCCTAATGCTAATTTTCCTCATCTTTTAGATGGAGCAGTGGTGTCCACCTCCAGGAATTGCAGAGAAGAGAGAGCAGGGCTTTGCTCTCAGGAGTTCCTTATTAAGGCACTTCCCCTTTAAATCACTGATAGATGACACTGTGGAAAATGAGTCCCTGGGGCGGGGGAGTCTTAGAGGAGCTGAGAGGCTTGAGCTAGTGGGTGGGCATTTCAGAGAGGCTGATTTGGCTGATGTGAATAAAAGACCTCAGGACTTGAAAGGGTTTGGCATTGTCAGAGAGAGAGAGAATTTCTACCCCATGGGGGACCTGGGGTTTGCTCTCTGAAAGGCCTTTCTCTGTGAAGGTTTTGTGGTTCCTCCAATCCTTATTGGGTGCTTAAAGCTGAATGGTGAGCCCTTCCCCCCTTCTTTTTATTGGAGAAAAATACATATACATAAAATTTCCCATCTTAACTATCTTTAAGTGTCCAGTTCAGTGATATTAAGTACACTCAGATTGTGCGACCATCACCACCATCTCCAGAATTTTTTTTATCTTGCCTAACTGAATTATACATTATATATCTTTGTATGACTTGCCTACTTCACTGAGCACAGTGTCCTCAAAGTTCATCCATGTTGTAGCATGCATCAGACTTTGCTTCTTTTTCGAGACAATACTAGTCCATTGTATGGGTAGACCACACCTGGTTTATCCATTGGAGATCCTTTTGAGCCTTCTCTCTTTTTGGCCTGGTGACTCTTCAGGCTTGCCCAGGCCAGGGCTCCTAAGCCTTCTGAACCAGGCCAAGTTCCTGGGTTGTGTTTGGGTCATTTTGTTTTTGTTTTTTAATGCTAACATTTGGGGGTCTCTCAGGGACTACCGAGCCATCCCAGAGCTCGACACCTACGAGGCTGATGGACTGGCTCTGGATGATGAGGATGTAGAGGAGCTGACAGCCAGTCAGAGAGATGCAGCGGAGCGGGCCATGCGGCAGCGTGACCGTGAGGCTGGCCGGGGCCTGGGCCGCATGCGCCGTGGGCTTCTGTATGGTATGTTGAGATGTCTGCACCCCCGAGGGCTGGTCCTGCTTACAGTGCCTAGGGGAACTGGGAAGGAGTGCTCAGGAAGACTTAACTCGAAGACATTCCTTTCGCCCTCAGACAGCGATGAGGAGGATGAAGAGCGCCCTGCTCGGAAGCGCCGCCAGGTAGAGCGGGCCACAGAGGACGGTGAGGAAGATGAGGAAATGATCGAGAGTATTGAGAATCTGGAGGACCTGAAGGGCCACTCCGTGCGCGAGTGGGTGAGCATGGCAGGGCCCCGGCTGGAGATACACCACCGCTTTAAGAACTTCTTGCGCACCCACGTGGACGGCCATGGCCACAACGTCTTCAAGGAGCGCATCAGTGACATGTGTAAAGGTGAGGCTTCTGTACTCCCAGCCTCTGTTTACTATAGTTCACCTTACAAAACTCTTCCTGCAGAAAGTTATTGCTTTGGCCCTGTAAGGGCACATTTAATAGAGACATGAAGTACAAGGAACATTAAATTACTTGCCTGTTGCTTGACAGGAGCTAGCACCTGGCACCCATGATGTCCATCTTTCAGAAAAATACAAAAAGTATTGTGAGTCTATACTAGGATGCTCCAGCCAACTGTCCATGGAGTGTTTTCTAACATGCTTAAAATTTGGCAGATTTTACCTAAAGATCTGATTACTATTTTGATCAGAAAGCAACGGCATATTTCTCGTGACAGGAATTAATTTTAAAAGGAGGCATGCAAATCTTGGTTTCCTGTTGTCCCCTCCACTCTATTTGTCTTAAATTTGACACAGTTTATTCATAGGTTTCTTTCCTGGCTCTTGCAGGCATTTCTAGTTGCAACCCTGCTATACTAGGTACTCTCCATGTATTATTTTACTTAATCTCCCTAGCGACTTCGTACTCTGTGTGACATTTCCATTTTGTAGATTGGGAAGTTGAGGCTCAGGATATGTCTCTAAATCTAAGTCACATAGCTAAAGCAAGGTGGCCTTAGAAATGAGAGCTAAGCTTTCCTGCTTGAAGTCAAGGATCTGGGTGAGCAGGCTCCCTCCTCGCACAGTGAGATGGGAATTGCCTTCTCCGACTCAGCGCTCAGTCTCTGTTACCGCCTCTAGAGAACCGAGAGAGCCTGGTGGTGAACTATGAGGACCTGGCAGCCAGGGAGCATGTCCTGGCATACTTCCTGCCAGAGGCACCAGCAGAGCTGCTACAGATCTTTGACGAGGCTGCCCTGGAGGTCGTGCTGGCCATGTACCCCAAGTACGACCGCATTGCCAGCCGCATCCATGTGCGCATCTCCCACCTGCCTCTGGTAGAGGAGCTGCGCTCACTGAGGTGAGCTGAGGGCAGGGCGGGGGCCGAGGTCTGGTCCTCTGTACTGTAGTTCAGGCACCATTCAAGAGGGTGGTGTGGGTAGATGGCTGTAGCTAAGGAGAGCCCTCACTTGTGAGTTCTGGCTTGCACAGGGGTGGGGTGCAATGGATCTGGTGGCACTGGGCCCCGAATTTTTGGGATCTTATGTTGGAATGCCTTCACATGGAACTCCTCTCTGGAGGGTGTGGGTCAAGCATTGGGGCTCCAGACCTCTGATGTGCCCTCTCATTTCCACAGGCAGCTGCACCTGAACCAGCTGATTCGTACCAGCGGAGTGGTGACCAGCTGCACAGGCGTTCTGCCCCAGCTCAGCATGGTCAAGTACAATTGTAACAAGTGCAGCTTTGTACTAGGGCCCTTCTGTCAGTCCCAGAACCAAGAAGTGAAGCCCGGCTCCTGCCCTGAGTGCCAGTCAGCTGGCCCTTTTGAAGTCAACATGGAAGAGGTGAGCAAGCACACAGCACTGGCTGCTGGCTGTCATTCATATCTCAGGGGTCTCCAGTACTCAGGGCCTGCCTGATCTCTTAGGCAGTTTGGAAATCAGCATGGGCAGCCGAGGGAAGCAAGAAGGTATCGTATATTGGCCACACCCGGGGGCAAACCAGATCTGTCGGCCAACATGTTCAGTTTGGCCCAGTGGTATTTTTAAAAATTCGAGTCAGTATTTAAAAATAAGATGATTTGTTTAAAACATCCAAGTTTTTGGCTTCTCTTGAAAAATAAGATCTGGTTAAACTGCACCCTTAGTAGGGCAACTGCTTTCTAGTCCCTTATTCCATGGGGCACCTGCAGTCCCATCGAGACTTCCTCTTGACATATCTGGTACCTGCCTCTCTGGACCTTTGGTTGGGAGCCCCAGGATCGTAACCACGTAGACACTATTGTGCCCTATTCAAGAGACACTGCCAAAAGCCTCTGGGCCTTAAGACCCCAGGCAGGTAACATATGCCTTTGTACTGGAACAACTTCATCTGTAAAGTTGAGGTCATCATGGTACTTGCAGTGCATGCCTAGACATCCTTTGTGCCTAGTGGCCCTGAGTATTAGCTGCTGACCTCTACTGCTCTATGCTTCTGAGGAGTGCCCTATCCAGAGCCACCTTGCCAGAAAAAGCCTGGGAGGTTGTGCTTATGATCCCACTGCTAAAAACCTGCTTAAAAGTTTAAGTGTGCCTTGCCTGGTGAGAGTCACCTGCAAAACTGGACTTCAGCTGAGCCCATGCCTCTGCCCAGGTTTCCTTGCCCTGTCTAGCTTCCCTCCTTTACAGATTCCACTTTCACAAATGTCTCTTGCACCAGAGCAGAGTTTGGGGCTCTGCTTCTAGGGAACTTGAGACAGTAATTAGTAGAGGATTAATAATTATAGCTGACATTTCTGGAGTACTTGCCAGGTGCCAGGTGAAACATTTAGTTTCATCATACTCTATATGGCAGGTACTGTTTTACCAGTGAAGAAACTGGCTGGGTTTACCCAGCCAGGAAGTGACTCAGAATTAGAAGTCAGGCATTTTGACCCAGAGTATATGCTTTTAACTGCTATATTATGTGGTCTCTTTTCTAGATAAATAAGACATTAAATTGCATGGCACAGTGGTGGCATATGATACTTGACAGTCAGCCCAAACTAATATAATTTGCCATTTCTCAAGCATCGATTTAAGTGTTTTGTATGTATTACTTGATTTAAGCCTCACTGGAATGTTGCTGTTGGCAGTATTAGCATTCCAGAGAATTAGTATTGCAGAGAAGGCGCAGAGAGATTTGCTTGCCTAAGATCACACAGTGTAAGCCACAGAGCAGGATCTGAAACTAGGCAGCCTGGCCTCAGCATTTATACACATAAGGGCTCAGCTTTGCGGCATGTTAACAGATGCTTGACTGTCCAGCAGTAAGGAGGTATCCAGAGGGGTGGTGGCAGGAGTGGTGGTAGGAGTGGGGACTGTCCACTGATATGCTGGTCACAGTGGGCTCACTCCCTGTCATCTTCGGCTCTCTGTTTCCTAGTCATTAGATGGGAATAACAACACTACTTGCTCTCTCTGTCACGGGGCCACAGTCAAGGTCAGGCAACATAATTCAGTGCTTGAAGTCTGCCACACAAGGACAGGCCCTGTGACTGTTTGTTTGTCCCTTGCAGACCATCTATCAAAACTACCAGCGCATCCGCATTCAGGAGAGTCCTGGCAAAGTGGCGGCCGGCCGGTTGCCCCGTTCCAAGGATGCTATTCTCCTCGCTGATCTGGTGGACAGCTGCAAACCAGGAGATGAGATAGTATGTGACCAGGAGTAGGCTGGGAGGGAACTGAGTTGCTTAAGGAAGTTCGAGCATTTGTGGCGGGGCAGGGAGGGGTTGATGACAGCCGAGAAGTCAGCTGAGATGAGTCGCTCCTTGTACTGGACTGGCCAGCTGGAACTCTGGATTGAGGACTAATTGTGCTTTGGTTTTGCTGAGTTTCTCTTGTCTGTAGCATGGAGGACTTGGAAGAGAAATAATTGGATGAAACCAGGTGTGGAGGTGAGCCCAGCTCCCACTTTGACCCTGGGGCTGGTCCCTCTGACCACATGGTCTCCCCATTCCCCAGGAACTGACCGGCATCTACCACAACAACTACGATGGCTCCCTCAACACTGCCAATGGCTTCCCCGTCTTTGCCACGGTCATCTTAGCCAACCATGTGTCCAAGAAGGACAACAAGGTTGCCATGGGAGAACTGACTGATGAAGATGTAAAGATGATTGCCAGCCTCTCAAAGGACCAGCAGATCGGGGAGAAGGCAGGTGGAGGTCCTGTGGGGCTGCTGCACTCTGCGATATGATACTCTCAAGATCCATTTATGTCACAAATGGCAATATTTCATCTTCTCATGGCTGAGTAGTATTCCATTGTATATATGTACCACATCTTTATTCACTCATCCATTGAAAGAACTTGGTTTTTTTCTATGCCTCACTCTCTGTATTTATCATATTTCTCCATCACAACCCAGTCAGGAGCCAGCACTTATATAAATGTCTCATTTAGAGCCCACAGACTCCTGTGAATTGGGTAGTATTATTTTTTCCATTTGAGGAAATGAGACTCAGGCCACAGAGCTCTTGTGAAGGGTCTTCCTGCTGTCCAAGCCTGTGTCTTGTCTCCTTTCTGTTCTTGGTCTGCAACCTTGGGGTAGTCCTTTCTGAACTGGGAGAACATAAAGGAGTCAGACTGAAGTTCTTTTAAGCTCTAAAGTTCTGTGATTCTCAGAGCCAACTAATGACAAGCCCCAAGGTAGAGGGTAGGGTTTAATGCCAGGGCCTGGCGGAGTGGGTACTTTAGGGCTGGAGACATCCTAATCCCCTGAGACCGGATGGAGCACGTGGGTGATCTGTGCATGTCAAGTTGGCAAGGACTTGAGAGCAGAGATCTTGTTCTCATGGTTCTCTCCCTCCTTCCCTCAGATTTTTGCCAGTATTGCTCCTTCCATCTACGGGCATGAAGACATCAAGAGAGGCCTGGCACTGGCTCTTTTTGGAGGAGAGCCCAAAAACCCAGGTGAGCAGCCTCTTGTAGCAGGGGTCCCCAACCCTTGGGCCATGGACCTGTACTGGTCTATGGCCTATTAGGAGCTTGGCCACACAGCAGGAGGTGAGTGGCAGGCAAGCAAAGCTTCATCTGGATTTGCAGCTGCTCCCCAGTGCTAGCATCACCACTTCAGCTCCACCTCAGATCATCAGGCATTAGATTCTCATAGGAGCACCAGTCCCTGGTGCCAAAAAGGTTGAGGACCATTGTGGAGTTCGTAGGAGCCAGGTTCTAGGTGTCAGACAAGGTGGGACTCTGTATTTAAAGCCCTGGTGCTAGAGGAGCAAGTATGTGTTAAGAGGAGGCCAGACTGTGCGGCTTAGTCATCATAGGGGGAACATAGCCTGTGCACCTGGCAATTTGAGCATCAGGGTGTCCCTAGCTCCATTACTGTCTTCCTTTGTGATTTTAGCAAATTCACCTTTGCTTCTCTTTTATTTAAAAAACTTTTATCTTTTAAGTTAAGTTTTAACTATAAAAGTAATACTTGAACATGTATTTACATTATATTCTTTTAAATTGTTAGATGTCACAGAAAGGCCAAAGTCACTGTTGACCATTCTTTCTAATCCTAGTCCCCTTCCTGTAGGTTACTCCTCTCATCAATGTGCTGTATGTACTCCCAGACTGTTAGCCATTCATAGATTTATATGCATACTTAGAAAACACAGGGTTTCATAAGACACGTATGTTTCTATTTACAGTTTCCTATATGTGTGCCTAAGTGACTATGCATAAAATACTTAGCTTACTTTTTCTCAGTAACACATCTTGTCATCTTTTGGTATTAGTGCATACATAGCAAGTTCATTTTTTTAAGTTACTGTATCATGGTCCATAGAGCATAGTATGTTTCGTTACCCTTCTAGTTGGAGAACATTTAAATTGCTTCCAGTTTTTTCCTTTTACAAAGAACATCTTTACACACACTTATACACTCATTTTTCTGAGTTTAGTGCTCAGAAGTGGGATTTCTGGTCCTAGGGTATTGCATCCTTGTCTGGAGAGAATATTCCTTTGCCATTCATAATAGTCTGAGAAATTGGAGATAAGCCCTATACCCCTGACCTCCCTTTTGTCCCCACTCCTCTGTTCCCATCCTTACCTCCTCCAGGGGGCAAGCACAAGGTGCGAGGTGACATCAACGTGCTCTTATGTGGAGATCCTGGCACAGCCAAGTCTCAGTTCCTCAAATACATTGAGAAAGTGTCTAGCCGTGCCATCTTCACCACTGGCCAGGGAGCTTCAGCTGTGGGCCTCACGGCATATGTCCAACGGCACCCTGTCAGCCGGGAGTGGACCTTAGAAGCTGGGGCCCTGGTTCTGGCTGATCGAGGAGTATGTCTTATCGATGAATTTGACAAGGTGGGTCCACTCTTGCAAGTGGTGTGATTCAGGGTTTGTTGGCTTAGCCCTCAGTTGGTGGGGAACAAGGGTTACTGGGATGTATTGGGGAGAATCAAGCATTTGACTCTTACAGATGAATGACCAGGACAGAACTAGCATCCACGAGGCCATGGAGCAGCAGAGTATCTCCATCTCAAAGGCTGGCATTGTCACCTCCTTGCAGGCTCGCTGTACTGTCATTGCTGCTGCCAACCCCATAGGTACACTGGGCACGATAGCCAGTGGGGCTTGGGGCTTGCTAAAGTGGACAAGACTCAGACCCTGTCTTCAGGAATCAGGAGCCCACAGCACCTCTCATCCACTCACAACTCTGAGTTAGGAATTAAGCAACAAAAAGCACTTTTCCTGTGTGTTCTGCCAGAGTGGGAAGTAGAACCCCTGGGTTTTTGTTGAGCCATATTCTCAGAACCACCTGTGACCATTCTTTTCAAAAGACCGGGAAGAGGAATCTAGTGTGTTGACTGAGTGGGGTTGGAGTTGGTTGTCGGTCCTAGCCAGCAAGTGCTTAGAGATCCCAGGTACCCTCACCTATCTAGTTGGCTGTTTCTGTTGGGAGACAGGTATCTTCTGTCTCAGGGCTGTTTCGGGCTGTTGCTTGGGGAAAAGTCCCTTTTCTATGTCTTATCTGGAATACCTGACAGCAGGCACCGAAAGTCCATCTTCTTCTAGTTCCTTTGCCAGAGTCCTTCCCCTTCTGTCACTGAAAACAACTGGGATTAGAAAACTTTTTGTAGTTAGAAGGAAGAGGATCTGGGGGAGGATGAGCCCTGATGGAGAGTGCTTTTGTGTTACAGGGGGCCGCTATGACCCATCACTGACCTTCTCAGAAAACGTGGACCTCACAGAGCCCATCATTTCCCGCTTTGACATTTTATGTGTGGTGAGGGACACAGTGGACCCAGTACAGGTACACAACCCTGTGTCTTAGGTTCCATGCAGTAAGTTCTGGGGACCTTGAGTGAGACTTAGAGCCTATCTTGCGCCAGGCATGGAGAAATGGGCATCACATGCACCATGGTGTTTTTCATTCTTTCTCGTGTTCAGAAATCATCCTTGATATCTCTCTCCTTCACTGCCCCCTCTTCCCAGCCACCCACCCACACAGTCAACATCATCTATACTCTGCCACCAAGTCCTGTTGGTCCGAACTCCTGAGTCCACCTGCTTCTTGTTGCTTCTCTGCTACAACTAGAGACCCAGCTTTTCTTGCTCTGACTGAAGTACTGCGGTGTCTCATGGTTTGTCTCCTGGCTTCCACTCTCACTCCCATTAGACTGCCAGTTAGAAGCCATCCCGAGCCCATCTTTTGAAAGCATGTTGGGTCATGCCTTTCCTAGCAACTTTCCCTGTAATTCTGAAAGTCAACCATCTTTGCTGTGGCTGCTGGCCCTGTGAGATCATCTCTGTGCTTGTGCCTTCTCCTTGCTCCCCTCACTTCACACCTTAAAGATGCCAGGGCTTTGAACTTGTTCTTTTCCATTCCTGGAATACTGTTTTCCTTGATTGTCAGATGACAAGAGGCACTCCGGCAGCCTTAGCTAGAGGAGTCTCCTCAGGTCCTCACCCGTTGCCCTATTTCTCTTCTTAGCATGTGTTACTTTCAATAGTTAATTTTAAAAACTGTGCATCTCCCCTCACTAGAAGGTAAGCTCTGAGAGGGCTCAGTCACGCTTACCGGTCGACCCTGGCACCTGGAGCTGCTTGGCACATAATAGGCTTAGGATATAAGTGTTGAGAACATCCTTCTTGAGCACATCAGCTTGCACTTCTAGCTAGCTGACTTCTCAAGCCAAGCCACAAGACTTCCTCTCCTACTTGGCCTCTTCCATCTTGTCTTAGGATGAGATGCTGGCCCGTTTTGTGGTTGGCAGCCACATCAGACACCACCCCAGCAACAAGGAGGAGGAGGGGCTGGGCGGCGCCCCAGAGCCTACCATGCCCAACACATATGGCGTGGAGCCTCTGCCGCAGGAGGTCCTGAAGAAGTATATCATCTATGCCAAGGAGAAGGTCCACCCAAAGCTCAACCAGATGGACCAGGACAAGGTGGCCAAGATGTACAGTGATCTGAGGAAAGAATCCATGGTATGGGCCCAGGGACCTGGAGGGCTGGGCAGGGCGAGAGGCAGGTGGCAGCTTTCTCATCCACGAAGTCAGTTAATACAAAAAGTGATAAAGCAGAAAGGCCTTAAAAAAGAAACAACATACTTATCGTAAGTCTTTTGTTTTAGACAGCACTTAAATGTGCCTGCGTTTGTTTCTGTGGGTATAGGGCCAAGGTCTTTTGATGGCCACTGATTAAGTTCCATATTGACTTCGCGTAAATTTCATCTACATGAACACAGTGCTCTGAACTAGTTTCAGTTTTGCAGTGAAGTGAGGATTTAAAGGCAGCTTGCAAGCAATTGGAATGCAGAATCCTTGTAGACTGGCCTCTCACCCACCTAAGCAAGACAGCAACTTTCCCCATTTTTTTTAACCTTTTAACTTCAAGTCTTAGAGCATTCAACTTAGTTTTCATAGAAACAACAGCTTTATTTTCTATGTTTCTCACTTACTGGATTATATAGTACTTAGTACATGACAGGAACAAGGATAGCTGGCCACCAGTATAACAGACTCTGGGATGCATATAAGTCAACTGGTGGGAGCAGAATGTGTAGGTATAATAGTGTCAGGCCATAGCATAGGCATCCACTGGGCACTACCATACTTTAAGAAGGAATGGAAAATGTGAACTCACCTGGTGGCTCTGTTGAGCACTTCTGCCATAGGATGGTTAGATGAGTTGGGGCTGCTAGCAGTGCCATTGTCCTTTTTCCTTGCCTTTCTTTCTTGCCTGAGAAAACTGATGCTGTCCTCCTCTCCAGGCAACAGGCAGCATCCCTATCACAGTGCGGCACATCGAGTCCATGATCCGCATGGCAGAGGCCCACGCGCGCATCCACTTACGGGACTACGTGATAGAGGATGATGTCAACATGGCCATCCGTGTGATGCTGGAGAGCTTCATCGACACACAGAAATTCAGCGTCATGCGCAGCATGCGGAAGGTGGGTGTGAGCTAAGGCGGGGCCACAGGAGCCACACCTGGGCATCTGAGGCACTGGCCAAGATGCTAGGCTTTGCCGTGCTGCCTGGCTGCAGAAGCTTCCTCATCTGCCTTCCTCACCTGTGGTGAAGAGTGTTGCAGGAGTGGATCTGATCATCCTGTAGTGACTCTGAGAGTCCCAGTAGGGAGAAATGGTTACTTTTGCTCTTTTCTCATGCAGACCTTTGCCCGCTACCTTTCATTCCGTCGTGATAACAATGAGCTATTACTCTTCATACTGAAGCAGTTAGTGGCAGAGCAGGTGATGTATCAACGTAATCGCTTTGGAGCCCAGCAGGACATTATTGAAGTGCCTGAGAAGGACTTGGTGGACAAGGTATGGGCACAGATGGGAGGTGGGGGGGGAGGGCAGTGTTGGCTCCCTGGAGAGCTGTTAGTCATCTTTGGTCCTTGCTGTGTCAGTGCGTGTGTGGGCCTTGGATGAAGAGCTATTTATTGTTTATAACGTGCTGAGTACTGTTCCATGCACTTACAATCTTGATAGCAGCCAAAAAAACATAAGTCCTTTTACTATCATCCCATCCTACAGAGGAGACAGCACAGGGCAAATGAAATAACTCAGCTGAGATCAAAGGGAGTTGACAGCTGAGATAGCAGCTTCAGACCCTGACACAGCCAGCCTCTGCCCTGGTTGACTTTCCCTATAATGGCACTGAGAGCCCTGCCTGGCCTGCAGTGAATGGGCCTTAGATAGTGCACTGAACCTAAGACTGTGTGGACTTGGGCTTTCTGGAGCCCATTCCCACAACTCACTTGATCTTTCCTCCTTTTAGGCTCGTCAGATCAACATCCACAACCTCTCTGCCTTTTATGACAGTGAGCTCTTTCAGATGAACAAGTTCAGCCATGACCTGAAGCGGAAGATGATCCTCCAGCAGTTCTGAGCCTCCATAGCAGCTCTCTTGATTCTGGCTGGGAAATCAGTTCTGGTGCTCACTTCGCTTTGCTTCAGGGACACAAAATCAAACTGCTGGGGGATACAGTGTGATGGGGGTCAGTGCTGGCAGCTGAACTCTCTGGCTTCCCCCAGTCTCTTGGGCTCAGGCTGTGGCTGGGAATGGTGGAATTTATTTCTTAGGCTCCATTTCTGCTTCTCTCACCATCTTGAGTGGGCATGTTTTGCCAGTGTTTCTTTTTCAACTGCTTGGTAATCCACCATTTCAAGGAAGTTTGCCTCCACTTTGTCCTAGATCGAGTCCTAGGTATTCAAAATACCCACAGTGTTCTAGGTGACTGAGCATATAAGGGTGTTAGGCGAACTATTACCTTCTTGGAGTGAGTTCTGTGTCCTGCCTGCTTCATCTACTTTGGCTGAAGAACACGTTTAAGGTATTGGTAGTGTTTTTCTAAACTCTGCAGATTTTTCTAGCTTTCTATAAATAGAGAAATGATGTGGGCAGAAGAGAGCACAACCCTTCTATGCTCTGTAATGACACAGTTTGGTTTCCTGCAGGAGGAAGGGTTGGAGGGGTTGATCTAGTAATTAGGACGACCCCTCACCATTTCTGTGTTCATCTGTTTTCTCCTACCTAACCATTTCTCCATTCTCTCGTTTTTACATTGTTTCTGTGGTTTAAGTTTTTAATAAAATTAAATAAAATCTAAATACTGGTATTGTTGGTCTCAATTCTGTCTTAATATAACCCAGGCTTTCCTAGATGTCTTCATGAGGAAGACTAGGAAAGAGTAGGTGTGGCTGAAGCATGGCAGGAACAAGAAGTGACGGCAGAGTTGGGTGGAACATACCATGCCGGGCTTGCAGGCTGAAAGGAAAGCTTTTTCTTCTACTTAGAGAACACTTGTGACGTGTGGGTATTCCACACCAGACAATTTTCTAGGGTCACAGACCAGGTGCCCTACAGTTTAACTCAGGTCTGACAGTAACTACCCGGAGTCAGCACAGACTAAAAGTTAAGGGCTCAGACCCACACGACTACCCCCACTTCAGATAAGTCACAAATAATCACCCACAACATCAGATTTGGTTACAAATTACAGGTTCCCACCCACTCCATCCTCAGGTTTGATAATTAACTATAAAGGCTCACAGAACCCAGGGAAACAGTTTACTTACTGATTTATTTGGTATGAAGAGATACATAGGGTGAGGTCTGGAAGACGCCCTAGCATAGTACCTGTCCCCAGGGAGTTTGGGATGCACCACCCTCTCCAGAAATGGATGTGTTCTTGTTCACCAACCTGGAAGCTCTCCAACACCCTTCAGTTGGGGCTTTTTTATGGAGGTTTCATTAGGTAGACATGGTGATTAAATCATTGGCCATTAGGGGTGAAGCTCAACCTCCCACCTCTCCCTCCGCAGAGGTCAGGGGCTGGGGCTCAAAGTTCTAACCTTCTGATCAATCACAGGATTGCTTTCCCTGGCATTCGAGCTCCATTTTTAGGGGCTTTCCAACAGTCACCTCCTTAATATAAACTCAGCTGTAGTTGAGAGTCATTATGGGTAACAAAAAACATCGCCTTTACTTCATGAGCTGTTTGCAGAGCTGGTTCAGAAAACATCGTAAAACCCAAATATTACAACAAAAGATGCCTCTATGGCTCTTATCTCTTAGGAAATTACAAGAGTGTTCTGGCCAGAAACCAGAGATGAACAAAATATACATTTCTTATCAATAGCACACAGGCGTAATAAGGCCTCGAGTCTGACTAGTAGGCAGCCTTAGGGGTTGTAAGCAAGAAAGTAACGTGGTCCAATGTATTTTTAGGGCGATCCCATCTGGTCATTGTAAATTGTACTGAAGGGAGAAAATAGGAAGAGTTGAGTGGAAGCCTGTGGTATAGCCTAGAGATGGTGGTGGTCTGGACTTGGGTGATGGGGAAAGTGGACATTTTAGATATATTCTGCAGGTAGATTAGTCAAGATTTAGTGATGAATAAGAAATGGGAGTGGTAGAAAAGAAATTATGTATGAAGACCAGATTTCTAGCTTGAGAAATAGATTGAGATTTAGTGGGAAGAACCAGGAGCTTCATTTCGGACATGTTGGCTAGAAACTTTAGATATACAAGTAGAAAAGTGAACTTTGCAGACAGATCTGCTGAGGAAAGGATTAGGCATGAACTATAATCAATTGACAGCTGTCACAGACAAGTGATCACTGAAGGAGCCCTGAGTGCCCATCTGAACCAGCAAAGGACACTTAGGAATGGGCAGAGGGTAGGAGGAGAGGGTGTTTCTGGAAGCCAGAAAAAAAAAATGGAGGTTGAGGTCAGTTTGAGCCAATGTCACTGAAAGATCAGGTAAAATGACAAACCTGTCCACTATACCACGTTTCACCGAATATAAGATGCCATCTATTATAAGAATCACCATTATTTTATGTGCAACTAAGACAAAAATGCTAACATTTAGAATGATGAGACGCCGTCAACCATAAGACATTCCAATTCAGAGATGTTAGAAAATTGTTTTAAATG
Organism: Pteropus alecto; assembly: GCF_000325575.1. NCBI lineage: Eukaryota > Metazoa > Chordata > Mammalia > Chiroptera > Pteropodidae > Pteropus > Pteropus alecto. The sequence goes on from NW_006435779.1 coordinate 1,696,136, forward strand.
TGCATCTTGTGGGACTGTGGAGGTTGGTGGTGACTCTGAAGAGCAGTTTCAATGCAGTGTGAATAAAAGGGCAAGTAAGGGAGTAGAAATTGTATATGTAAAAACTCTTGAGAAGTTTGTTTCTGAAGGGGAGCAGTGAAATGGGATATTTCTGGCAAGGTATATAGGATCAAGGAAAAGCTTTCCTTTGGTATTTATTTTAGGATCAAACAACTAAAGCTTTTATTCATGCAGTAGGAGTTTATTAATGGATTAATCTGAAAGATAATTTCGTGTGAAAAACTAAGATGCCAAAGATGTGATATTGTACACATAAATTTAAAAATATGATACCACATACTGTTTATGTATATGTACGTATGTTAAAGATAATATAACATATACACTTGTGTATTCTTTAGTAACAGGTTCATAGAGCTACAATTTACATACCACATAATTTTAAAGGTACAATTTAATGGTTTCAGCATAGTCAGAGTTGTGCGATCATCCTCACAATCAGTTTTAGAATATTGTCATCACCATTAACAGTCACTCCCCTTTCTCCACCTTCCCATCCTCAGTCCTAGGCAATCACAAATATACTTTCTGTCTCTATAGATTTGCCTATTCTGGTCATTTCATATAAATAGAATTATACAATATATGATGTTTTGTGATGGGCTTCTTTCACTTAGCATAATATTTTATAAGGTTCACCCATGTTGTATTATGTGTCAGTATTTAATTTCTTTTTATTGCTAAATAGCATTCTATTGCATAGGTATGTCACAGTTTCAGGTTCCTTCTACCTTTTAAGTATTATGAATAAAGCTGTTATTATGAACATTCCTGTAACAAGTTTTTTTTTGTGGGCATGTGTTTTTTATTCTTTTGGATATGTACCTAGAAGTGGAATTGCTGGGTTATATGGCAACTCTGTGTTGAATCTTTTGAGGAGCTGCTTTCCAAAGTAGCTGTACCATTTTTGCATTCCCATCATCAGTGCATGAGGGTTTTGATTTCTTCAGACCCTGTATAATGCTGTTATTTTTCTTTTTGATTTTAGCCATCTTAGTGTATATATAAAGTGGTTTCTCACTGTGATTTTGATTTGCATTTCCTTGATGGCTAATAAGGTTAGGCATCTTTTCATTTGCCTATTGGCCATTTGTGTATCTTCTTTGAAGAACTATCTATTTAGATCTTTGCCCATTTATTAATCGGGTTGTCTTTTTATTATTGAGTTAAATAATTCTTTATATATTGTAGACACAGTCTTTTATCAGATTTATGATTTCCAAACATTATTTCCCATTCTGTGGATTGTCTTAACTTCTTTGGTGGTGTCCCTTTATAACCTATATATACAGGTTAGGATCTCTATCTAATCTATCTATCTATCTATCTATCTATCTATCTATCTATCTATCTATCTATCTATCTATATTAGATGTATATATATACATCTACTATATATCCTAGTAGATAGCATAGCATAGACTTTTATTTAGAATTCATAACTTCATTTAGATTAACCTTTAAACCCTCTTAGATTATCCTAGATTTTATAAGGTTTATGTAACCATATCCTATACTTTGCTAAGAGTTTAACGAGAAGGCTGAGACTTGATTAAACTTCCTTCCATGCCTACGCCATCCCTGACATGGATGATTGCCAGAACTGTTTTTCAGGTACAAGCCCAGGATATTTTGCAGGACCAAGGGGTTGATCCAGCTGAAACTGCCTAAGTCTGGAAGACCCTCTAGTAACTGGCTCATGAACTTTTCTCATTATACCTTCATTATAATACTAAAATCTCCTCCTAGGGGCGAAAATTCTCCACCATTTTTGAACATGCAATGTATGTATAGGCATGATTTCTAACTGCACATGCACAGGAATGTCCCCACCTATACATGTGATGATGAAGTTCACCTTGATGTTTATGCATGGTTTTCCTGAATAAAGAGGAATACAATCTTTTGTTCAGGAACATGCCACTTGGGATGTGCCCTTACTTGCTAGCTCACAATAAAGTTTGTTCCTTGTCATAAAATCATCTAGGAGTTGTCTTTTGGCTGGCAACTACTGAGTACCGATTCACTCCAGTAACACTATGAAGCATGACAGTTTTTGATTTTCTTGATCTCCAATTTATGTATCTCTTCTTTTGTCCCTTGTGCTTTTGACATCATCTCAGAAACCATTATCTGATCCAAGGTCATGAAGAGATACCCCTATCCTATGTTTTCCTCTAAGAGTTTTATAGTTTTAGCTTTTACATTTAGGCATTTGATCCATTCGGCATTACTTTCGTATGTAGTGTGAGATAGGGGTTCAACTTCATTCTTTTGCATACGGATAACCGATTTGTTGAAGAGATTATTGACTCCATTGAATTGCCTTGGCACACTTGTTGAAAATCAATTGACCATAAATGTGAGGGTTTATTTCTAAACTCTAAATTTTATTCCAAAAATATGTCTATTCTTGTGCCAGTGCCAACTTCATTTTTCTTTCTCAGGATTGTTCCAGCTATTCTGGATCCCTTGAATTTACATATGAATTTTAAAATCAGCTTGTCAGTTTCTGCAGAGTCAGAAAGAATTTTGATGAGGATCGCATTGAATCTATAAATCAATTTGGGGGTTGCTATTTTAACAATTTTAAGTCTTCTGATCCATGAAAATGGAATGTCTTTCCACTTATTTAGGTCTTCCTTAATATCTTTCAACAACATTCATAGTTTTCAGAGTAAGCTTTATACTTATTAGATTCATTCCTAAGTTTTATACTTCTTGATGGTATTGTAAATGGAATTGTTTTCTTAATTTCATTGCAGCTTGTATTAGTTTTATATTGCTGCTATAACAAATTACTACAAATTCAGTGGGTTAAAATAACATAAATTTATTATCTTATAGTTCTGGACGTCAGAAGTCTGAAATGGGTTTCACTTAACTAAAATCAAGGTGTTAGCAGAACTGCACCTCTTTTGGAGGCCCTAGGGAAAAATTCACTTCCTTGCTTCTAGAGGCTGGCTGTATTCCTTGGGTCATGGCCCCTTCTTCCTTCTTCAAAGCCAGCAATTACATTACTCTGAGCCCCGCTTACATTGTTACATTTCCTCTGACTCTCCTTCCTCCCTTTTTTAGTTGTAAGGACCCTTGTGATTACATTGGGACAACCTGGATAATCCAGGATTATCTCCCATCTCACACCCTTAAAGTAATCACATTTGCAAAGTTCTCACTTGTCATGTGAGGTTATGTATTCACAGATTTTGAAGATTAGAACAGGGACATCTTTGAGATGCTATGATTCTGCCTACCACACAAGTGTAGAGAAATATGTTTGCTATTTTCATATAGATTTTATATCCTGCAATCTTGTTGAACTCATTTATTAGTTCTAATAGTTTTTAGTGAATGAATCCTTAGGATTTTCTATATACAAGACCACATCATCTGCAAATAGAGATAGTTTTACTTCTTTCTTTTCAATCTGGATGACTTTTTTTTTTTTTCATTTTCTTGCCTAATTGTCTGGTTAGAACCTCTAGTACAATATTAAATAGAAGTAGCAAGAGTGGAAATCCTTGTCTTGTTCCTGATCTTCGGGGAAAGCTTTCAGTCTTTTACCATTAAGCATGACGTTAGGTGTAGGGTTTTTGTAGATGATCTTTATCAGGTTGAGAAAGGTTCCCTTCTATTCCTATTTTCTTGAGTGTTTTCATCATTAAGGGGTGTTGAATTGTGTCAAATGCTTATTCTGCATCTATAGAGATGATCATGTGTGTTTTAGCCTTTATTCTGTTGCTATGGTGTATTACATTAATTGTTTTTCAGATGTTAAATTAGCCTTGAATTCTTGGAATAAATTTTACTTGGTCATGGTATAAAATTATTTTTATATGTTGCTAGATTTGGTTTTTTAGTATTTTGTTGAACACTTTGCATTTATGTTCACAGGAGACAATGGTCCATAGTTTCTCTCTCTTCCTTCCTTCTTTCTTTCTTTCTTTTTCTTTCTCTTTCTCTTTCTTTCTTCTTTTTCTTTCTTTCTCTTTCTTCTTTCTTTCTTTCTTTCTTCCTTCCTTCCTTCCTTCCTCCCTCCTTCCCTTCCCTTCCCTTCCCTCCCCTTCCCTTCCCTTCCCTTCCCTCCCCTTCCCTTCCCTTCCCTTCCCTCCCCTTCCCTTCCCTTCCCTTCCCTCCCCTTCCCTTCCCTTCCCTTCCCTCCCCTTCCCTTCCCTTCCCTTCCCTCCCCTTCCCTTCCCTTCCCTTCCCTCCCCTTCCCTTCCCTTCCCTTCCCTCCCCTTCCCTTCCCTTCCCTTCCCTCCCCTTCCCTTCCCTTCCCTTCCCTCCCCTTCCCTTCCCTTCCCTTCCCTCCCCTTCCCTTCCCTTCCCTTCCCTCCCCTTCCCTTCCCTTCCCTTCCCTCCCCTTCCCTTCCCTTCCCTTCCCTCCCCTTCCCTTCCCTTCCCTTCCCTCCCCTTCCCTTCCCTTCCCTTCCCTCCCCTTCCCTTCCCTTCCCTTCCCTCCCCTTCCCTTCCCTTCCCTTCCCTCCCCTTCCCTTCCCTTCCCTTCCCTCCCCTTCCCTTCCCTTCCCTTCCCTCCCCTTCCCTTCCCTTCCCTTCCCTTTCTTTTTCTTTCTTTCTCTTTCTTCTTTCTTTCTTTCTTTCTTCTCTCTCTCTCACTCACTCTCACTCACTCTTTTTTCTTTCCTTCTTTCTTTCTTTTTAATATCTATGTCTGGTTTTGGTATCAGGGTAATACTGGCCTCATATAATGAATTAAGAAGCATTCCCCGCTCTTTTACTTTTTGGGGAAGAATCTGTGAAGAATTTAGTATTGACTCTTCTTTAGATGTTTGGTGTTCATTTTTATACAGTTGTATATATTGACAATTTCCTTTATGCCTTTTGTGTCTGGGTGATATATTTCCTATATTTAACTACTTCTGATTATTTAAAGTAGCTTTAAAAATTATTATGTTTAGTTCTTCAGTCTAACCAGTATGATGATGTAAACTATAAAACTCAATTTATATTTTCAAATATAATTAACATGACACCATTTATTGAGTAGTCATTGCCAACTACTTTGAAAAGCTTCCTTTATCATAAATTTCCATGTGTACAGGAGTGTGTTTCTGATCTCTTTTATTTCAATAATTTATGCATCTACTCCAGATTCAATACCATATTATTTTAATTTCTGTATAGTTTTTACTGTGATCAAAATTTCTTTGGCTCTTCTTGAACATTTTCTCTTGTAGATGAATTTTAAAATCATCTTGTAAATCCCATAAAACATTCTACTAGGAGTTTTTGTTGGCATTACATTGAATTTGTTGATTATCTGGGAAAAATTGACATCTTTACAATATTAAAAGTTCCTATCCAGGGACAAGATATATTTTCCTCTTTTTTCTTGTATTATTTCTTCATTTAGATTTTATATATCTAGTTTGGTTTATTCATGGCTTTAATAGTTGTTGTGAAAGGGAGTTTTTCTCCTACTATATTTCCTAACTGGTTATTGATGATACATAGAAAAGCTATTGATTTCTGTATGTTATCTTGTATCCAGCAATCTCACTGAACTCATTAATTTTCAATTAGTCTGTCAATTGATTGTCTTGAATTTTCTAGGTACAGTTGCAAATAATTAGTTTTACCAAATTTCCCCCAATATTTTAAATCTATTTCCTTTATCATGTCTTATTGCATTGTCTCTTACAGAATATTCAGTTTTTATGGTGGTAATAATTATCTTCTACTATTTCATTAACTGTAGGTTTGTGGGGACATCCTTCACTGAATTAAGTTTTCTTCTATATCTTGTTTGTTTCTAAAGTTTATTTTGTTCCTTTTAGCAGGAGTAGATGCTAAGTTTCATTGCATGCCTTTGGTTGGGGATAGGCATCTCTTACTAAAGTTTTTATTTTATTGACTCTCTTAACTCAGAGAACTAAATTAGTGGCTTTTTCTAATCCTGAATCAATCTCGAATCCCTAAGATAAGTCTTACTTTATCAGAATATATCAATATTTTTAACATATTGTTGCAAATCAACCTGCTTATATTTTCGTTAAAAAAGTTGTATCTGTGTTTAGTAAGACTGACTTTGGGTTTTTTTCTATTTGTATTATTTTTAGTTTTTGTTGTTGTTGCTTGGGTTATTTATTTATTTATTACATCAGGGTTATACTAGCCTCACAAAGTAAATTGGAAAGCTTTCTAACTTTGCTCTGGGAGAGTTTTTATGTTCAAGGTTTGATAGAATACACTTATTCTAAATGTGCCTTATGTCTTTTTAAGAGTAGATTTTTTACTCTTTTTTTTTTTAATTTTCCCCACTGTTATTGGTTCATATAGCTTTTGTACTACTTGAATCAATTTCAGTATTTTGTGTTTTCTTTAAAAGTATTCATTTTAATTAGATTTTAAAATGTAGTATTTTGTAGTTTTTAAAAAAATTCCTAATGGTATTTACTTATGTCTTCTCTTTTTTATCTTGTTAGTGAAGTTTCGACTGCTTTATTCACCTTTTCAAATAACAATTAGTTATTAGTTCTACTAGGCTTTGTTGTTATTTTAAGAGCAATAGAAATTTATTGATTTGTATGTGTGTGTTAAAGCTTTTTAAATTGAATGTTTGGTTCATTTACTTTTAATTTGTCTTTTTTCCCTAATAAATGTATTTGTGGCTATAAAATATCCTCTGTGAATTGTTGACTTCATCCCATGATTTTGATGTACAATGTTCTCACATTGTCATCAATTTCTAAATAGACTAAAATTTATATTGTGATTTACTCTTTAACCTAAGAGTGATTTAGAAAGGCATACATTTTGCACTGTGGTTTTCTCTGTCAGTTAAAATTCATTTGCTTTTTATTTTTCAAGTGATTCCTCACCATTTTAGAACCACCAATTAATCCCATCTTGTTTTCCAGGGCTGTGTTGGATTTAGGTACATATATATGTATCTTTCCTATGATTTCTAGGGTCAAGAGCAGGAGGAGAAAGCCAGTACTGTGCTCAGTGTACCAGCAGCATGATCTCATTTCTCCCATTTTTTTTTTTTTAAGGTGAGAGATTCTGGGTCATGTTCATACTTAACGAGAGTGATCTAGAAGAGTGAGAAACTGACACTGTCATAAAAGAGATACCCAAAATGAGTCCTTGAAAAAGATACAAATAATGCAATGATGAGCCCAAGTGGAAGAAACTGGCCTAGGATAAAGAAGGGATGCTTCCTTCATTGTAATAGAGGAAAGATGGAGATAAGTGATGAGTCTAGATGCTCCCTAGTTTCCTCTTTTTCAAGCCAGATACTCTCAGCTTTAACAGTTGTTTTTTATATCTTCCTAGATTCTTCCTCTGTTACTTAGTCTTTCGTTTTAAAAAAAAGTTTACTATAAAAGCATAATATTGATGAAGTACAAACAGTTCAAAATAGTAGGACCATTAACTTCCTTGTTCTGGACACTGTACTTACTCATTTTAAGTCCAAAATTGCTTTGTACTTTGTATTCATTACTCTGTATGGGCTTTTCGTGTGAACCATTATAAACTAGGTCTCGTCTAATTTGTACTTGCATAGAGAATAGCAGCAAAAACCACAGTCAACAAGACTAAATTTAGTCATTCTTTAAATCATATTAGTGCTGTCTCTGAGGCATCTTCTCAAATCTGTTGTGCTAACCCTAGGTCAGACTTCCACTATCTGCCACTAGGACTCCTGCAGCAATCTCTCCTCTGGCCACTTTGCTCTTTCTTCCATCTCTAGTCCTTCCTCCCTGTTGCCCTCAGAATCATCTGTCTAAAATACAGACCTAACTATGCCATGATTCCTATATAAGAAATTAATTTCTTGAATATAAAGTCCAAACTTCTCATCATGACCTTCAAAATCCTTTACTACCAGCTTTTCACCTACCTTATTAGAACCCACAATGTCTATCAAATAAAATGGGCTGTAGAGTTAAACTGACCACCAGTTAAATGAAATCATGTAGTTCTATGAATTAAATCAGAACATCTTTACCTAAAAATTCTAATGTTATGTACTGCTTTTCACTGTGTTCTTATACTTGCCACTTCTCCCTTGTGTTTCACTGCCTCATTTATAATATAAAGGCCTACTACTTAGTATGGATTAACCAAAAATTCAGTAACATATTTAGCTAGTTAAGTCATCTATCTTTTTAATCTTGTCTTCTGCTCCATCCTAATCATGAAACTCATCATTTCCTAAGTTTGATATCGCATGTACTATCACACTATACTACATTGTGCTCATGTTATTTACTTTGCCTGGGCCCCATTTCTGCCCTATCATCCTCCATCTCAACTCCTATTTCTCCTAAGTGTTTAGTCCTGGAAGAGTCCTCTGAGACCCTCTACAATGTCTAGTGATATACCTATTTATAGAGGAGTGAGGATATCATTAAAAAAAAAATGATTCAACATAATAATTTATTTTAAAGAAATGTTTTCTGAATAGACTAGATAGAGAGTAAAATTCCACAAAATTATAACTGCTGGAGATATTCAGACTGTAGTAATTCCAGAAGAGTTGGGACTTTTTTCTGTTCCTTAAAGAGGCTGAGCTCCTTTCAAACTCAGGAATTACTGATGCCCTTTGCTCTCTGCCTGTAATGTTCTCTCCCATTATAAAGGTTCTCTCCTAACCTCCTACGCATTTATCCTTTCAGGTGCCAGTTTAAATTTTTCTTCAGGAAGGCAAATGTAAAGCTTCCCTTCTATACTGTCTCACCGCCCCTTATACTTCTTGACAAACCTCACTACAGTTGTAATTATGGGATCAGATGCAAGACGTTGATTTTTCTTTGTCTTCTCCACTAGACTAAACTATGAAGGTGGGGCGTAACTATTTTGTTCACTACCGTGGTGACTGAATGAACTTTAGTTGCCAAAAGGGACAAAACACTTAACAAACGTTAAGAAAGACTGTACTAATAATCCAAAGCCCACATTTAACAGCTGAGGCAACTGAAGCCGAGAGGTGCGAAGAGGTTCACTCAAGCTCTCAGAGCCAGTTTGAAATAAGGATGTGCACTAGACCGGCTCCAAGTCCGGTTCTTTGTTCCTTCCTGGCCCAGGCCCTTTGCCTTGTCTTTCTCTTACCTGGCCTTCACGGCTCACTCACCCAAGTGCCCCTGAGAATCCTTTCCTGACACCACTCCTCCTGGAGCCGCTGTTCAACCTCGTGATGTGGGAATAGCGACACCACGTCATCAATGTCGGTGGCCACATCACTGTTTTCTGAATCTCATTTGATGCAGGTGACCACTCTTTGCCTCCTGGGCACGTAGGAAGTGTTTCTAGGGGATGAGTCACTGAGTGGCTCCCGGGACTCACCTACGCTGCTGAAGCAAGGAGCAAGGTGCGAGGCCCCCCGACTCCCGGAGTGACGAAGAAGGTTCAGGTAGACAGATGAGGGATTCTGCTGCTTCCTCCCCTTCAGACTTTTCCTAGACATTTCTAGCAAAAAAAGCTTCTTTTGCCTTTTTTTGGGTCACAGCTGTGAAACTATTACGCACACGTTTTCATTTTTCTCTGAGGACTCGGAGGGCCCTTTGAGGTTTTGCAAGGCCTCTAGGTTGTCAGTGTGCCTCCTGCTACTGATCTTTGTATCGTAGCTGCTCCAAAGATTGACTAATATAGTGACTTTCCATGCCGCGCAAATCAGAAATCTGGGAGTTTGGTTGCATGAC
>NW_006435779.1:1705970-1710266 GCF_000325575.1 Pteropus alecto
GCCGCAGCGCGGTGTGCCTGGGTTGCGGCGCAGTCCGTCCGCTGCATAAGCAGTCGCAGGCAGTGGGGGGCGTGGGGCCACTCCGTGTACCTGCAGTGTGAGCGGTTCCACGCGTGAGACCCTGACACACACACACACACACACACACCACACACACACACACACACACGTGAGCTGGGAGTATCAACCTGCGCCTCAACACGCTCCCTGCGGCGCTGCACGAGGGGTGCCTGGGCGGACGGATCCCGGCTGAGAGGAGGACAAACCCGCCCGCTAGCCTCGGTGACAACCACACAAGGTTGGGAGACAGCATTTAAAGGTCCTTTGGAGTCGCTACAGCGAGCGTGGGGCGGGGACGTCTGTGGCTGCGAGCAGGAACTGCCAAAGAGCCTGCAACAGTGGGGGAGTGTGTTTACGTGTGTGGTGTCACTGGACAGGAGGAGGGGTGTGTCATTGTGAATGCATGTCTTAGGCTGTGCTGGACAACTTTATTAGGAGCTGACAAAAAAAATATGACATCCCTGGGAAGATCTCTGTGACAGTGACACTGCTGAATAGCCCCTGCTCAGCTGACAGAAGGGATATGTGAAAGAGCCTCCGAGACGGGTTTCCATTCGGCAGCTACTCAAGGGAACTGGTGTGGGTGATGATAGGTTGCGGGTGAGGGGCAGGTGTGAAATGAATGTACCTGTGAGAGACACACAGTCTGTGAACGGCTTCTGAGTGGCAGACTTGGGATTTAGGTGTGTGCATGGGGGTTTGGTTGGGCACAAGTATGTGATAGCCTATGACACAGGCTACCACCACAGAATGGGGGTAGGGAGAACGGCTGTTTACAAGGAAGGGTCAAATCCGGACATGGCTACAGTCTCTCCATGTGGCTGATAGAGTGACGGGGAGAGTACATATATTGAGGTGTGATTGGTAATTGGTGTTGGTGGAGAAGAGTTCTGGAGTGAATGTGTGTGTGCAGGTATGTGCATGTGTGTGTGTGCACGCTCCATTATCAGATAGCTGGAGTGATTCTACTTCCAGTGAACACACTTCCAGTAGAAGTGTGCATGGGACATTGGTTAGTAGGCACTTCCCATGCAGTTAACCCACAAAGACATGGAGACATTGTGTGGTGTGAGTGAAGGAGAGACTTATGAAGGGTCTCTTACCATCGAGTCTTTGCTTGATGGTGCCATGGCTCATAGTGACAGAATCCCAAGGAAAATGGGAGGGGAAAGGGGCCACTCTTGAGCATATCCCAGGAAGGCTTAGTTCAGCTAGGGTACTTTTTCTCCACTCTCAATCAAGGATGGGTAAGGAGAAGAGGGGTGTGCACAGAAATAACGTGCATGAGTGTTTTTCTCAGACACACACACATACCTCCCTCTAGCTTTGCATACCTTAAATCCTCTTTGAAGAAGGTAAGATTCAACAAATAAATTAAAGATTGATTAGTTTGCTGTTTCTTTGTGTGAGTCACCCCAGAACTGTCCAGCAAAGTGTGTCAGGATCCATGCACAGCTATAACTGCATGTACCCTATGTGGCTAGTCATGGATTACTGCCAGCAGCTTTTCTCCCTTCTATTCTTTCTCCCTCCTCCTCCCTTCCGTATACATTTTTCATCACATATTATTACCTCCATGCATGGGCAACACGTGCGTGTCTAGCAATATTTCTCTTACTTGCATACTTTTGTGTGGAAAGCCTACAAAGACCCTTCATCATTGTTTCTCTGACATGTACAGACACATTCATGGGTATAAGTGTGAGTGTGGTCGGGTGACAGTGCTAGACAATTTCTGTTGTAGCTGACACACAAGGGGTGTGGGGGGTTGTGTGACAGATGCTGCTAGGTAGCTTCTGTACTGGTGTCTGGCAAGGGTTTAGAGAGATCTGGACTTCAGAGTTGCTGATTAGGGGTGAGTGGGGTGGAACTGATGGTCAAAATCAGACAAGGAAGTTTGGGTCAGGAGCAGCAAGGGAGACAAAATATGGGATTACTAAAGACTTGTATTTTCATCCCCTAAGATATAAGCTTGCTTTATTTGCCCTTTTTCTGAGTGTGTTTTGGTCAGATTTTCACTTCTCTGAGGACGATTCCAGAATACTTTTCATGTCCCTTCTTTTCCTCTCCCTCCCTCTGTTGGGAATGATGAAGTAACAGAAAAGTATAGGTTTAGAGAAAAAAAAATCAATTACAAAGAGTTTATTCTGAAATTTTAAATCAGATGGGGTCTCAATTAAGGCAGATTAGTCATTAAGTGCAAAAGTAATTATACACAGAATGGTTAGGCCTCAACTGCTATTTTGGTGGGCAAGTTTGAAAATAAGTAACCTCTCGTAATTATCTAAATAATTACCCATTGTCAAGGCTTATGAAAATATCAAGATCTATAAAAAGAAAAAATAATCATCATAGGGAAAAATAACTTGAAGATCATAGAACCATTTACTGGAGAAAGAACAAAAAACCAGATTCCTGTTTTTACACACAGCTTTTCAGCAAAGTTATCAAAATCTCTGTTAATCCTTATCAGATCGTTGGGAAAGGAAGACAAGGAGGGAGGGGGAGAAGAGGTGTAGAGAAACTGTGTCTTCTCCGCTTGACAGGTGGAGGAGAGAGGTTCAGAGAATGGAGGAATCACTGAAGTCATGGAAATGGTAAGGAATAGACCCAGTGAATTCGTCAGACCACAGTCCTCTTCACAAAGACCTTCAAGGGCTAAAAAGTATTTTATCCCCAAAGGTGGGAGAAATCAACAATACTGGTGGTCAGACTTTCTTCAAGAGGGCAGATACAGTTTTCTCACAATCCAAGCTGTTCTGGGGAGCCTGACCAAGACCTAGATGGTGGTGACTTCTCTGCTGCCACACTGTAGTTCAACTCTGAGAGAGACAGTTCTTAGGTTCTGAAGAGGTAATGTATATTTGATCCTCAGTGGTTTGTAGAGGTTAAAATTCCTAGAATTAAAATCAGTTTGCACTTTTCTAAAAAGGCTGAAGTAATGTCGTTCTTAGCATACCTGCTAGAGACTAATATATGTAGATAAAGATCTTCACCTCATGGCCCTCTCAAAGGTTGGCTGCTCAGGTGCCCTTGGAACCTGTAAAATTTTTGTTAATTACCACAAATATTTTTCATCAGCTGAATTTTTTTACTTCCTAAACTACATGAGTTTTTTTCAGATTAGTTTCTTGTATTTGGTTCCCACACCTTAGGGACATCACCTCTCCAGAGTAGGGCTATTATGTCAGCTGGTATCTTATATAAAACTTAGATTACATTTTCCAAATAATGATCATTTCCTCCAGGGCAGAGGCTGTCTTGTGTTCATCTTTGTATCACCAGAGAGGGCCTGGAATAATACGTGACACAGAATAGGAGCTCAAGGGTGACCATAATCTTCTGAGTAACTAACTGAAAGTCTAATGCAAATTTTACCTCCAATAAGACACTGCAGCCTACCTAAAACCAAAGTTCGATTCTAATTGGTATTATATCTGATCGACATATTATTATATGACTTACCTTTTTAAAAATAAGAAAATAACTATTAAATGAGTACAGTTTATAGGTGACATATTTCCAGACATAGGGTCCACACAGAATGTAAGTAAAGGGGATTCTTGGTGAAAATATAGGGAGCCACTTTACTGACTTGAGGTCTTTTGTAAGAAGAGAAATTCCTGTACTCTAAGCCACTGTATGGTTTGGATTTGCCATGGGGACTCTGAGCAGAGTGCTAGAAGGAAAGGAATGTCTTTCAGCTTTCAGCTTCAGCCCTACAAAACCACTGAAGATCAAATATACATTACCTCTTTCCTTGCTCCTTAAATCCTGTGAAGTATTTATGCTATCTTGATTATTCTTTTCCTTTACATATACTTTGGAAGAAGGGTACCCCGCCTAGTAAGTAATAGCTTTCCAGTCTTCCTTTGTGGAGCATCTGCACAACCTAATTACAGCTCTTCTGTTAACTAGCTATTCGACCTTAATCTCATGAGGCCTCAGTTATTTAATCTGTAAAACAAGAGGGTTATTTATTCATTTATTCAAACATCTGTTGACTCTGTATTATATTTCAGAGACTAGCAAGGCATTTGAATGACAAGGTTGAATCTGACACAGGACATGCTGACTGTGGGCTTACTATTCAGTGAAGGAGGCTGGAAGATGGTTTGTTAGAGTTCATTGAAGAAAGTAATTTGTTCAGAAGGCTGTGGTCACAGGAGTGGTACCTGGCCTAGACTAGGAGTGGCCAGGAATACTTCTCTGAAGCTGAGCTGGGAGCAGGGGAAA
>NW_006435779.1:1710308-1722014 GCF_000325575.1 Pteropus alecto
AAAGGCTCTTGGGAGCTCTGATGCTGTCCCATGTTTCCATCCATTAGTCCTAGTTTTTCCTCTAAAGACACATAGATAGAATATCTGATCTTTATTATTCACATCAGCCTTTTATTTTAATATATTTGATATATTTTAATATATTTGTCTTTTCCTGGTCAAGAATGTCTCAGTTCTCTGTTCTTTTTATGGGACAATAAAACTTACATTTGTAGACTACAATCTGCTCTTTGTAGTGCAGTTTACATACACTACGTGGAGTTTACCTCATTTGATGCCCCTGCACCTGTGAGAGCTAGTGGAGTCATTGTCCTTGCTTTACTGACCAGGAAACTAAGGCTGCTGATAGTGAAGTAGCTACCCAGTCACTCAGCTAGGGAAGCCAGAATGCAAACCTGCTTTCCTGGCAACTAGTTCTCTCTACTAGAACATCCTTCTGTGCCTGATTTCAAGACCTGTTTATCCTCACCTGCGCATGTTTTACTTTGTTACGCCTCTTTCACTCTACCGTGGAATACTATCCTTATGACTAGATGTAATTTATGGTCCTGGGTTGTCTGTGCATAGCTCACACAGACTTCGTCATATTCAGGATGCTCACTCTAGTTCTGGTAGAACTCATTTCTGAGTCCGGAATGCCCTTGTTTTCTTCAGTGGCCAGTCACTGCTGGCACATACCAAACTTAACAGCTTACTATTTCATAAGGTAGTTGCAAAGATTAAAATTCAGATAATGCTTGCAAAGCATTTAGCCCACGGCACCAATATTGGCTCTTATTTTTATTATAAGCATCACTTATGAACTACTGTCAAGCCAGGTTACAGTGTATAATAGGGGCAGAACAGAAAATAACTTCTGAAATTCTTTCTTTCTTGCATCACTGAATGTTAGTCTTGGAAAAGAAAATTTAGAGGTCATTTCTTCTAACTTGCTCGTTTTTCAGATGAGGAGACTGAGAGACCTAGGGGTTTTAAGCAGCTTCTGGAAGACACATAGCAAGTTAGTAATATTCATATACTTATTAGTAATTAAGTTGTGAAACTGGCAAATACGGTTGAATTCCTATTAGTGAATGGGAGTGAAAGAGAGAACAAAGATGGCCTTTAATTTTTTGTTTGTTTATTTTGTAACAAAGATGCCCATTAATTTATTGTTTTTGCCTGTTTGTTTTGTAAATTAGGAGAGAAAGATCTGAGATTCGAAACATGTCAATACCAACCTTAGATGAGTTCAACATGTGACCTCACATGGTTTTTAAAGACTGTGTTCAGGATCCCACATTGCTGAAATACAAACCTTGCTCTTAATGCAGTTTTGGAAAATTTTCAGCCTAGGATTGCTGCCTGGGAAACAATGTCCACACAAGGTGCTTAAAAGCAGGGGCCCCTTCTTGGCTGCATTTGTGCCCCCAGCACCTAGCACAGCTGTGGCAAAGAATTCCCATTCTTTGGTCTCCATTTCTGAGTGAGCAGATAGATGCCCAGTGGATGCTGAGTCAGTTGATTTCTCACTCTCTCCTGCCCATCTCCCTCTGTCTTCCCTTTGGCTTGGCCATAGGGAGGGCTAAGCATTTTGGCTTTTTTGAAATGAGACTAGCACCTCAGAATCCCCTCGAAGCCCCTGGGTGTCAAGATTGTTCCCCAAAATCCCACTCGCACCCTGGGTTCTTTGTTGTGGAGACATATCTTAGCCCCATGCCAGCCTGTCCTCTCCAACCTTTTATAATCAACTGGCTTTTGTATTTGTGCAGGAGTGTCCCTGGGCATGTGTGCAACTGGATCCGATGAGCCTGGCCCAGAGGGCCTCACCTCCACCTCTTTGCTGGACCTTCTGCTGCCCACTGGCCTGGAGCCACTGGACTCAGAGGACCCCAGTGAGGCCATGGGACTGGGAGCCCCTGGCTCAGGCTTCCCCAGTGAAGAGAGTGAAGAGTCCCGCATTCTGCAGCCACCACAGTACTTCTGGGAAGAGGAGGAGGAGCTGAATGATTCTAGTCTGGACTTGGGACCCACTGCAGGTAGCTCTTCCTACCTAAGAGTATGTGCTTATTGCAGCTGGGTGTGAGGCAGTCTTGGCAAAATGCCACATGACCATTTTATTGCTCAAATCACATGTTTTCTCTCTCCATACCAGTTTTTCCTGTGCATCAAAGCCAAGTCTCTGGGATTCTGAGTGACTTATTGGCTCAGAAGGCCCCTTTCTCTTTAATATTGACTGCTGTTCAGTGAGCCTATATTCTCTGCTCATAATATTATCTCCATTTTACACATGAGAAAACTGAGCCTTAGAAAGGTTAAAAGCATCCTTAAGATCCTAAAACTATGCAGATGTTCAGTCATGATTCAGACCAAAGTATATTCAAGGTCTGGGGTTTTGTTCATTTGTTTGTTTTCTCCTAATGTACTATATTGTCTCTGTTGAAGGTTCCCAGAGGTCAGCACATCTCTTGCTCCCGCTTAGGTCTCTCTAGCCCCATCAAGGCATTCTAACTGCTCTGCCTTCAGTCATGCACCAGAGCTGGTTTCTGGGTTTATAGAGTATGGCTGATGGACATGTGGGGCCTGAGCTCAGCAGGCATGTATGTACCATGGCTGATTATAGATATGGCAGAGCTCGTCGGTCATGCTTCCAGCTATAGCAGCTGTGCACATGTCCTTGGCCAGCAGGAACCCATTTTTAAATGTCAGACTGTCAAATTGTAAGTATATGCACACATGCACATGGGAGCAGGGTGTTACAGGATTTAGCCCTAATTTTTCTTTTTAAAATATATAATGTTTTGGATTTATGTTCTCTAATTACAAAAACAATATATAAAAATTGTATAAAATATGAAAAATACAAAAACAGTACAAATAAGAAAATAAAATCCTCCCATAATTTCACAACTAAAAGATAATTACTATGAATAGTTTGGATACATCTTTCTAGTCATTTTTATATGCAAAATTGGAATCAGGGGACATAATGTCTTCACTTAAAATATTTCATAAACATATTTCCACATGATTATTCTTTTATAACCTAACTTTTAATGAGTACATAGTATTTCATCATATGGATAATCATATGTATGAAACCAGTTCTCTATTGTTGAATATTTAGGTTGTTTTCAGTTTTAATGCTGCTATAAATATCTTTATATGTTTTTGTACTTTTCTGATTGTTTCCTTAGATAAATTTCTAAAGTAAAATTGCTGGGTATAAAGGCGTGTTAGTCAGCATGCCACCCAGAAACAGAAGACACAATCAAACCAAGATAATCTAAGGAGGGTTTATTTATAGAGCAGTGAATTTACAAAGGTATGGGCAGGGGCCAGTGGCAGCAGAGCAATCAAGGGCCTATACCCAAGGAGACAAAAGAAGAGAAGGATAAAAGGAATCTGCAAGGACAGAGAGTGGTGGGGAGCAGGTGGCCCAACAGGGAAGGAACCAAGAGAATAAATACCCAACCTCCCTCTCTTCCCATCTTCTGTCAGGGTCCCTGTCATTCTTCCTTCCTTCCTCGCCTCTGCCCAGGAGTCAGGTCAGGAGGCAAGGCATAGCCTGTTGATGTAATCCACTGGGTCAGTCTTCCAGGGCCAGGGCAGGGTAGAAAAGGGTGAAGAGTGGATCTTCCAGAGGCAGAGCATGTCTGACACAAAAGATGTGAATCTTTCCCCAGGCTTTTGTTAAATATTTCCAATCATCCTCCAGAAAGGTGCTTTCAGTTTGCATACCCATCAGAGATGGAATGAATACCAGTGTTTTGAACCCTTCCCACCACTGAATTTTGTCATTTAGAAATCTTTGTCAATTTGATAGGCAAAATTATAATGGACTTTAATTACTAGTAAATTTTAACTTATATTTGTATATATATAGTCACATACATATGTTATATACATATTCTATTTATTCTCTATACATAATATATACATATTCTGTCCATTTATAGTTCAATGGTTTGATTCGAAGCATAATTAAGAAAACAGGCTTCAGAGTTAGTTAGGCAGATTTCACAGTTCTAGCACTGAGTGAACACCTATGTGATTCTTTGGTAAGTGACAACCTGAGCCTCAGGTTTCTCATCTAGGATATGGGGATAGTAGTAGTGTCATAGGGTTTTGAGAGTTAAATCCAATAATACATTTAAAGTGCTTAGCAAAGCACTTGGCACACTGTAAGTCCTCCATAAATATTAGCTGTTATTATAACTTTTTCATTTATTTCTACTGAGGTTTTAATGTTTTTTATCACTGTGCACATTTTCATATAAAGGGGATACTAACTTTTTATCTAACATAGATAGAAAACATTTTTCTGGCTCATCAATTATGTTTATTTTTATTATAGTAATATTTGATATACATACATTTAATTTTTATAAGCTTAAAACAATATTTCTTTTGAAATGTTTTTATTATTATTTTTTTTTTTGCTTTATGTTTAGAAAAGCCTTTCCCTCCCTGAGATATATGTACCTTTATTTCTTCTATTCTTTTGAGCTTAATTTTTATATTTTACTCTATTCTAGCTGTAATATATTTTGGTATGTGATGTAAGATAGGGATTTAATTCATTTCCCCCGTATATATAACCTATAGACACAGCAACATTCATTGATAAGTCTATCCTCTCATTATTGAAAATTATAATGGACTTTTACCTTGTCCCTGACAATTATATGTACCTACCTAGTTACCTTGTCCCTGACAATTATACGTACCTACCTAGTCTTTCTCTGGGCTTTTCCTCTTGTTCAGACTATTGAGATTTTAGTGTAAGACAGTCACTCAGAGAACCCGGTCAAGAAAACAATATTTGTGCACCTAGACCTTTCTCGGGTTCACAGTGGGAAATCCCTGGCTTTGATTAACTCAGATTTGCTGTGCACCCTCATGCCTCCTCTTCCCTCATTCATTGTCCTTTACTTGTCTCTCTTGCCTCATTCTCTAGGTCTCATTATAATAAAAATACCTGTCATTCAATGAACACAAGCCATGTAATGGGCACTTCGCATACATTCTTTCTCCTGCTCACACCAGCTCCACAATCTGGATCTGTTTTCTTATCTCTGCTGTACATGCCTGAAGGGCTATGAGGTAGGGACACAAATGCCCTCCAAAGGGAATGGACAAGAGGTACAGAGTAGGTGGAGGAAGGAGAGCTTCCTTTTGTCCAGACTCCCTCATCACTCATCTTCTGATTGATCTGCTTGCCTACAGCAAGGTCACATGGCTTGTGCATGGCAGAGCTGAGTCTAAAATCAGTGTCTCCTGTGCAGTGGTGCATGTGGACCTGGGTTCTTGCCATGACAGCCCGTTAATGGTGTGTGTTAGAAAGGAAAGCAATTATTGTCAGTAGTATTGTTATACATCTCATTTCTAGTTTTCTGGGCCTAGAAGAATTAGAGCTGGTGCCTTCACTTCTGTAGCAGTGATCCTCAGGGTATCCAATGGCAAAAACAGCTGGTGGGCTTCTGCTTGACTGATGATGAGTGATGTGACCTTGAGTGGGTTCCTTTTCTAATCTTGGTTTCAGTCTCTTCATCTGTTAAGCGAGACCATGAGAATGATAGATGAAGTCTTTTACTGCTTTAAATATTATGATTCTCTGACATTTCAGGTGAAAAGAGTAGTCTAAACACTGCTGTTAAATAAAAATTTTCTGAAGATTTTACGCATCCATCTCAATGCTTTAAATATTATGATTCTGACATTTCAGGTGAAAAGAGTAGTCTAAACAAAGTAGGGAAAAATAAATGGAATGTAAATTTACCACTCCACCAGCTAGCATCAAGCCATCTTAAAGCCCGACCAATTAATTCATGCAGGATTGTTAATGGTTAAGAACATTTTCCCAGGTTACTTATTCATCTCACGACTGTCCCCACTGTCACCCACCACCCCTTTCATTTCCCAAGCTTCTTAATTAAGTTCTCTGCATGCAGTTTTAATTTTCCCAGTAAACAAGCTAATTGGTTTCCTACAAGAAAAGAGATTACTCTTCAGGGTCGGCAAGTTCTAGAAACCCAACTCAAACAGGCTCTCAGGTGTTTCCTGGCTCAGTAACTGCAGAGCACCAGGCAAGTGGGGTCCAGGGGTTGAACCAGCATCAGAGCCTGCATTGCTTCATCATGCTTTGCCTTCCCTCATTGGATTCATTCTTAGGCAAGCTGTTCCTGTGTGGTGGCTTTGAGAGCCCCCTGTGTCTGCAGTTTATCCCCCTTTTACATAGTAACCCTAGCAGCAGAGAACTCTGCCTCCCCATTACTTCTGAAAAGTCTCAGAGGGGAGGCTCATTAGTCTGATCTAGGTCATAAGCCCATCTCCGAACCAATCCTGAGGCCATGGGGACAGAGTTCTCTCACTGGCCCAGAGTGGATCCTAAGCCCCGCTGAAGCCAGGGGTAGGGCCTCACACTCCTGGACCAAAAAGAGGGAGGAGTGCCTCCAAAAGGAGAATTGAGGTGCCATTAATAGAAAGAGAGGAATGAAGCGATGGTTGGGCATAAACCACATTGCACTTGAGTAAGGAGCATTCATAAAGTACTTATATTTTATAAATCATTTCACATAATTGTTTTTTACCTCACAGCAACCTGATGAAATTTGTAAAAGCACACATGATTAATATTACTGTCTTATTGTTAAGGAAACTAGCTTAGAGAGGTTTAAAAGTGATACTAAATTACACAGGTACTAAGTGGCAGAGCTAAATCTCAAATATGAGATTTCTACTTCCAGATCTGCTGCTCCTTATCTATATGAAATCATTCACGAGACCACTTTAATTCCTATTGCATATAATAAATTTTATAGACAAAAGATCATCAAAGTAACTGTCTGCTGGGACCTGGACATTGTTTCTGTTCAGTAAATCATTGTTGAGATTGTATCTGTTATAGCATGATTTGATCTTCTGGGTCACTGCCCACACATCAGTCATATTTACTAAGAGGAGGACCAGTTGACAGAAGCACTTTCACCTAGATACATGTATACACACACATAACAAAACAACACAAAAAACCTGTATTTTTGTTTTACACTGTAATAAATATCATTATATGGAAATTAGAAAAGGCAAACAAGTTAAAAGAAGAAAATAAAAACCATTTATAATCTCATCACCCAGAGTTAACAAATGTCAACATGGAGTATATCTTTCTGGATTTTTTTTTCCCATATGGGAAATATATAAAATATGCTTTTACCAAAAAAAAAAAAAAAAGGCATTATAGCGTACAAATCTTGCTGTCTCACTTACCAACATCTTTCTAAGCCAGCAAACACAGCTCTCCAACCTCAGCTTTAAGGCTGAAATAGTATCTTAAGTGTGATGGGCTTCCATTTCTTCAGTTTACCCCCTGCTGTATGAGAGCTAGATGGTTTCCAGTCTTTGTTATATGAACTGTACCATGATGGGAATCCTTAAAAACAAATTGTTATGAGCATCCTTAATTGTTTCCTTAGGGTACACTTCTAGAAGTAAAACTGTGGGTTCAGAATGTTTGTTTTTAAAGCTTTACATTCATATTGCTTCCCTCTCTGAAATGTGGCCCGATTTCTGTTTCCATCAGCAGAGGATTAAGAGCCTGTTTTCTGCACTGATCCAATACTGGATATTATCTTTAAATATATACATATATTGTCAAGTTGGTAGGTCAAAAATTTATCATCTTGTTTTATTTACATTTCTTTGATGACTACTGAGGTTAACCATTAAAAAGTATTTTTTAATTATACTGAGAGCTTCTTCCCTTGCACCTCTGTTTTATACAAATCTATTATGAATTATGTGAGTATTTGTATATTAGTATTTAGTTGAATGACTGGCTTGAGGGTTGCACTCAGGGGATAGTTTTCAGTGATTTGACATTAATCTAAAGGGATATTTAAAGAGATCTTTCAAGGCCACTGGCCCTGATGCCTGTTTTAATTTCATATCTTAAACAGAGGAATCAGTTAATTAATATTTTAGCTAATGCCAAAGATCATCCATGAGATAGGGCTACCCTGGGAGGAAGAAATAAAGTCCAGTGTGACCTTGATAAATTGGGGAATGAAACCTACAAAACCATGATGACATATAGGAGGAAGAAAATGCAACATGATCTATTTAGGGAACAAAAGTCCGCACCAAAGTGAGATTAAAAAAGACAGAAAAAACCTGGAGAATCCAAGTTATCCAGAGACCTGGAGCTTCATCAAAGTGACCTTAGCAGGCTCTGAGCCTTCTATCACATCACGTGGGGAGAATGCAGCTTCACTGCTGTGATAAATTCAAATGATGTTACTTGAGTCAGGAAATCTTACTTTACATTTTGATTTAGGTAGCCAGCCTCCAGTTAGTGAGTCTGGTTTGGTTTCAGTAATTCACTTAACAAATATTTATTGTGTACCTACTCTGTTGATTTTGTAACCATTTTTGAAACTGTGGTTAATCCAGAAGTTTTCACAAGAGGAGAAAAATATTGACAACAGAAAGTGTTATGAATAAGGAATAATTATTGTTGGTTGTTTAGCCCCAGGAAAAGAAGGCTAAATTGAGAGCACTAAGAGAGTATGTAGGGTTTTTTTTTTCTCCTGAGGGAGATGCTTCCCAGGTGTTCCTCTCTTAGTAGATAAAACAAATGGGCTTAAGTTGTAAATGAACTATCAATTGAGTTTAAGGAAATTGGGGAGGGGGAAAAAAGCCAACAACACAGTAATGCCTCTCTAAGGAGGCCAAGATGTTTTCTTGGAGAGGATTGCCAGCCTACCTCTTCTAGGCCTGCCAGAGGGCCAAGGCTGTTAGATAGCCTCCTAGGTTCCTTTTAATGTTAGGACCCTAAGCTCATCGGAGTTCCATTATAATAATAGCTGACCACAGATACATGTACTGAGAGCTGGATTGTACAGAAAGCTCAGAGGAGTGCAAGACATGTAGTAGTGCGACTTTCAGAGATTGCCTTGGGGAGAAAAGAGTACCTTTCATAGGCTAGGTGTTTTGCATTTATTATATCATTTCATCTTAGCCTCATGTCTCAGAGGGGTGAATGTACAGAGCCTAGAGGGTGATCATCTAGAATTCCAATCCCTGCTTGCGGTACTCTGAAGCTTGGCCTTGGTTCTTACATGTCAACCAGTCTAGTGATTCAAGCCCAGCTGAAATACTGGCTTTGACCACACTTTTTTAGCATGACAAGTTTAGCTTCACAGCTTAGAGCAAATATCCTTCACTCTCTGAGCTTTTGTTTTGTCATCTGTAAGAGGAGATGATGGCCTGTTGGATTTCACCGGGCCCCTATCTAGTATAAGATACCTGGAGTCTGGAATGGGAAACCAGATTTTCCCCAGGGCTCTAAGGAAGATGTAGTTTCCAATCATGGCCTTCAGGGGGCTGCAGCTTCACAGCGCTGTTGTCAGGTGCGTGAGGGAAGGAAGTGTGTCAGCCTGTGGGACAAGACATTAGCTGTCCTCTGGTATCTCTAGGACAGTGAAGGGACTGAACTAACTTCTTCTGATTCCCCTTTCAGCTTAGCCATAACTTGACCTTCCACACTTTGAGGCTAAGCTGGAGCTTCCCCTTGGAGAGCCTGAGCTATGGGGAATGCTTCACATCTCTTCAGTGCTCCAGATGTCACTACCCTCCTGGGAACAGACTTTGACTGGGTTTTGTTCTGTCTTCAATGTGTTTCTTGGGCATCTCTGCTTGTTCATGGCTGTGTCCAGGTATGGGGCATGTGAGAAGTGCTCTGTAGGTATGTCTTCATCCCAGGCAGGCTTTCTGGGTTTTGAGACTCTACTGTTCCACCTCCAGATGCCTGCAGGAGATGGAACAGGAAGGCAGAACCTGGTGCACTAAACAGGACAGGATCTCCTCGTATGAAGTTACAGCTCTCCATGGTAGCCGTGGATGGGTCCTTGGGATTTACAGCCCATCACTGCATAAGGAGACTGGGGACCTAGGAGGTTGCCTGCCTTACCTGAAGAGGAGACCCATTCCCTCCTTTCTCTTCCTTTCTCCTCACCCCTGTTGGTGCCATCCTCTCCTCTTTCTTTTCTCTCGTTATCTCTAGGTCTCTCATTTTCCTGATCCATTTTACTTCTTTTGTTCTCTTCTTCCATTGCCAAGTTACTCTGTTTCCCCCTCCAAAATGAGTGCTGAAGCTTCCTCTCCCCTCTCTGATTGCAGGTTTCTGGAAGTCTGGTCTTCTTGCCTTGGAAACCTGAGTGGGAAAAGCACTCTTCCTGTCCACCAGGCTTGTTGTCTGTCTCATGGCAACTGTATTCCTTCCTCCTGGATCGTTCTGAGCTCTTAGTCTAGGATGGCCTGCCCTGTCCCCACCTTCTTTCTCTTCTCTTCTGATGGTTCCAGCAAATTCACTAGCCACTAGTTAAAGTGATATACTCCCTCTCTCTCATCTTATTTCTTTTAAATTTAAAATTTACAGAAAATTTTCAAGAATAATTCCTATATGTCCTTCGCTCAGATTCCCCCATTGTTAACATTTTGCCATATTTGCTTTATTATTCTGTGTATGTGTATGTAGACATATAGACATAGAATTTTTTCTAAACCATTTGACAGTAAGTTGCAGGCATGATGCTCCTTTACGCATAATTCAGTGTGTATTTAAGAGCAAAGACATTCTCTTACAAAACATAGTAAGTGATCAAAAATCAGGAAATTGATATTGATATGATACTATTATATAATTACAAACTTTATTCAAACTTTGCCAGTTTTCCCAGTAGTCTCCTTTATAGCAAATGAAAAAAAATTTTTTTTCTAGTCTACTATCTAGTCTAGAATCATGTACTGCATTTAATTGTCATGTCCCTTTTGTCTCTTATATTCTGGAAAATTCTCCATCCTTTCTTTGTCTCTCATGACTTTGACATTTTTGAAGCAGGTAGGCCAATTATTTTACAGAATACTCCTCAATTTTGGCTTGTCTGTTTCTGCATGATTAGACTCACGTTCTTCATTTTGGGAAGGAATGTCATAGAAGTGCTATTGCATCTTTCTCAGTCATTTCTCAGAAACATTTATAGTGCTTATACTGTCACATAAAGATTTGTTTCTTTACTTGTTAGTCTACATTCATATTTAGGTCCTGTCCCACTACCCACTCTCCTGAGAACCCCGTTTTCATCCTACCCAGGTCTGTCCTACAGCTACTTTTGGCAGACTTCCCTTCACACCTTCATTTCATTATCTGTGCCCCTACTGGGCCTCCCAATAAATTCTTGTTTTTGAGCTAAGACATTTCTGCTATTCAGATCATATCTAGACTTGTCAGTAGATGGTCAGTCATTTTATGCCCTGCCTTCTTTCCTGGATTCTGTTTGACTTATCACTCAAGCACTTATCCTGCTCCTCATTCTTGGAGCAGATTTCCAGAATAGTGCTATTTTTTCCTTTTATGATTTTACAGTATAAAAATTACTTTAATGATAATAATGGGAAAGGGAGGAGGAGAAATAACTAAAATTAATTGAGTGTTTGCTCTGTACTATGGACTGTGCCCAGGTTTTATCTCATTAAATACTGACCACAGCCCTATGTGCTAGGTAGGTACTGTTATTATTTTACATATAAGGAAAAGGAGACGCATAAGTAACACACAAGCTGAAGTAACCTGTTCAAGTCAATACATTCAATAAGTAGTGGAACTGAAATCTCACAGTAAAAGGAAAAGAAATCATGTTGGATGCTGAGAGGTGGTAAAGAAGT
>NW_006435779.1:1722088-1799907 GCF_000325575.1 Pteropus alecto
GCCAGCGAGCATCATTTAGTGATTTGTCAAGTCACTGGAGATGAGAGGCTAGAAGGGTGAAGGGAGATGGCGAGGGATATAGATTTGGGAGACTTTGGCATCAAGACAATGAACTCTGTGAGAAAGAAGTATAGGAATGATGAGTCGAGGCCGACCATTTGGGAGTGATCACATTTATGGAGATAGGAGAGGAACTTGTGCAGATAGTGAAGAAGTCTACACTGTGCTTGGTAGTTCTCTTCTCTCCATAAAGGGACAAGTTCTGGGTGTAGGAAGCAGATGATGAGAATCAAGAGTTTAACAAACATGTGTCACTGTCTTTCTACTCTGGGCCAGGCACTGTGGTGGGTGCTGGGAATATAGAGATGAAGAAAACCACCTTGCTCTGTCACTAAGAGTTTGTAATCTAGTGAGCCCTATTTTATTCTTATTTAGGAGAGTAAAGTTTTCTTAATGCCGTCTGTATAAGATATTTATCAAAACTGTCTCCAAAACTTAGAACATTGGTGCTAGAAAGAACCTTAGCAATCACATATACCAGCAACTTTATTTATCATATGAAAAACTGAAGCCCAGAGAATTGCTTAGTTGGTGGCTAAGTCTTCTGGCTCCCAGATCATGTCACCAACAGCATGACTGGCATTATCAACCATCTTAGAGAGGAATTCTACTGGGAGCCAGGCTCTCTCTGGAGGTATAAAGACCTGACTTTTGGAAAGTCATTATCAAATTGAGTAGAGAGATTGTTTTGGTCAGCTTGCCCTGTGGGAAACTGCCACCCCAATGGGATTCTGCTGGTGAGTGCATTGCCATCCTTCCACCTTCGAGGCTTCCTCTAATATGTTGGATTGTTCAAGTGCTCTTTGAGGGTTTCCAATGCACTTTTCCTCTAAACTTTACCACTTCTATTATGGCACAGCTACTTCCACAATCAGCCAGAGTGCTAAATTCTTCCTGTTAGCCAGCCAACTCATATTTTATCAATTCTACCTCAGGGGCATCTCCCGAATCCATTCTTCTCTCAAAAATTTCAATATCACTTTCATTTATCTCTTCTGGACCATTGCATCATGCCCCTAAGTCTTTTCTCTGCTTTCATTCATCCCCTCTTTCATCTAATTCTTGCACATTGCTGTCAGATTATCTTAAAATAATGAAATCTCATGATTGTATTTGTTTTCTTTCCCAAGCACCCATGTGACATTCTGCTCTATAGTATTTCTGCCAAGTGGTCATCCAGCCCTTTCAGTTGTTTTCACGCATTGCATTTCCATTTTAAACACATCTTTCTATTATAAAGTTATTACTTATGTTGAAGTAAAATATTTTATGCTACTTTGTACTTGTTTCATGGGTATAATTTCCTCTTGAATATCTCTGAAGATGTTAATAAGAAAATTTTTTAAGTTCTCTTTTGTTTACTAGATTAACTCTTCTCTAAGAGGTCAGTTGCTTTGCTTTCTCACTCTCATGCATTTTCATGAATCCAACTTTCCTGAAATGTCCTGTGAACCTTGATTGTTCTTTCATATGTAAACATAATACTAGATTCCTCAGAATTAGAGTCTGTTGTGGGTTTCTTCAGCAGTTCTGTGGTCACTGTTCCAGCAGTAGGCCTCTCCCCTGAATGACATGACCGACTATTTTGTGTGGGGAATAGATATACAGAGTGTGTGTAGGGGATAGAGGAATGGATGATCTCAAGTTATTACCCAAAAAGAGTTGTATAATTAACAAAAGTGGGGTGGGTAGGATATTTTAATTACTCATTGAAATATTATAGTGAGCTTTCAATGATCACTAAGGTTATTCAGCTTTTAAAAATCAGACTTTTTCTTATAGAAAATCAATATTTCTTTTTTTGATAACTCTCAGAGCTCTCTAGATCCTTATTCTAATTTGAATAATTGCTCTATAGACCTGCATATCTTCCATACTGAGATTTATTTTTATGACATTTCTCTCATGTTTCTTGATTTCCCATGTCTTTTTTTTTTTTGGCAGGGGCGGGGTTGGGATTTCTTGGAGATCATCCTTAAATAATTATCTCAGAATCTATGGATAGTAAAACCTTTAAGTCCTTGTATTTATAAAAGTGTCTTTATTTTGCAATCACACTTGAATGATAGTTTAGTTGTGTATAAAATTCCAGGTTCAAAATAAACTTCCCTGAGAATTTAGAATGCATTTTTCAATTTCCTTCCTTCAGTCTAGTGTTATTAATTAGAAGCTTGAGGATAATTTGATAATCTGTTACTTGTCCCTTTATAGGTAACCTGTTCTTTCTGTGAGAGCTTTTAGGATCTTCTCTTGCCACTTAGAATTCTGAAATGTCATAAGAACGAGACTAGGTATGAGTCTTCTATCATTCGCCTTGCTTATATGCCCTTTCAATATGAAGGTTCATGGTATCAGGCCTGGGAGATTTTCTTCTTTCTTTGGCTATTTATTCTTGTCATTTTATTGATTCTGTCTTTTCAGAAATCATTTTAAAATCTTGTGTTTTTTTGCTTCTTCTCTGAAGACTTTCTTTTGACTTTTTCCCCCTTAGTCGTTCTATTGAATATATACATTTCAACAATTGAATTTCAATTTCCAAGAACTTTTTCTTTTTTAATGGTTATTTAATTTTCTTATTATCCCGCTCTTATTTTAGGGATACAATATCTTTGGATATTTCTGAGGATACTAATTGGAATTTTAAAATTACATTCTGTTCCCTGAATTTTCTATGTTCTACACCCTTGCTAATTCCACAGTCCTCTATCCTTTAACTCTGTTAGTAAGAGCCTCCCTCCTCCACTGCTGTCTTTTCTTAATGTCTATTTTGGCTGAAGGGCTATCTATTCCTATGATCTCATCTGCTTTCCATGTTCCCAGAAATTTATCTAAACTTCTAAAACTTTCATTTTGACAGTGAAAGAAATTTTGTTATTTGACATGAATATTTGAGGAAGAGGAGGAGGGGGAAGAGGAGAATGAGTAGACTTAGTTTACCACCTTAAACTATTCCCATCTCTTGTTTCTAAAAAGTCTTTTAAAACTGTCTTTGATATTTATTATTTTGAAACAAAATGGCAGCCAATAAAAGTTGCTACCTAGATATAGCTTCAGATATTTCGAATGAATTTCTGAAAAAACTGCTCTATGAATTTCATGTCATTATCTTGAAAAGGCCTAGAGTTCATTGAGAAGCCAGAAAATGTCTTAGTCTCTAGGAGGTCTCCTAATTTCTCTGCTTCAAAATGTAATTCTCAGAATAGCACGGAGAATAAAAATCCCCTCTTCTACTGCCAGCAGTGTCCCTGTATGTTCTAGAAGGCTGTAAAACCCAGTGAGCTCAGCCCCTAGCCTCTCTCTAGTTCTCCTTACATCTTTTTCATTTTCCACTCAGGTCCTGAGTTCTAAATAAGAGCACAGTTTAAGAACAGTGGTCATAATCTATGGGTCTCATTTGTTCCTATGATCAGAGGGTCCTCAGACCTCATAAAGGGAATGTTTTGTAATGGGTTGTTATGGGATCTTCTAGGTGAAATCCCCAGATGAGGAAACACAAACATATTATAAAAACGATGGAGAAGAAATCCATCAAACTGTTAACAAGGGCTATCTCTGAGGGGTACAATCATACATACTTTCTTTCTACTTTATACATTCCTATATTCACAGAATTTTTGTGGCAGATTTGTGTCATTTTTATTATCATGTAGGAAACAAGGACCAGCCTGGCCTTTGTTTCCCCCACAATCTGCCCCCTGCCCCGTACCCAACCTCATTTCCCACTCCTTTCTGACATGACCAATAGTGTGACCACCCCAGTGTCCCACTGAGGGTCTCATAGTTCTTTCATGTCATCTGCTCAGCAAATACTGAACAAATCAACAAATGATAAAACTAGTGAATGAATTTTCTATCTCTGTCCTTAGATTATGGTTTCCCAGACTTAACTGAGAAGGCAGGTTCCATAGAAGACACCAGCCAGGGTCAAGAGACACCGAGCCTCCCCTCTTCCTTGCCCAGGATGAACCTGGTGGACCCACTCTGGCATATGGCTCTTGGAGAGGAGGAAGAAGAGGAAGAGGAGAGGGAGAAGGAGGAGGTAGAAAAGGAAGAAGAGGAGGAAGAGGAGGAGCTGCTGCCTGTGAATGGAGCCCAAGAAGAAACCCAAACTCAGGCCCATGACTTTTCTCTCATCAGCAGCAGCCAGACACCAGGGGCCCCCAAACACAGGCATGAAGATTCTGGGGAGCAGGCCTCCTTGGATGTGGAGGTGGGGAGCAGCATGGAGCCAAGCCTGTCACCACCCTCAGTCACCCCAAGTACAGTGACTCTGGTGGGTCAGGACTTCACCAGCCAAAAGGCAGGGGTCACAATGCTGCCAGCCGCAGGGCATGAGGTTGAGTTTGAGGTCCCTCAGGAGGCAAGTAAGGAGGCTACTGTGGGAACAGCTGGATTGGCTGGCAAGCAAGGGGAGGTGTTGTCCTCAGCCTCATTCCCTCAAGCAGAAGCCCCCAGTGGGGCTGAGACCCCAAATGAAGGCACCCTTTACCCTGGAACTTCAATTGCTTTCCCCCTGACCCCCCAAGACATGGAGCTGGCACCTTCCTCTGCTATCTTGGGAAAAGAAGACCTCAGCCAGCAACCCCAAGAAGGGCAGGCCGCTGAAGCTCAATCCAGAATCCCCTGGGATTCTACTCAGGTAATGTGGAGGCATGTGTGGGCCATTGGAAATCCCAGGACTGTGCAGTGGTGGGAGGTCTTCCAGGCTGATGATGGAGGTGCTTGACACCACATAGATCCTCAGCAGAACTGTTGGGGATGCATACCTCATGGCCCAATAGTGGATAGCCTCACTGCATTTACATGCAATGTAGAAGACTTGGAAGAGCTTAGTGCTCTATCCTGATTTTTATTTGTTCAGGTGCTACTGCTGCTATCCTTGGCTTTCCCACTGCTTATGACACTGGTGAGAATTGGTGTCTGACCTGTGCTCTCTCTAGCACCGCTCTCTCTAGCACCGTTTCCATGCCCACCGCCATATATGCAGTTGCCCTCTGTTCCTCCCCCATTACGCCCACCTAGTACACACACACACACACACACACACACACACGTGCATGCACGCACATAGGCTCAATTCATTGCTCATGCCCCTGCAATACCAGAAGGAAAGGAAAGGCGTCTCAAATTGTCAGCCTGTGGATCTGGCCCACAGGCATGTTTCGTCTGGCCTACAAAATGTTAAAACAGGTTTGTCTCTAGCTGGGGCAAGCCCTCTGCAGTCTGGCCCCTTTGGCACAGTTCCATCTTCCTTTCATTCCTGTCATTCCTGGCTTCCTCCTCTCACATGGTTCCTAAAGATATCTGGGTTTGTAAATCTTAGATTGGATCCTGGCCATGTCACCTTGCAGAGGCTGTCAGCTCCCATCTAGCTATTACAGACCTACACATGGCCTTCACCTCCTAGCTTCCCAAAGAGTTTCCACTCATGCTCTCTCTGGATGCCTTTTCTTATGCCTTTTTAACTGTCACCATTCTTTTTGTTTCATTGTACAGGTGATCTGCAAAGACTGGAGCAATCTGGCTGGGAAAAACTATATCATTCTGAACATGACAGAGAACATAGACTGTGTGAGTGGTGAGCTAGGCTAAGGATCGCAGGCAGAAGTTGGAGGCAGGCAGGCAGAGCGGGGGCAGAGGGTGGGCACTGGGGAATGGGCAGTGGATGGGGTGGGAGGCTTAGCCCTTAAGTCAGAGGAAGCCAGCCTAACCCAGAGGATGAACCAGCACCCACCAACATCCAAGAAGACAGTGCTTTTATATTTTTTAATTTCTAAGGGCTCTTTTGTTCTTGTTCCCCTCTGTTTTTAATTCAAAGGTATAGTTTTGCTCATCTGTGCAATGTCTTATCTCTCTGAGGATACTGAAATTATTTTTTAAAATGTTTTCTCCCCACATAGGTTACTTTCCCCATTTCTTTGTTTCCATTCAGTTTTTCCACATGCATACTCTCCTCAAATGTCTGGTGGCATTTGCTCACTGCATTTAAAGAGGGCCATCAGAAAGCTAGTTGGAACCTTTGAGAGCAATGGCAGATTTTCTTAGCTACGATTTCTTAGGAGGGTGGGCTGGCTGGGTCATTTCATTTAGAAATTTCTAATCTCAACATCTTTAGGACCTTCCTCCTGGGTGATGAGATTCTTTGAAATGGAACTGCTGTTCTATCAGGAGTATAAAGCACTGGTTGCCAGTGTTCTGGGAGCCAGGGTGGGGAGAAGGCTGGGCATCTCACTATTAGAAACACGTATGTATAAATATATTCATTTACATCGGTGTTTGTAGTGTGAGCCCCCTTTCGCAGTTGTGCCTGGTGTCCTCTAGGTCAGAGACTCTTTGTTTCCCCCTCTTTAAAGAATAAACTTCCAATCTTCTGCTGGGGGGAAGGGACATTTGTCAGCTGTGTAGTGTTGGAGAGAGGAACTAGGGATCCAGCTGCTGCCTAAATAGGTTTTCAAACAGTTTTCCTATTTTTAGTACAGTTTCATTCCCTCTTGCCAAGTAACCAGTGCTGCTTATTCCAGCATGTTTGAGGAGTTCAACAGTTTAAGTGATTGCTTCTCAGATTTCCCTCTTTTGGCTTAGAATTCTGCTCTTTGGGGCTTGCTAAATCGGGAAATTCTAACTCATTCATCTGCCTCCAGTGTCCAGATTCTGTTGCTCTTGTCTCTTTTCTGTTTTATTTTGGTTTTGTCTTTGTGGTTTTAGACTTAAAAAAAATTCTTTATTCTTGTTTAGTAGGTATGGGGGAAAGAGAAAGTACATGCGTGTAATTAATACAAAAGTGGCCAATGAGGTGTTTTCTTTTCTCCAGAATCATTTTAAATGGATGGATTTTAACATATTGATGTGTTTTAATTCATCACAGTTATTATTTTTACTGATGCTCAGATGCCCCGTATTTGATCAGTGAAAGCCTGTTTGAGTTGGCTTCTGAGTCCTTTTGACCAACCTATTTAGTGTTTGGTAGTTTCCTGGCTTTCTGGTGTAATAAGATGTTCCAGGCTCATCTTGTAAGTTCTCTCCCACAAACACAGAATCAACATTTCTCCAAGCTCTCATTCCTTTTATTGAAAAATGGTATTTAGAGGTCACAAAAAAGGTAGTGGGGACCCTTAAATACTTGAACAATAAAGTCTAAAGATAATACCTTCTCTTTTCAGGTAACACATAGATATTAAAATGCTTTCATTCTGCTTTCTCTGTTTTTGTTTTATTGTGCTCATCTAATATGTGATATCCACCTAAATAGTCATTGTTTTTATGGTGGATTTTTTTTTATTGTGTTAAAAAACTAACATAAAATTTATCATCTTAATCATTTTAAAGTACGTAGTTGTATTAATTACATTCACATTGTTGTGAGACATATCTCCAGGACTTTTTCATGTTACAAAACTGAAACTCCCCTTTACCACCCTCTCTCAGTCCCTGGCAAAATTTGTCTTTTAGTGACTGACTTATTTCACTTAGCTGAATGTTCTCAAGGTCCATCCATGTTGTAGCATGTGTCAGAATTTCCTTCCTTTTTAAGGCTAAATAATATTCCATTGTATGTAGACCACATTTTGCTTATTCATCCATCCGTCAGTGGATATTTGGATTGCTTCCACCTCTTGGCTATTGTTAATAATGTTGCTATGAACATTGGTACAAATATCTCTTCAAGACCCTCCTTTCAGTTCTTTTGGGTATATATCCAGAAGTGGAATTGTTGGATCATATGGTGATCACATTTATAATTTTTGAGGTACTGTCGTACTGTTTTTGCAGCAGCTGCACCATTTTACATCCTTGCACCATTTGACATCCTCATCAACAGGGATAAGGGTGCCAATTTCTCCACATCCTCACCAACACTTGTTATTTTCTGTGTGTGCGTGTGTGTTTTGTTTTATCGTGATTATCCTAATGAGTATGAGGTATAACCTCATTGTGGGTTTGATTTGTATTTCTCTTGATGATTAGTGATGTTATGCATGTCATTATTATTAATAGTCAGTGCTTATTTCGTTTTATCAACATATTTATTTGTTTCTTTGCTCACATGTCTTCTCATATCCTCACTCCTTTCTTCTGGGTTTAACTTCCTTCTTCCTGAAATCTATCTTTAATGGTGCGTTCTGCAAAGATATCTCAGCCTTTGTTTATGTAAAAATGTCTTTAATTTTTCTCATGTTCTTTTTTTCATAACTTTTTATTTTGATATAATTTCAAACTTGCAGAAAGAATAGTACAAAGAAATCCATATATCCTTCAGCCAGATTCGCCAATTGTTAGCATTTTTTCAAACCATTTGAGAGTAAGGTGAAGGCATCATTCTCTTTTACTCCTACCCCTAATTACATTAGTGTGTATTTCCTCAGAATAAGAATTTATTTTTTGGATAATCACAGTATAGTTATAAAAATCAAGACATTAACACTTACAGAAAACTATAATCTATAGACCTTATTTAGATTTTACCAGTGGTCCAATAATGTTCTTTTTAGCTTTTTTTTCCCTTCCTGGTTCAGGATTTAATTCAATGTCATGCATTGCATTTAGTTGTCATGTCTCTTTAGTCTCCTTTAATCTGGAACATCAGTTCCTCAAGCCTTTCTTTGTGTTTAATGACCTTGACATTATCGAAGAGTAATAGGAGTATTGTGCATATAAAATGATGGAGATATACAGAGAAAATGTCTTTGGGAAAAGATGAGGAGAAAAGTGCTCACAGTCTCGCAAGGGGGAGTCTTGCAAGTTAGAGCTTCGGTCTGAGAAATTGGATCCTCAGTATCTAGAAAAAGTAATGCAGACTCACTGGCTCCTCCTATTTTACCTAAGATGTCATAGTTCTCTTCCTCCTTTTGGTGCAGTTATACATTAGAAATATAATTAGGTTTATTTCTTTCTGTTTGTGTTCAATTTTAGTTTTTTTCCCCCTCATCCTTGTTTATAATGACTTACAATATACATCCAGAAAAGCACACAGATCTTAAGTGTACAGTTTGATGGATTGCCTGGCTGAAGCCCATAGACCCACAATATCAGTTCTGGGAGAGTCTGATGACTATATATTTCATAGCATTTATTTTGTAGGTGGGAACTGAGTGTCAGTGGCATGAGAGAAAAGCCCTGGCTTTGGAATCTAAATAATCTGGGTTCAAATCCTGGTTCTGCCATTATCAGCTCTGTGACCTTTTGCAAAATACTACACTTCTCTGAGACTTTCCCCATCCTAACACCGTAGGCTTACTGTGAGGATTAAGCTAGGCAGGCAGTTGGACCCAGAAGAATGTGGGGAACGCACACATTGTGATTGTGGAGCACAGAGCTACTGCATGGCGGGGGAGGGGGGGTGAGGTGGGGGGGGCACTGCCTGTGGCAAGAGGATGTTTTTTTTCCCAAGCAGTTGGGTTGACGTGTCACAGTGCATTCATCCTGCACCCCACTCAGACAGGTGCAGGAGTGCACCCCTTCCCTAAACATACACACACATCAAGATGGTAAGAACTAGTTCAGGAACGGTGGCTTTCCTAGCTGCATGTAGCTATCTCCAGGTACCACTCTCCCATATTCAGAACTGAGTTGGGTTTCTGTTAGGCCAATGAGTGCCAAGGCTTGAGCTTGAAACTGGCACGTGTCATGGTAACAAGGAACTTCAGTTACCCTGGTGACCTTCAGTTTGGCATGACAACCAGGGGAAGTCTCATTAGCTTGGGCTCTAGCAGAAAGGAGACTAGGAGTATCAGGGGTCCCACAGGGGTGGCCTGGTGAGATGCCTGTGCCTCACGGGCAGCCCTGGCTTGCAGCTTCATAGCAGAGCACTCAGGAGAGCTGAGCAGCTGGGAGAGGGGTATCTGGCTGGGAGCCTTGGTGGCTAGGAGCAGGGGACTGTTGACTTCCAGGCACAGGAGGGAAAACACTACTGGAGAGGAGCTGGGGGTCAAGGGAGATGGGGCAGGAGGGTAGAGAGCAGCCATAGGGCCAAAGGAGGGTCTCTTCCCAGATAGAGCTAAGTAGGGACAATGGCAGGCTGGAGCCAGAGGCAGGGTTCTGGCCTCCAGCCCCAGCCTGAGCTCCTGCCACTCACTCAGTTCTTGCTTAGTGCCGGCCTCTTGCTCTTTTTTTAAAAAAAATTATGTAATTACATATTTACAAGGTCAAGAGAATCTAAACAGTACTAAAGATTATCAGATAAGAAGTCTCCTTATACCCCTCCTGCTGCTCCCAGCACTGCTTCCGGGGAGGTTACCATTTTAAACATCTCTGTTTTAGTTCTACCATCACTAGAGGACTCAGACGTCTATCTTGACTCCTCAACTCTGGGCTGTATCTCTGCAATGAGAGACGAGCATGGTTAGGTGGCTGTATGGCTGTTACCTCCACCCCCCAATATATTCATCCCTTGCACTATACACTTGAACACACAGGCACCATGAGCAGTCTTCCATATTCTTTCACATGCTATACACCCACTTCTGGACTTGTTGTCATGAGGGCAGGTATCCTCTCAGCTCAACTGGGTGTATCCCTGGGCAGACCCCACACTCTCCTCATGGCACAAAGCCAGGGCAGGAGGAGCACCTGGATGCCTGCCTACAGGAAACAAACCCATAGTCCTCCTGAAGGCCAAGCTGACTGACTCTCAAGTGGTTCAGAGCAGCCCCCTCTGGAATAGCCAGATGGTGTTTCCCAGTGCTTGTCCTCTGGGCGGGGCCTGGAGGAGCAGCTGGCCTAGAGGCAGAAGCGAGTAGAGCCCTCTCCCTCACTGAACATAGACTCTCTTTGTGCCCCTGTAGGAGGTGTTCCGGCAGCACCGGGGGCTGCAGCTCCTGGCCCTGGTGGAGGAGGTGCTGCCCCGTCATGGCAGCAGCCACCATGGGGACTGGCACATCTCCCTGAGCAAACCCAGTGAGAAGGAGCAGCACCTTCTAATGACCCTGGTGGGCGATCAGGGTGAGCGGGGGTGGGGGCCATGGGGGGTGTTGACATGTCTGGGGAGAGGGCCCAGGAAGGCAGCAGCAGGTGGGCTAAACCATTAAACATATTCCGAGGCCACAGAAGCTCTCTGACAGGACTGTGGAAAAATGCAGCCATGGCTTTTGGACGTGGACCTCTGGGATAGCAAGATGAGGTGCTGCTTCAACTCCCTAGCTTAGAATATCAACAGGCTTGAAGATAGGAAGAGGAGGGTGGGAACATTGGGAACAAGAGGTGTGGTTTCAGCACAGGTGCCAGACAATGCAATGCACACTGTGTGGAGGGCTGAGAAGGGTTGTGTTCCGCAGCCTTGTGAGGCTGTGGAAGTGACTGGCATCACAACCTGGTGTCACATAGTGGACACTCACTAAACCTTTGTAATGAGTCAATTAGTGGGCAGCAAGCAGAGAAGTGTACATGCACCATTAGGTCCGTGTGTGGTCAGGAGCCAGGGAGTGAGGTTCTGGAAGCTCAGGCCAGAGGCTGTTCCAGGGAGCCAGGAGCCCACAGAGGGTGCGCCTCAGTGACCAGGGCTGCGCTGATAATGGTGTTTCCCCCCAGGGGTGGTGCCAACTCAAGATGTCCTTTCTATGCTGAGTGACATCCGCAGGAGTCTTGTGGAGGTAAGGGCAGGGACAAGCTCCCCTCCCATTCCTTAAAGCTCTGGGAATAGAGCTGCCTTCCCTGAGGGCCAGAGGCAGCCTGCCCCATGCAGTGAGAAGGAGCGAAACACGATTCTTGGAGCTCTTCCTTTCAGGTGTCCAAGACACAGTTTCCATGGGACATGTGAGCACTTAACTACCAACTACACAAGGCATGTGACAGGGCCAGAAAGAGGCTACAGAGGGGGTGGTGGTCAGGAGAAGACTCAGAAGGGAGGAGACCTCTGAGGGGCATCTTGATAGGTAGGTAGAAGTTTTCTGAGTAGACAGTGGGAGAAATACCATGTCTGGCCAAGGAACTGTTCAGAAGCTTGGTGCTTTGGAGTCTGTGTTATAGCTCCAGAACCATAGGAGACAGCACTAGAGGCTTGGGCAGGCTTCAGAACCCATGGGAGTCTGCAGTGCTTGGCCAGCTGGGGATAAGCTGGGGTTGAGTGGCAGGGCTCAGAGCACAGTGGATAGCCCTGCCTTCTTGAGAGGCATACCTGACCTAGTGACTGACCTGTCCTGGAGACCTGGGCTGAGGAGACAGGTTGGCCAGCTTCTCCTCCTGAGCTGCCTGCAGCACCTGTGCAGGGTGGAACAGAGCCCTGGCTGATGGGAGGGGCAGGTCCCCATTGGTCCTCCTACTCCTCATTCCACTTCCCTCCTTGAGGACAGTCACCATTTCCACCAAAATCCCTTCCACTCACTATGAAACCCAGAGATCTGTCATCAGTCCTCCTCCTTCTTGAGGGCTGTGCAGTATTTGACAACAAAAATGAGCCATACATGACTCTGCCTCCTTATCTAGTACATGCAAGGCTGAGGGGCTGGATGACATGGGGGTTCTGTTTTTTTTTGATAAGCATATTGAGTGCTTACTGAGGCCATACTGTGTGGGGTTCCCTCCTCACCACCCCAGGGCTTATGAGCATTAAGTGAGGCTCTACTGAGTGCTGTTGGTACCCCATTTAAGATGAGAGCTGAAGCCCAGAGAAGGGTAGTGACTCACCTGAGATTGTACAGCTAGTAGTGGTAGAGCCAGGCTTTGGATCAGGCCTGAATGACTCAAGACCCTGGCCTTTTATCATGATGCTGTTTTTGTGCCACCCAGATGGCTACTGAGAGCCATTCTGGTTGTGAACCTCTGGTTTTGTGAATACTGGTGCAGGTGGGAACAGATCCTCATGTCTCTTCTCCCAGCCCCTGGGTGTGACATAGCCAAAAGGCATGCTGGGCCTTTGGAAGTATATTAGTGGGCAAATTTATCAAGTTCTAGCAAGAAAAATGGATCTTTGATAAAAAGTCAATAGAGAAAAGTAGTGGAAATATACAGGCAGAAACCAAAGAAGAGCTGAATACCTCCTGGTCTTAGAAAGGGGAGCACAAGGCAGAAAGGGGCTCTCAGGTCTCTGCACTGGGGTCCAGGAGATAGCACCTTCACCCTGGCACCTGTCATCTGAGGAGGGCAGCTCACCTTTTTTCTTTTGCCCTCTGCCTGGATGCTGGTTTGTGGAGAGAATATCTGCTGGGCCATAGCAGCCTCTGGGCCAGAGAAAGCAGGTCCATCCACCCAAGACAGCCTGCAGTGTGGGCGTGGGCCTGTGTAGCTAAATACCACTGGTGATCACTCCAGTGGGAAAAGGGAAGAAGCTGGGAGGCTCGGGGTGGCCCTTGATGTGGGCTGTCCCCAGCATCTCCTGTACTGTCTCTGGCCCATATGGCCAGAATGATACCAGAATACTCCATCCCCAAGGTGGAAGTTGTTTCTCAGGGGACTGATTCAGTGGTAGTATGTGGTGGAGGATGTGTGGAAAGGGGATCACAGTTGCCCTTATCTGTATTCTTTTTTCTTAACTGGTGGGACAGGTATGGGGACTCCATCTAGTTTTGATCATGAATGGCAGGATGGGAGGGGCCAGCCTCAATGGGGTGTCAGGGCCACAACCAATTGGGTTTAGAGGCAGATTTCTGTCCCAGTAGGGTCAGTGTCAGGCAGAGCAATGGTAGGGATGTGAGGGGAGGTAGGGAATGGAGATGTGGGAGGTAGAGAGGCTTGGAGTTGCCTTCAGGTGAACGGAGTGGGCATAAGGCTGAGAGAGTCCCTCATGAGCACAGGTCCAGGCCTCTGAGGGAGCTTCAGGAGCCAGGAGTGTCAGCTCCTTCTCAAAGTCTGTCCCTGTCCCTGAGCCCCGACCCCACAGGCCCCACGGGGAACCATGATGCCCTGGGACCTCAGCTGAGGAACCTGGCCTTTCCCACCCTTAGATTGGCATCCAGAACTACTCCATGACAAGCAGCTGCCAGGCCCGGGCCAGCCAGGTGCGTAGCGACTATGGGACGCTCTTTGTCGTGCTGGTGGTCATCGGCGCCATCTGCGTCATCATCATTGTGCTGGGCCTGCTCTACAACTGCTGGCAGCGCCGGTTGCCCAAGCTCAAACACGTGGTGAGCATGAGGGCAGGTGGAGCAGGGGTCTTGGGCTGGGGTGGTACTGGTAGAGATGGGAGCGCCCAACAAGCTCCATCATCTGGAGACTCAGTGTCTGCATCTTAGGTTGGCTGGCAGTAATTATCCTGGGATGGGGTACTGCAGGTGAAGCCTTTTGTCTAGTGCCTGCATCCCAGTTTTCCCTCTGTGCAGGGCGTCAGCCCCACTCACAACCACCTCCATGGCACCAGCCCCTCCTGGGCAGGGTGGCCCTAAAAGTCTGCGCTCATCCCGAAGTCTCACCAGAGAAGCCCTGAATCAACAGTGCCTAAGGATCAAGGAAAAGGCCAGGGCACGACTCCTATGTTCCCAGCAGGCCCCTGGAGTCTCTTTATAAGGAGGCTTTTGGGAGGGATCAGCTGGTGTCAGGGAGGCCACAGGCTTGTTTAGTCAAAGGATCAGTGAAACTGTTTTAACAAAGGAGTTGAGCTGTGGGAACAGAACAGAAGGGAAGTGCCATCTGTCAAGGGTCCCCTGGGATTCCCTCTGTAGGGTTTTACACACTAGGGAAGGAACAGTGAAGTGACTTGTTCAAGGTCTTAGGCCAGGTCAACGGGGCACTTGGGTGCAGCTGGTGGGGCAGGCGAGGGCCAGGGCCTGTGGCACTCAGCCAGCAGCCCTGTCCCGGCCCGCAGTCACACGGCGAAGAGCTGCGCTTCGTAGAGAACGGCTGCCACGACAACCCCACGCTGGACGTGGCCAGCGACAGCCAGTCGGAGATGCAGGAGAAGCAGCCCAGCCTGAATGGCGGGGGGCCCGTAAACGGCCC
Source organism: Pteropus alecto (assembly GCF_000325575.1). Taxonomy (NCBI): domain Eukaryota; kingdom Metazoa; phylum Chordata; class Mammalia; order Chiroptera; family Pteropodidae; genus Pteropus; species Pteropus alecto. The sequence continues at coordinate 1,737,014 of NW_006435779.1, forward strand.
GGGGGGCTGGAGCGCGCTCATGGTGGGCAAGCGGGACCCTGAGGACTCGGACGTGTTCGAGGAGGACACGCACCTGTAAGGACGCACGCCAGCGCTGCGCCAGGACCAGCAGGGCGGACCCGGGGCGCACAGTCGCGCCCCCTCCTTCCCGGCCTGCCGCTCCCCGCAGCCTGGCCTCCGGTACTGGCTCCTTTCGCTTCCCACCGACCCTCAAAACAGTCTTGGCACAGCCCTCCCTACTCCCACCCGACGCCTGGAGGGGCCGCTCCTGAGACCCCGATTAAAGCCGCCCGGAGTGTCGGGGCCCAGCGCGTACGGCTGCCGGAAGGCGGGGCCGGCGCCTGTTTACATCCGGCCCAGGCGCGCCGCTGCCTTTTCTGCTGCCCGAGGTTGATCGGCCTGTGTCCACCCCTCCCGCGCCATGGATACCAGCGACCTCTTCTCCAGCTGCAGGAAGGGGGACGTGGGCCGAGTGCGGTGAGGACCCCGCGGCCGGGAAGTGTGCGGGGGGTGCGGCTCTAGCCTGGGGCGGGCAGGGGACGGCCGCGGGACGGGCGGGCGCCTCGCGATACCCGCCGCAGATCACCGGTCAGCAGGCGCCTGGGTGTCAAAGACGAGGACTACGGCAGCCTTACACACGGGGGTGAGGTGCTGGCGATGATTTACTTCAGAGGGTCCTAGAAGGCTTACTGGAGAAGACTGCCACGCGGAGGCCTGAAGAAGAAGCGGGCGGAGAGAAGAGGCATTTCGCTTCCTGAGCACTCGGGGCCCAAGGCCACACTGGAGGCAGCCCTGGGACTCCCAGCGTGGCTCTTCTTTCTGATGCCTCTTTAGCTGGCGCTGGGAACCCCAAGGCCCAGAATGGGCCTCTAGTCTCCGGGGATTTGGAAACTACTAAATGCAGTTATAGAAAATCTGGTGCTAAACTTGCCATCTCCGTGAGCTTGGAGAGGGTACCCTATTGAGGTGGGGCACTTCTCTTCCTTGGCCCTTTCTTCCCTATTACTTACTCCCACAACTTTCTTGGGTCCCTCCCTGGCATCAGGTGCCACTCGGAGTTAGTTGATAACTCCCAAAGCTGAATGCTACTCTACTCCCTGATCCAACCTGGACGTCCCCCTAGGCTGTCCCACTCAGTGACATGATGACCCTCTTACCTTGACATCCCATCAGCTACCTGTCTCCTGACTTCCACCTTCTAGCATCTACTGTTCACACTTCTATACCATCAGGCTGCCTACAGCAGCCTCCTCCTCGGTCCCCCTGCCTCTAGTTTCCCCTAGCCAACCCACTGCCCCAAGCAGCCAGAGGGCCCTGGCAGAAGCAGAGGCCCAGTCACCTTCTCTCTCCCAAATGCCTTCAGGCCAGAGTTTCAGCCTTTTCAGCTCTGGGGCCTGGCCTCTGACTTTCAGGGTCTGCTTTTTGTGTTCCCACCTCCCCACCCTGTTTTTGCTGGTGCCTTTAAGAGGAATTCCTTTCCTGCTCTGGTCTGCCTGTCATCTGCCCTCAGCTGGAGGAGGCTTCCTTCATCCAAAAAGGATGTCGTCCCTCCTTCTTCTTCCGTGGGTCTCCTCTCCCAGAGTGAGCCTATCCTGACCCAGGCTCTGACCTCCCCGTTCCCACCCAGGTACCTGTTGGAGCAGCGAGATGTGGATGTGAATGTATGGGACAAGTGGGACAGCACGCCCTTGTGAGTGCCAGGTGGATGGGTGGTCAGGGTGGGTAGGGTGGGGCCTTCAGTCCTGGCAACTGCCTCCTGGTACTCCTTTTTTCTTCCTTCTCAGGTACTACGCCTGCCTATGTGGGCATGAAGAGTTGGTACTCTACCTTCTGGCCAATGGTGAGAGAAGGGGACAGGGACAGTGTGTGTGTGTGTGTGTGTGTGTGTGTGTGTGTGTGTGTGTACACATGTACTAGGGTTCCATGGCGTGTGTACACACTTTCAAACACTCTTAAAAAAAACTTTCCCTCCTATACTCAGTCAGCAAGTACTTTTGGCTCTACTTTCAGAACCTGTTCTCTGCTCTGTCCACTTCCTATCACCCCTGCTCCTGCCCAACCCAGCTACAGCATCTCTTCCTGGATCATCTCTGCCTGGACGCAGCGCCATCTTCCTCACTGGTCTTGACAGCTGCCCCTTCTGCCCCACCTACAGTCTGTTTTCTATATCACAGCCAATTGGGGCTCAACAATTGGGGCTTATTAAAATCCTCTGATGGCTTCCTACTGCATTTAACATAGAACTAGCATGCCTTGCTCTTCCTGGGAGATGCCACAGGGCCTGCTCCTCCCAGTATGGCCTCTCCTCTTTGGCTCTCCCATATGCTCATTGTTCCTGCCATACTGGACTCCTCTCTGGTGCTCCAGCGCCCCAAGCTTGCTCCTGCCTCGGGGCCTGTGCACTTGCCATTTCTCCTGCTTAAACTGCCTTTTCCCAGATCTTTGCATGGTTGATTTCCTCGCTTCATTCTGGTTTCTGCATATTGTCACCACCACTGTGCCCTTCCGTGGCTTCCCTATGTGGCAGCTGTCATCAGTGTCATCCTTTGTCTTGCTTTGTTTTTCTTCATAGTACCTAACATCATCTGTTGGTTCATTTATTGTTCTTCCCCACTGGAGTATCACTTCGGTGAGGACATAGACCTGTCTGTTTATGGCAGTGACCCCAGTGCATAGTACAGGGCCAGCCTCTGAGCCTACTCTGTTTTGTGTAGTCTCTGGTATGTATGAGTGAATATGTGCGTGTGAGTGTACAGGGTTATGCCTGTGTGCCTAGGCCCTGGAAGTGTGGATGCTGGAGTTAGTGGGCCCAGGGTCACTGAAAGGGGCCTTCAGGGCTTACGGGACTCACATGTAAGGAGAAGGAAGATGGGGATTAGGAAGTCCCCAGGCCCCCAGGCCCCTCCCCAGCTGTAGCATGCAGCCCCATAGACCTGCTGCTGATGAGTGCTGCTGCCCCCAGGAGCCCACTGTGAGGCCAACACCTTCCAGGGTGAGCGCTGCTTCTATGGGGCTGCAAGTGATACCATCCGTCGGGCCCTGCGTGATTATAAGCAAGTGACAGCCTCCTGCAGGAGGCGGGACTACTACGACTTCCTGCAGCGGTGAGATGGAGCATAGGGCATCAGGATAGCTTTTGCCCAGTGGATCGTGGTGGTTGTGGACTGCATGGGGCTGAGGACTCTCCTGTGGGATGGGCCGGGGAACTAGAGTGGTTAGACTGAGGAGAGATCTTCTGCTGAGTCCCCGTCCATCTGCCCCTTTCCAGACTTCTGGATCAAGGCATTCACAGCGATGTGGTCTTCGTGGTGCATGGGAAATCTTTCCAGGCCCATCGCTGCATCCTGGGTGCACGCAGCACTTACTTTGCCAACATGCTGGACACCAAATGGAAGGGCAAGAGCATTGTGGTCCTCAGGCACCCACTGGTGCGTCCCTCCCTGGGAGTGGGTAGCAGAGGGACAGCAGGGGGCTTGCTTGTATTGAGCTACACTTCTGACCTTTCCTCCTGGCTGTCTCTGCCCGCAGATCAACCCCGTGGCCTTTGGGGCCCTGCTGCAGTACCTGTATACAGGTGACCCCCCAGGCCTGGGTCTGGCGGGCAGGGAGAGGGCTGCATTTCTCTCCAGCAGCAGACCAAGCCATGGCCTTGGGCTGACTTTTTATTGCCTGGTGCTTTGTCCCCTGCAGTGCAAGATGGTTCTAGCTGCCTTCTGGGTTGGTTGGGAGGCAATGAGCTGATATGTCTACTAAGCAAGAGTTTGACCCACAAACTGAGCCCCCTTCTCATCTGCTCTGGGGCCTGTAGAACTCGGGCAATGGCTCTTGATAGGGGAACCAAGGCAGCATGTAGGCCCAGAAATCCCAGCCCTGCCTCTAAGTGGCCATGTGGGAGGGACAACCTACGAAACTGTGTGCTTGGGCACCGCTAATGGCCCTTCTCAGGCCCTGAGCTTCACACACTGCACCCAGGCTGCCTGGACATCAGCGTGGAACACATCAGTGACTGTGAGCGCCTGGCGAAGCAATGCCAGTTATTGGACCTGCTCAATGACCTGGAGGCCAAATGCAAGGAAGTATCTGAGTTTGGTGCGTTCAGGCTTTGGGGTCCAGGACTTTGGGCAGGAATTCACAGGGCCAACCTAGCTCCCTCAAGCTGCACTCTCTCCTCTGCAGTGGCATCCAAGCCAGGCACTTATATGAAGGTGCTGAGCATCAGGCCTCCCCCAGAAGACCCCCGGCTCCGGGAGGACCTGGCCCTACTGGCTCATTGTGCCCTGCCCCCTGAGCTCCAAGTAAGCACATCAGGGCCTGGGGCAGGCATGGGGCTGGGCCTGGTGGGCAGGAGGCTTGTTTAGGGACAGGACTGTGGTAGGGAAGCCCCACATTTGGGTTCAATTTCTTGTGTGGCCTTGAGCCAGTCACTTTTTCTGAGTCTACTTGTTTACTTCTTGATGTTTGTCTTGTATTTAAATCTGCAAATAGGGTGGCACTTTACCCCTCCAAGATCAAGCTAGAGCAAGCTAGAATAGGCTCTTGGCTGAGGCTGGCTACTCTGCCTTCTTCCACCTGCTCTAATGGCTTCTCCTCTCCTATCCCCCAGGGTGATCTTGGGGAGCTGCCCTTCCCTTGCCCCGATGGCTTCAACATCTGCCCTGATGTTTGCTTCCAAGTAGAGGGCTGCAGTTTTCTCTGCCACAAGGTGCCATCTACCACCCAGCACCCCAACCCCCTGCCTTAAGCTCTGGGCCAGTTCCTCTGGGCACAGCCCCGGCCCTGGTCTTTTCTAAGCCCAGTCTTCCCCAGGCTTTCTTCTGTGGCCGCAGCGACTACTTCCGGGCCCTGCTGGATGACCACTTCCAAGAGAATGAGGGCCTAGAGGCCTCTGGCGGCCTCCCGGCTGTCACCCTGCATGGCCTCTCGCCTGACATTTTTACCCATGTGGTCTACTATATATACAGCGATCACACAGAGGTGCGAGTTAGGGTGGGCTGTGTGCACTGGGCCCAGGGTTTCGGGAAGGGGCACAATAATGATCAGGACAGTTACACAGCTTGTGTTACTGTGGAGCTTCAAGGGCTTGCCAAGGTCCTGATTGGCTCTTAGGGGCAGATTTTTTCATGAGGCTGGAGAGGGAATGTGGGGCCCATTGGGATTTTCCTTTCAGGCAGAGGGGACCTTGTTAGGTTCCAGAACAGGCATGAGTAACAAGACCTGCATCATGAGCACATGACACTTGGGAACTTAGTGTCAGCCATATGGGGTCTTTAAGTTGTCCAGTGGAGAGTAAGTGGGGACAGTAACTCTGAATTCCCACAATAGCAGGGAGCCCTGAGTCTCCTGCCTCTGGATTGCTGCAGACCCCTGGGGTTCTCTATTCTCCATCCCGTTTGCCTCCCTGTGTCTTCACGTGCTCCAGGGTCTCCTAAAACAGGGTGATGTGGGCAGCAGCAGATAGTGCCAAGAGCGTGCTCTGCTGGGGTGGCGTGCGTGCGTGTGTGTGTGTGTAAAGGCCAGTGTCATAAAGCAATCCCAAGATACGGTGACTTACAGAAGAGAGGATTGTTTCTCCTTCCTGTTGAGGTAAGTGCCCCTGGGCAGGCGAACTTGCTGAGACTCAGGTTGTCTACTCCATCCTGGGCTGCAGGCCATATCCAGCCTGCTTTGTGAATAAAGTTTTACTGGAACACAGCCACACCCATTTAGTTCTGTAGTGTCCATGGCTGCTTTTGCACAATGGCAGAGCTGAGTAGCTGTGAGGGAGATACTATGGCATGCAGTATTGACCCACTTAGCATTGTAGAAAACAGATTTGCTGATGTCTCCCACCTCCTTCATTTCTCCAGCACAAAGTCCAGCTGTCTGGTCCCTGCCACCTAGCATGCACCTTGGCCCATCCTGACCCCTGAAGGAGCTTTGCCACACAGAGGGCAGCTTCTTAATGACTCAGGTTGAGAATTTGGACTTTGAACCTGGTTTGATTCTGGGTTAGCCCCTCACAAGCTGTGTTATCTTGGGCTACTTTGTGCCTCTAGAAAATGGAGGTGCCAGTAGTTGTTACCTACTAAGGTTTCGTACAGATGAATGTACATGTCACAAGTACAGTGCATGGCACAAATAAGCACTGTGTGTGTGACCTGTGTTGGGCCAGCAGAGGTCCTGCCCACTCTGTCTCCAGTGTGCTCCCTGTGGCTGTCCAAAGTCTGGACCAGAGCTGAGCACATGGTTTCTCACAGCACAGAGTACAACGATGGCTGTGCCCTGAATCCCACAGCATCTGTGGGTATAAGGGAGCAGGTAAATAGTTACTCCCTCCTTAGAAGGGTTCCTGCCTCAGTTTTGACAGAAGCAAACTTCTGTCACTTTTTTTTGACAGCTTTTCAAGGCAGAGGATCTGAGGCACAGAGGTAAACTGACTTGCCCAAGGTCCCACAGCTAGCATTTCTGAGCCCAGGTTTGTGTGATTCAGAGCTCAGGTTCTGCTCTGTCTGAAGCATCAGAACCCCAGCCTCTTGTGCCCATCTGATTCCATGGATATTTACAGGGATCTGGGCTGGGTGGCTGACATGGATAGAGAGCTCCTGCTCTGCCTACGGCCTCCACCCTTTCCCCAGCAGATCCCAGCCTTGCTGCCTGGCCCCTGAGAGGCCTTGGTGACCTCTGACTATACCCTCCCTCACCCCTTCTTTCACTTCAGCTGTCCCCCGAGGTGGCCTATGATGTGCTGAGCATGGCTGACATGTACCTGTTGCCGGGCCTAAAGCGACTGTGTGGCCGCAGCCTGGCCCAGCTGCTGGATGAGGACAGCGTGGTAGGCGTGTGGCGTGTGGCCAAACTCTTCCGCCTGGCCCGCCTCGAGGACCAGTGCACTGAGTACATGGCCAAGGTCATTGAGAAGGTGGGCTGGTGGGAGCTTCAGTGGGAGGGGGCAGACTTTGGTGGGTGGCGGCCAGCAGGCATGCCCTGAGCCAGCCTGTTCACAGCTGGTGGAGCGGGAAGACTTCGAGGAGGCTGTGAGGGAGGAAGCAGCAACTGTGGCTGCCCGGCAAGAGCAGGACTCCATTCCACTGGTGGATGACATCCGCTTCCACATAACCAGCAGGGTGCAGACCTACAGCAACATCGAGGAGATGCAGCAGCAGCTACGTGTGCTTGAGGACCTGCTGGTGTCCATTGGTTTGGACTGCTAACCACCACTGGGCCAGGGGCTCGCTGTGGACCACACATGTGTGGCCATCTGTGTGCTCTTTTTTTCCTCCAAGGCATTGTGGGTGGAAAAGGCTCAGTGGAGCTTCTTACCCTGCTCACCTAGGGATGAGCCTCATCCCCCAATGTACAAGCCAGTCTCCAAGGCCCTGGGGCTGGATACCACTCAGGGAAACCTGGGGTGGGTTTCTTGGCTTCCCTCTCCCAGCACCCCCACCCCACCCCACCTTGCCTCTCCAGGCTCTGGCTGCTTGCTTCCTAAAACCAAACCAGCTGGTTTCTCCTGGGCACGGAGACACCCGGAGAGTCTGTGCGGCAATAAAGCTTGACTACACTGCAGGAGCCTGAGCCTGGGTGGCAGGGGAGTTCTGGAGTTGGGACCCATCAGGGGAGGTTGGGTACCCAGCAGAGGTTCCTCAGGGGTTGGGGGGTAGCCTAGGTCTATAGGTCTTGAGTAGGCAACCCCTGTTTAACTGTAGGGGCCCTGAAATCTCTCGGATGGGCTTCTCATTCCCCTCCCCCCCATGGCGGGACTCCTCTCAGGGCATTGCTTTCCCCTGGGCTCCTCTTGGTAAAGTCGCACTGATCCACCTATGTGCTCTTGGGGGACTAGGGGAAAGTTTAGTGGGGAGAGCTGACTGAGGCCACAGAGGCTGCTTCCCGAACCTTAGACCAGGTAAGGACTGGTTTCGGAGCCATACATATTTCTAGCACTCGTTTTTGAGCATTTACTGTATACTAAAGGTTGTTCATAAAGCTATAGTATCTAACCCTCACTGCCCTGCATTTCACAGGGATGGGGACTGAGGCTTGGTCACAGACAGGACCAGAGGAGAAAGGCCCCAGCCAGCCTGGCAGCAGTTTGCTCTGCAGTCCCAGGATGAAGGTCAGGGAGGAGTGGGTATAGAGAAGTGAAAGCGAGGAAGAGGCCCACTGACCCCAGCCTGGGCCCAGTCTGGCTCCCTCCACTACCCATCCCACAAGCCACTGGCTATGTTGGGCCTCATTCTACGAGAGGGCTGAGGACCGAACCTCCATTTTCCTTTAGGCCAAGCTCCTCCTTGAGGAGGCCCTCCTGGCCTCCTACAGGGCTGTGACATTATTTGAGGAGGTCAGAGATGGCTTTCTCAGGATGCCCTTCAGGCCTACAGCTCCCCACACCCCCAGTTTGGGCCCTGAGGCCCAGGCAGTCAAACTCCAAGCCTCTGGGCTCCATTCTGCCCTGGGAATAGTGGGCTGAAATCAGAGTGGTGTGCACAGCCTTGAGGACTGTTCTTTCACAGGCTGAATGCAGGACATCTTGGTCTTCACTGCAGTTGTTTTGCTCCCCCTTCACACCTTTTCACTCTTAGTTATCATTTTCCAGAACTTTTGAAATCTTTTCCTTTCCCTCTCCAATGCATTTCATTTGTGTTGGTCTAGTGTGTTAGTTGCGTTGGGGAAAGCTATAAGGTCTGAATGACCAGGATGAGTGATTAGTTGAACAAATTTGCAGGCAGGTGGGGTGGGGGTGGGGGCCTTGCCCAGCTGGTGGCAAGTAATCCTGCTGGGTGCAGGGCAGTGTTTGTGCAAGGTTCTGGGAAACTGAAAGGGCCCAAGGTGAGACTGGAAGGGTCAGCATGTCCAGAGCTCAGGTCCAGGGCCAGAAGCCAGGAGTTCCCACCCTGGCTCTACCTCTTACAGCCTGTTCACTGCTCTGTACCTCAGTTTGGCTGTTTGCAAATTGGAGATGATTTCAATAGTGATTCCCTTCTTGCTTGGGGTGTTAAGTGAGTTACTGCTTGTGAAGGGCTCAGTGCAGCAGCGGTTTAGTGAGCCTGGTGAATTGTAAATGCTGGGCTCCACTGAGGGAGGTGTGAGCAAGGCGTGATGGGGCTGACTTTCATCTTTGAAAGTTCACTCTGGTTGCCCTGGGTACGCAGACAGGAAGGGTGAGGCCATACTAGTGACCCAAGAGTCATAGGTCCCACCTAAGACCACACACTAACCTTGCTTGTGCCAAGGTTTATAGTAAGAGATTTAAACATTAAAGACATTTTTTTAAAATTACTATGTAATTCTTTTAATAGATATCGGGGGGAAATGGACTAGTACATTAAGCATATCTTTCTTTATAGATGTTATTTGAAGTCATATAGAGTTTATTTTATAGCAGATTTTAGGTATGTTAAAGAAAAAAAAGTCTACAGCCATGCTAACCCTGAACAAGCTTGATCCTGTCTGATCTCGGAAGCTAAGCAGGGTTGGGCCTGGTTAGTACTTGGATGGGAGACCACCTAGGAAGACCAGGCGCTGTAGGTGTATAAAATAAAAAAATAAGGGATTGTAAGATGACGAGGTCCTTGTAATCTGTGAGGTCAACCAAGGGTTGCCTCGCCTAAAAAATAAAAAAAATAAAAAAATAAAAAGAAAAGCCACAGGTGTCACTCTTGCCAAAGCCCATGATATTGAATTCAGACTTAATACCTGATCTAATTGCAGTTTCAACCTCTCCCAGAAACATAATCATAATCCACCAGTCTGGGATTTTTTGGTCAAGCACCAGAATGGTAATCTGTCACATAAGCCATCTCTTTCCCCAATAGAAAGAAGAGGCAATCTACATGATTAAAAAATCCTTCCTGTTCTTTTCACCCAAAGAATAGATGTCTGAGTCAAAACAGTCTTTTCTTTCCCCAGTAACTCCCTTTCCCCACTTTTCTTCCTATAAAATCCCTCCATTTTGTAAACCTTCTCAGAGCGCCCTTCTAGATAGGAGGCTGTCATGAATCACTTAATAAAGACGATTAGATCTTCACATTTACTTGGTTGAATTTTGTTTTTAACAAGTAAAAACATAAGGGAGGGACTTTAAGGGAAAATACTATGGAGCTGATAAATCAGTGATTCACTTATAGAGCAAGAATGGTGATGTTACCAGGCCAAAGTTCATGTGCCTGATGCTTTGACAGGCGAAAACTCAAAACATCAGAGTTTGAAGTAAGGAAAGGCTTATTGATCGAGAAGGTGCCAACCTAGAAGATGGGAGACCTAATGGTGCTTCAGATTCATCTTGCTCACTGGACTAGGTTAAGGGTTTTTAAGAGACTAGGGGAAACAGGTATGTGGAAGTGCTGGTGGGGCAACTTTTAATTGGAGGACCTTGGAACTTGGCCATTTATAGTAAAGGGGCATCAACACCGGATCTTCCTGGAGAGAGACCTTTGGCTTTCTGGAAAGGTTCCAGTGTTCAAGTTCTGGTTATGTCCTGCTCCTTTAGTTCCATGGAGGAGGGAAGTGAAACTTTTTTCCTCGTGCAGCTGGAGGTCAAAGTTTCTGTCCTCTGCGCGTGCTTGGGCTGCATGACTTGCGGTTTCGGTCTGTTGTCCCCGAAAAGCAACTCAGTATCTCATTCAACAGAATAGTACCATTTTGAGCTGGTTCTGCCCTTGCAGTGAGGTGCTGCAGCCCAGAAGCATTGGGTCCAGAAGAGTCACAGTCCCCAAGACTGCTGTCCCCTCATCGTGCCACACTTCCCTTATTTTCATGGCTACTTTCAGTCTAAGATGGGGAAAGACTTTGTACGAAGGTGCCCAGTTCAGTGTTGCAAATAAACAGGAAAAAACGCAAATATCCTCTGAGTTGTAAATGCAGAAGGAAATTGTAGAATAGACATGGCTGTAAAGATGTCAGTGTGGTTTCTGTGTGCATAGGGAAATGCGGGCTCATTCAGGCTGCCTTGGTTGCGCCCCATAACCCTGGGCTCCGAAACAGAGGGCGTGGTCCCAGAAAGGAATGGAGAAGTGCTGGGTGAGAGGCAGAAGTTCATCTGACTTGTACGTAGTTTTCATAGTTTGGCTGTATTACTTTAAAATGAAAAAGCATATCTATCCCTCACATAACTCTAGTTCATTCCTGCCTCTAAGTATAAAACTGCTGAATGAAAAAATATTTTCATAAATTTTATTGGGAAATATATGCATTCTATCCCAACTCAAAATACCTCCATATTTTTCACATATGGAAAAACAGATTAATGAAACACTGACAAAATAAGCAACAATGGAAAAGAAAGAAACACAGCTTGTACATAAAATGTAGGGACAGCTTGTTGCACCCCCAAGAAAAGAAAAGGAGTAATGGTGGGATGGGACAGAGATCAGTAGCAGTGCTGTGCCAGGTCATAGTGAAATTGGAAGGAAAAAGAAAAACCAGATTGTATCTTTATTTAAAATATTATTTGGTTCATTGTGATTTTTTTGCATTAATTTTGATTTTAAAAATTGCAGTGTTATTTATATCGGTTACTAAGATTTTTGATATCTCTTTGCAATTTGTTTTGAGGTAAGTGCCTCGCTTTCCTCACTCTAGTTCTGGCCCTGACCCAAACAGTTGTTATGTGAGGTAAGTCTATAATAAAAAAATAAAATATTTTTTTACCCATCTTATAATGGTCTCCCCACCTGAAAAAAAAAAAAAAAATGAAAACTTTGTATCATGTGTTCTTTCCGCTACCTGAAGAACTCCTACATAGTCTTCAATGCCCCCTCTCACTGCAGCAGAATGAGGAACCCAAGACAGGGTGAGGCTGCCATCTGGCCACTGGCATCACAAAGTTAGGAGTGCCCTTGCCAGGCCTCTGGGCAGCCTTAGACTCTGGAGCAGACATTTTGAAGGCATAAAAATTTCTCACCTTGGGAAATGTCAATACCAGAGGCCTCAGAGGGAGGGACTTCTGAAAGAAAAGACCCTGGGGCTAACCCTTAGGCCTCAGAGTTTCTGCCTCTGAGCCAAGAAAACACCCTCAGGCAATACGTCCCTATCAGCCGGCTAAGATTTGAGAGCTGCACTGGCACTCTGCACCTGGGGCTTTGTCACCTGCCTTCCTTGTCTGGGAAGCAGCAGGATGCCCGGTACCTGAGTCCAGAGACTTGGGCTGGAACTCAGCATCTGGCTTTGAGCAAATCACAGAATCTCTCTCTCAGAGCCCCAGTTTTCTTAGTCTAAGTGGGAGCAACAACACCAAGCACCCAAAGCTGGTGTGAAAATTAAATAGGGGCAATGAGGAAGCTCCCAGCCAGTGTGGGGGTCAACCAATGTGAACTTCAATGTGAATTTCCATGCTCTCTTGGAAGATATAACAAGAAATTTGGGCAGATTTTGAAACCTTTCTTTAGGTGGAGAATAAAGAGGTTCTACAGAAAGTTAATCTCACAGGGTCATCTGATCATAAATTCCTAACTGGGCAGGTCATGGTGGGTAGTTATGCCCCAGGCATAGAACTTCTTTAGTGAAAGATTTTTAAGACAGCCCTGTCCATTGTTCTTGGACATTTAGGTTATATATCTTTGAGTTGCCAGAAGTAATATCCCTCGAAGGCATAACTTCCCTTAGGAAAGTGCACAATCTTGTTAACTATGCTGTAATCTAGTCCCTGCCTTGCTTTCTCTCACCTCCATGTAATCTTCCTTATGTTCTCTTGTAATTTTATGTACATAAAAGAAGGTGCAGAATTGTTATTCTCTGGAGCATTGGAAATCTTGCTCCTGGCATATGTTATCAGTCTGACTCAAACTCATAAAAATTCTCTAGAGGTTTGGATGTTTTTATATCTATAGAGCATTTTAGAGACACGTGTTCTTTACATTCTGTCCCAATTCCTTGGCCCTCAAACTTTGTTGGTCACCAAACCTTGTTGATTTTACCCTTTCAGTAGCTGCTGCTCCGTCTCCACTTTTCTGTCCTCACTGCCATAGTCCTAAGTCAGGGCCCTGCCTCCTTGCCGCCCATTCTCACTGCCCTGTTGGTTTCTTTCAGGCAGATACTGAGCCTGGGTCTCCCTCCAGGAAAGCCTCTACACACACTTCATTCCTGAGCACAACCCGCTGGCTGTTCCTGATACCTAAGCCGTTCTGCAGACACCTGACTCATATCCCAGCCTTCCTTGCCTCAGTTTCTAGATGTAAGCTGAAGTACTAGATGTGATCTCTGCTTTATTCCTTGAAAGGCACACACCTGCCCCTTCCCTTTCTTTTCCTCTAATTGGCTGGAATAAGGATGTGTGCAGGAGCTATTTTGAGCAGCCATTTTGGACTATGGGCTGGAAAGCTCATGCTTCAGGCTGAAGGTTCAGGAGAGTGGAATATGGCAGGAGAAAGAGGTAGGATGCCTCCTTCCTGCTAGCCTCCATCTTGGTCATGGCCATGTTCTTTATCTGAAGCCCCAGCCTGGCAGGTGCCCACCTATCACAGGGGCAGCTCTCTCTGTCCAGCAACACTCCCTCCAGTCAGGGCTGTCAGCTCCCCGCTGTGGCTGGTCCAGTGCTGCATCTGCCCCACAGGCTCCCTTCACTAGCCTATCCTTGGTTGGGTGCTGCTGAGGGTGCCCTAGGTTTCCTACAGCAGTCCTGAAAGTCCCAGTTCTAGGACCATCTTCCACCTCTAAGTCTTGCCTTGAGACCCCTTGGCTGCAGGCCCTGTGCGCCCCACTCCCACTTATCCCCTCACTCTCCCGCAGGGCTGCCTCTAGAAAACATGCTGGCATGCTGGGCTGGACCTACTGTGCGCTCTCTTCTTGCCCCTTTGCTGTTAGATGCTTGAATGGCAAGTTTGTGTCACGATGTCTTCATTTTGTGGGGCAGCCTCAGGGCCAGGCATAGTGCCTGGCAGGCACATCCTGGGTGCTCAGTGGGGAGGTTCTGATAGTCTCGAATGCTCACAAGGTACAAGGATGGCCAGGTTTGACTCAAGCTTAGAATTTGGTCAGGTATAAGTAGAAAAGGAGGACCTGGAGGGAGCAGACTGTCCTTCAGGTCTATAACTGTTGGAAGGACCTCTGCACAGAGGACAGAGCCAGGGCAGGGCCAGCTCCAGCCATGCTCCTATGTGTACGAGGCCCAGTGGAGAATGTCTGTGCGGGGCCTTTGCCCAGAAATACTTGAGAATTTCAAGACAACAATGTCAGAGCACTAAACAAAACATGGGGCCTTCTGAGTGTGGACTGCATGGTTTGCTCACATACAAAGTTAACCCTGCATTTATAACCCAGTGCCAAACTCAGTGCCTGGCCCAGACATGACATTCGTCCCTCCCTCTCCTACCCCTTCCCACTTTCTCTCTCCTTCCCTCCCTCACTGGACAGATGTTTTTCAAGGACCCCCTGGAAATCAGGCAGAGGTCTAATGTGAGGTGGCCAAGTCTGCAACATAACTGAATGCATGCAGTCCGCTCCTGGGGCAGAAGTCAAGTTCACAGATATGGGTTTGTATAAGATGACTGGCTCAGCCCAGTGCTGCTCAGTGCTGCTCTCTCTGCAGGGACTGTCATAGTTTCAGATCAGACAGACAGACAACACCATTCAGAAAACGTCTGGTTTATTAGGATTAGCTGTGGCATACATTGGTTTAATAGTTCTAAACTGATACGCGTATATCTACTAACAACATACACGTAGGGGTATGTCAGGCGGCAGTGACAATAGCAAACAGGTGAATTGCTTGGAAAATCATTGTGATCCTAATGGGTTTATGTTAGCAATGGCAAGTGAAAGAAAAGGTAGCTTGGGGCCTTGCCATGGAGTGCCAAGCAGAGCCAGGTAGGTGTTCAGAGCACCCTTTCATGTCCTTGCTATGAGCCCCAATGTCCCCCAGAAGCTGAGCAGGAAAGCTGGGGTCATCACTGGGTGGCAGGGAGGCTGCCCATCCACCCTCTATCCCTGCAAAGGAATGAGGCCTGGTGGGGTTAGGACTCCCACTGGCTGCTGGTGGCATCTTTGCCTAGAAAGATTTTCAGGGATAAAACCCATTTCTCTAATGGACCAGCATAACCTCTGGGTTACAGGGGAAGGTGGTGTGTTCACATCAGTACTTGGGCCTAGTATCCTGATTTATCTGAACTGCCAGTTGAGTGTGAGTTAGCTGCATCTCCAGAGTCTCCTCCCCGCCCAGCCATTTTCCTCCTCTCACATTTTCAAGGCCAGGCTGTGTGTGACCTAGCTTCCTTTCCAAACCCAGCTCTTCTGTTCCACTGCCATGGCACGACTTTGAAGCTCTGGATGGTAGCACAGGGCTGTCAACTTTGAGAATGAACTCAACTGGAGACTCACACAGTTTTCCTGGAGTACCCTAGGTAAGACTCCAGACACAGCTGATGTCTGGCTCCTACCCTTGCTCCTCATTCAGCTGGCAGGCGTGGCATGGTTCCTTCTCCTAGATTACGAGTCAGTCTCGGTTTAAAATATATATTTTTTTCTTTTAACATAGGTGATTCTTTAACTAGATATGTAAATGCGACTGAATTTATCTCTATAAGAGATTACATACACATAAATTCATGCATCCAAAATATTCTTGGTTAAACCATGTACCTGATAAGTAATTTGGGGAGTGGTGTTGCTGTCACATGCTTCTGGGAGAGGTGGGAGGGTGGGAGGCATGGGGACTTTGCGTGACCTGAGCTATCAGCTCCAGCAAGAATTCCAGGTCTGAGCTCAGTGTCTTGCAGGTTTGAAAGTTTGCAGTATAGTTTCTGCTTTTCCTTAGCTGAGGAGCACAAACTTTCACACAGCTGCCCAACTTCTGACAACAGGCACTGACCTTCTCTCTTAGTGCATTTCTTACATTTTTCTCCCTCAGAGAGAAACCAGAGGAATAAGATGGGACAATGGAAGAGGCTCTCTGTGGGAACCTGGGCCTTGCCCACCAAGGGGTGGGTGCCTGGGCAGTTTGCCTCTCCTGAGAGGCAGGGACAGGAGAACACAAGCTTTGGCCCTGGGCAAGCATGACTGGGCTGCCTGTTGGAGGGGGACCAGTTCCAGCTCTGCCATGATGTGGGCAGATCCCTGGAGGGAGGGTGGAGAGGCTCTCCTCTCCAGGGCCTAGAAAAATCTCCCGAAGAACAGGGTGTGGGTGAGGGGCTGCATTTCCACTGTGGAAGAAGAATGGGGGCCCCAACTCCTAGTGTCAGAGGCCCTGGCAGGAGAGTGGCTGCCTCTTCTACAGCCTGAGGCCCCTGCCTGCAGCTTCCATGGGGTTCAACACAGAGCAGGAGCCCCCCAACGGCCCTGTGTGCCTGTCCCTCTCCATGGTCATGGTTGTACTAAGGAGCTTCACGAGGTCACACTGTGTCCCATTGAGAGTGAAGGTATTCCCGTGGTGGGCAGTGATCTCCATTTATTGCTGGCTCTAAGTGAGGGCCATGGGCTGTCAGGGTTGGCACCTGAGAAAGGTTGGTCAGGTGCTGCGGGGCCTCGGCTGGGAAAAGTCAGCCCTGTCAGCCAGCCTCACCTGCCTATACTGCTGTGGCCTCAGGGCCACTGAGTTGAGACTCCCTTCTCCTGCCACCAGGGGTAGCTGTGCTATCAGCACTGAGCTCCCAGGGTGGCTGTGGGCCCAGGCTGGTGGAGACCAGAGAGAAGTCTGCTATCACCAATGCTGGTGCTCCAGGCCCTGCCTCCTGGAGGCTGTGCCTTGGCACCTTGAGCACAATCCTGTGCAGAAGTATCATCCAAGCCCCTTGGTCCTACCCACCCAAATAGTCTCTACGTTAGAGTATATGTTATATATTAGACATTTCCTTTTCAATACAATCATCCTCTCATAATGTCTTGGAAAAATTTGAGTCACACAAAGGCAGGCAACCCCTTAATACACAGCTCTCAGTGAGCAGCCTCAGGCTCCCTGGTGGGAAGGAAGCGGGAGTCTTCCGTCAGCTTCTGTCCCTGTGCCCCAAAGCCTAGCTCTTGCTGACAAGGAGCTGACAAGGATCATGGAGGGCTATGCATTCCGAGGGCACATGAGTCTGCCCAGGAAGCTGACGCCAGCTACTCCATCCCACCACAGCCAGAGAAAGGCCACAGAGTGAGGCTGGTGGGGAGGTGTGAGGGTGGGGATTGGAGAGGTGGGAAGGAGGGGATTCCTCCAATTATTGCGGCCAGGTGTCAGGGAACACCAGGAATTCCTGGAAACCTTGAGGGAGCTAGGAGAGGCAGGGCAGAGACTGCGCTCTGTTTTAAGGTCATTTCAACCCTGGAAAACTGCCTTTGACCCTTCTCTGTTTTAGCATAAAGTCTCTACCTTTTAAGATAGATCCAGTGATGGTCAGCATAACATAAGACAAGGATGTCTTTTTTTTTTTTCTTTAGTAAATTATGCTAGAGATTCCTCCAATTTGTGATTTTTTTTTTTTTGCAAGTCACATCTAAGAAGCCAGCTTCTGCCCTTCTTCTGCCCACTTCCCCAATTGTGGGACAGCTGCCCAGTCAGTGCCCTCAGGGTGGAGACCCTGTTCTCACTGCTGCTGTCCTTTGAGAGACCCACATGTTTATTTCATGGAAGACAGAGTTGGTTACTTCAGGAAGCTCTTTGTGGAGAACATGGTAGGCACCTTCGTAAATCTGTAATTAGATGAGACAGGAAATCAGGGCTACAGGAAGCAACAGGTGCAAGGAGGGAGGCCACGGGCAGCGGACAGAGTCCCCCAGACTCTTCTCATGCCCCTCTGGACTCCTGTCTTTCATGGTGCCAATGCTGTTTGATCAAATTAATTAAAATGTCCCAATATGTTCTAGCACTTCCTTTCTTAAATCAACACTCACCTTCTCTTTACTCTGCTTCTTTCTCCATCCGTGGACATGGTCGGTGCCTCCCTCAAAAAGGTGGTTTCTATTCCCTGTCTTCACTTCCTTGCCTTCCACTTGGACCTTAACTGATCCCAGTCTACTTCCACTCCCACCAACCCACAGCAACTGTTCTTGGTACAGGCTCCAAAGACATTCAGTCCCTGTAGCCAGGCAACATTTTTGCTCTCATATTGACTTTTAAGCATCAGTCAAAAGCTGTTAACTGTCTAGAAATACTCTCCTGTGTTTTCTTTCCATTCTTTTCTAAAATTTCCAGTGGACTCTCTAACAGGTACCTCAAAATGGAACTCCTGACATTCCCCACATCTGTGTCTTCCTGTGTCCCCCAGCTCAGGTAGGGTGGCACAGCCTCCTCACTGGTGTGGGCCCCAGCTCAGGATTCACCCTTCATCACTTGATCTCCCTACAGTCACTGTCTCTCCAGGTCCTGCCAGGCTGTCCCCTACCTTCGCTACCACCACCTCAGGCCAAGCTCATCCTCTTGGCCTGGGTGACAACAACATCCTCCCACCTGGTGTCCCTGTCTTCGCTCTTGTCTCCATGTGGCAGCTAGCGGATGCTTTGAGAACTGGAGTCAGAGTACGCTGTTCTCCAGCTCAGAATGCTCTGGTCACTTCCTTATTGAACTAAGAAAAAGTCTGGACTCCTCTTCTGCTTCCAGGCCCTCCCCTGTCATACACCGCCCTTACCCTGCTCAGCGCACTCCCACCACAAACGGTCTCCTGATTGCTTGCATACACCAAGAACTTTGTGACTCTGGTCTTTGAACTTGCCCTTCCCTTAGTCTGGAATGTTCTTCCACCCTTCTAGTCACTGTCACTCAGGCTTGCTGGCCCATCTGAAGTAGGTGCTTCGCCTCTTCTCTGGTTGCCCTTTCCCCACTCTCTGCTTAATTTGCTTTAGGGCACTGATCCTCTGCATCATCATCATCCTGTCTGGTTGTTTGTTGCTCATCTTGTTAGGACATAGACTACGTGGGAAGGTTGGGACTTTGCCTGTCTTGTTCTCCTGGTACAAAGTCAATGCCCAATGAAAACTTGGATTAAAAAAATAAATGAATGAATGGAGAGTGAATGGACAAATGAGCACTCTGCATGGCCTCCTTTTGTAGGGTCACCAAGGTTCCATGCCAGTGAAGGGCATGATCTTTGAGGTGCCTTCACCCAAACTGCAAAGTACCCATGGTGTTTTATACTCTCCAGCATTAAAAAGAGCCAGTTTTACTTTTTTCCTTTTTCTCCTCCTTTCTCCTTCATTGATGAGTCTATATCTGGTAGTGGTAAAGGCCAGGGCCTGCAATTCACAATAGTGTGACGGGAGCACTTGACAGTTTGCAAAGACATGAGAGTCTTTGTCAGCACAGTGAGGAACGGAGAGGGCCAGGGCATTCAGATCAGAGGGTGTGAGTTTGAATCCTGACCCCATTGTTCGGTAAGTGTGGCATCTGTAGTAAGTTGCCTCTTCTCTTTATAACTTAGCAGGAAATGGCCCTGGACTCGGGGCTTCCATGTGCCCACTGAACAGGCCACAGTGACATAGTCTGGGGACACATCCATTCATCAGGCTGTGGTCTCACAAAGTGACCACAAAGAGCCACCTTCAGAGTCAACTGTCACTTGACAGGTACACGGTAGGTGCTCTTCCTCCTTCCTATCCCCTCAGCTGGGGCTCTTGCCTGTTCAATCGGAAAAAACAAAAACAGGAATATCTGGACCCTAAAACCATATTTTCCATCTCGAAAGGCCCTCCAACTTAGTCTACTGTAGTGTGTGTGTCTGACAGGCTATGTGGCTAAGCCTCAGGTCCCACTCCCTCTACAGGACACGCTCTCGCAGATTCCCTTGCAGACCAGACCCTGCCATGTCCCACTGCACCTGTGCACTCAGAGCCCTTCGTGGTGGCAGCTGGTCCTCAGCTGCTGCTGCTGGTGCAGAGAACCAACCCGCGGGGAGGCTGGGCTGCCACACACCTTTGGACCTTGGACATGACAAAGCAGGAGACATGTTCTTAGAGACTTTCTTTGCCCAGCGCCCAGTTGTGGGTTTTTTTCTTGACCAGGACACCTTCTGAGTTTCTTCTTTTCAAGCTTGTTCATGCAAACAATCTGCTAATGGCCTGTGTGCTTGCTTAGAATTAACAGCCGCCTCTATTCCTGTTACTTATTTCCTAATAGAGCCAGGCTGGCCCCATCCTGAGACGCCTCGCCTGGGGATGGCTCTGGGAGTTCTGAGCAGATGCGCCCAAAGGAACCCCACCTTCCCTAACTAAGGGAAATGAGGGGGGCAGCTGTTCACCTTGAGTGTCTTGTCCTGGCTCTTGGCAGACTCCATAAGTAAGTAGGCCCCTTTGCTGTCGCACAGGCGGTCAGCAGAACCCTGGAGCAGCAGGAAGGGCAAAGTCAGCTTGGGGAGTGCCCGTTCCACTCGCGAGACAGCATTGAGCAGCTGGATTCCAAAGCACACTTTCAGTCCAGCCCGACAAATAAGGGGGTCCGTGTTATAAAGGTCAACCTGGAGAGAAAAAGAGAGAGGGTTCTACCAGTTCATGGGCAGAGGACTCCCCTATTTCCTGTTAGCTCTTCCTTCTGCTCTGGCCTGAAGAGCTGATTCTATATAGTCAGCTTGGTCTGGGGCACAGTTGCCAAGAGCCAGCAGTGTGGCCAGCCCCGTTTCATGACACAGACCTATACTACTTTCAATATCTCTCTTCGCAGGTTTTGTTCTGTGCATTCCACATTCATACATGTGCCTGTAGACAGTTTCAAGAATTAATTTACATATATTTTTATATAGGCAGCATCATATTCTTCACTTTGATTATTTCATTCAGGAATAGCTCTGAAGATGTTTTGGTGTTAGCCTGTGTGGATTCTGTTTTCTCGAAGTCTCTCTCTCCTGACTTGGTGTTCACCTGGTAGAAGTGAGTGAGGGGCATGCCTAAAATGCAGGGGCAATGGGGGCCATGCTGGAAGGCATGTAGTTAGTTCAAAGTGTCCCTGAGGCGCTTTGGCAGGGCACCACACCAGGGGTTTCAGGAGGAGTGAAGTCCAGGGCAGGTGTGGGCTATGGTGGGCTCCACCCTCCATGTTCTCTGGGCTGCAGGCAGCTGTCTGTCACTCTGACAGGGACACCTGCTGCCTCTCTAGGGGACATGCCCAGGGGCTGAGTCCTCCCTCCTCAATCATCAGTCTGCCTGGGCCCAACCTTTCATGAGATTACCCTGATGACCTATCCTTGTTCTCGTTGGCTTTACTCCTCCTGCCTCTAAGGAGACAGTGACTTGCCTGCTCACTGTGGCCCCAGATAGGGGACTGGTCCCACAAAATCTAGGTGAGAAGTCTCTAGAACTCTCTCGGGCCCATATGGGCAAATGTGAGACCACAACTCCCCTTCTTTCATTCCCTCATCTTTGCCAGTGGATTTTCGGCTAGTTGGAGAAGTGCCACATGGTGTTGGAACTGGGTAAGAGAGCAGAGGGACCACGGGAACAAGGACCGCAGGGATAGCTGGAAGGAAATGTGCTTCCAGCTGTCCCATGAGGCTACTGCTGTCCACGGAGTTCCAATCTGATTCTCCAAGGGTAGAGGCTACACCTCTCTTCTGTTACCACTCAACAGAGCCTAGGCCATAATTCCAGATTCATGTTAAGAGGAGACAGGCTATTCTGGGTCACCCCTGCCATTTCTGATTCCTCCCATTCTGGGCACCACGCAGGCAAACAAGACCGTTTGTAAAAAATAACCACATGAGATGGATTAGCCACTTCTTGCAGCGGAGCTGGTATGAATCCTACAGGGCCAGGCCATCTGTTTGGGGGCTGAGAAAAGACTGGCAGTGGAAGTACATGGGCAGTGCATGGTCACAGCAGTTGCTCATCCAGAGTCTGCAAGGAGCCTTGTTTGGGAAAAGAGCCCCGGGCTTAGAGTCTGTTGAGAACTGAGGCTCACAACAAAACAATGGCAACTGCAGCACCACTTGCTAAACACATACTTTATGCCTAACATGGTGCCAGGGCATCATGTGTACAATCTCATTTAGTGAAAAGAAATAAGAATAGCTAACATTTCTGAGCTCTTTCTTCCTATGTGCGTCTACCAAGTATTTAACCCAGTTAACCTTCATAACTTTCATAAGTACTCTGTCTGAGGAATGGCTCTCATTATCTCTGTTTTGCAGAGGAGGAACCTGGTTGTTATTCGTTACCTAGTTCCTGTTCTCCCCTATATAACCCTGGATGTTTCATTTAGAACAGAGCCACCCAGAATAAAGACTACATTTCCCAGTCTCCCTGGCAGTTAGGTGTGGCACCACATTCTGGGAAGTGAGGAATGGGAAGTGAGCAGCAGCACAGTGTGCACCCTCTGGTCAAGGCTTGTCTTCTTTCCCTCCTCCCACCTACCAGAACACAGGCAGTTGGAGTCCCATGACCGAGGGCTGCACTCCAGAAACAGCAAGCAACAAGATGAGCTGGAGCATGTGGGGCTGGTGACACTGAGGTCACTGTGCAGAGAAATAAGCTTCTTTCCTGCTTAAGTCCCTGTCACTGGGGTCTGGGTCTAGGCAGGCTGGTAGCCCTGCTAACGGCATTCCCTTCGATGACGCTGGGCCCTGATTGCAGGGGATGTGTCCTTATGAGTGCACAAGGCCAGAGCTCACTAGACCACCTCCTTCCTGAAGTGGTCTTCCACCTTGCCCTGCTGACCTGAAACATCCTGGCCACAGGAGGCCCCTTGGGGAGTCTGCTCTTGGGCTTAATTGCTCTGACAGCCAAAGTGGCTTTCTGTTCTTGGCTTCATTTTCCACTGATTACACAATGGCTGGTTCTGGGCCTGGGGAAGGAGCCAACAGATGTGTCGGGGAAAGGGCAAGACCCTGGTACGAGCCACGGCCAAGGTGGGAGGTGAGGGATAGAGGGAAAATGGGGTTTGGAGAGAAGAGGGAGGCCACACCTAGTGGGGAAACTGAGGCTCAGAGGGCCCAAACCCTTCCCTTAAGTAACCATTCTGGTACAATCATTGCGGCTTTTCTTTTTTTTGAGAACAAAGATATAAATTGACCAAAAGTCTTCTTTGCGGGGTGAGAATGTGTCCTGTTGCCCCCAGGAAAGAGGTGGACAGGGCTCTCTCTCCTTGACCAGGCCCCAGCCCAGACCATTGATCAACTAACAAGCCCATTCAAAACCAAAGCTGAAAATGTCAATGTTAAAAGATGACTTTCTGTACAATTCCATTTCTATGATGTTCTTGAAATGACGAAATTAGGAAAATGATGCATAGAAGCATGATTGTCAGGGGTGAGCAGGAGGAAGTGGGCATGCTATACAAGGGCAACATGAGAGATTTTTGTGGTGATGGGATGTTCTGTGGCTAGACTATACTGATATCAATTTCCTGGTTATGATATTGTCCTCTAGCTTTGTAAGATGTCAGCATTGGGGAGAACTGGGTAAAGGGCCCATGGGATCCCTCTGTATTATTTTTTCACAAATACATGTGAATCACAATTATCTGAAAACAAAAAGTTTACTTAAAAACATATAACAAAGATCCAGTCTTTGGCGCTATCTCTTGTAACCCCTCCACCCATTTTTTTTGGATCACAACTGTTCCTGCTAGCTGAGAACAGCATCTGTTGGGGACATGTCAGCTGGCGGCTGTGGGTCTGGGTGCAAGGGACCACATTTTTGCTGCAGATGACTGACCCCTGGGAATGCCTCTATTGGTTGAGACTGGAAATCTTTTTTTTGAGGGGAGGGTCAACCGATGATTTGAGGGAGACCAGAGAAGTGAGGAGCACCCAGCCATGATCTGGACAGGGCTTTTCTTTCCTAGACTCAGTGTGCTGCTTTGTGAAATGGGGCGATAGTGAAAGTGCCTCAGAGGACGCTAGGGAGATTCCATAAGATGATGTAGCCACAGTACCAAGCCCAGGGTCTGGACCTACAACAAGATTGATGATATGTGGTTGCATCTGAATCTCACACTGAGAACAAAGGGAAGAGAGCCACTTCACGACCTCTCGGAGGCCTCTCTGCCTCAGAGACGCCAAGCCACATGACCTTAGGTGAGGCCCTACTTCTGGGCTTCAGTTTTCCCACTAAGGGGACCTCGGGGGTTCCTCCTGGGTTTTAAGTTTCACAGGCTGTGAATGTTTTCCTGGCCTCCTGTACGTGTTTTAGCGATACTCTAGTATCTTCTCTGTTTTCTGAGGTTCTGAGAGCTCTCAACAGTGTTGAATTTGACAGGCAGGAACATGCCAACTGGGACTTCTGACTTTTGAACACTGTCTCTCTGTGCAAAAGAAACTTTGCCTTAAAGCACAGTAAATGTGTCTGCAATCCACAGCTGAGAGTTTTCTTAAACTTGGTTGAGCAAAATCTAGGCACCACCCCTACAGTCAAATCTTCTGACCTATGCTCTGCTACCTGCCTAAGGAAGAGAAAGCAAAGGTGAGTCCCGTGTACTCACAGGATAGCCAGGAGCTGTGGAGGTGGCACTCCTCAGAAAAGAAAAGCGTGGATCCCAGGTGAGGACCATAAACATCTAGGCCTGACACATAGTGAAATGACTTAGTGGGTCTCACAGGTTGCCATCCTTCACAGACTGCTAAAGGGGATGGGGCACCCTTCTGGGCACAGACAGACATGTGCCCTCCTCACATGACATTGTTTCCTACTTCGCAGAGAAATATAGCTCAGTAGGCCTAATCTCCTGCAGTTTCCCCTCAGGTATCTACATGTTTCTACAGCTATGTTCTCCTGACCCTCATTCTCTCCGGTCTCCTCCCTTTTCTTATGGAAGCCTCACCCTTCCACCTGTGCTTTGGAGCCCATTCCAGGATTCCTACCTCCTTCTCCATTGCTTAGCTCTTTCTTAATCCATCCATTTCATCACAGGGAAATTGGATAGCCTTCTCTGGCATAGTGGAAAGAGTACATAGCAACTCTACCCAAGTGATCTCTGTGAAACCTAGAAACCTATGGGAACTCTACAATGAATGGGCATGTCTTTGCAGAGACAATCTCTTCCATTCCCCACCTTTGTTTTGAATGGCAATTTGTTGTGGAAAGACTTGGATAATAGAAAATCTTCTCCTATGTACAGTGGTTTCTATTGCCATCTCAAGTGAGTTTTCCAGCCCCTTGCTCTTAGACTAATTAACATCTAGTCCTCTTTAGGACCTCAGCTCAGACTTCACCCCTTCAGGGAGGTCTTCATGACTCCCCAGGCTCTTGTGGCTAGCAGCCCTTCTCTGGCCCCACATTCACCTTGGTCTTCAAACAGGTGTTTGTGCTCCTGCCCGTCCCTGACTCAGAGTGTCAGGCCCTGGGGCAGGGCTCTGTCTATCCTACTTTTGCTGTGTCCTGGCACAGGAGGCTCTCAGTAAATACTGGCTAAATGAATGAATGAGCTAACCTTTCTCTAGCCCAGCCTGAGAAGCAGCACCTTGGCACTAGGAGCCCTGCATAGACCAGATGGAAGCTGGAACCTCTGCACTGGGCTAACTGGCTGACAGTTGGAAAAGGAGCTATTCACATTGGAATGATACTCATGGGCCTTAGAGGAAAAGGTCCCTCATTAATTCATTAGACAAAGAATGACTGGGCATGAAAGAGGACCCTCCCCCGATGCGCCGCCCAAAGGTAGGCTCTTTAGAACTGCTTGATATTGTTTCCTTGTGGCTCGCTAGGCTATATTCTCATAAAATCATGCTTATGGAATATTCTAAATGCAAAAAATAATTTAGCAGAGAAATTGGCCTGAATACAGAACATACTGAGCACTGGAAACAGTCTTGCTTGGTGATACCAGTGCATGTTCCCTCTCTTCACGTGCCCCCTCCTCTTGGGTCTGACCAATTTTGCCCCCAGCTGGACACTCCCTGCACACCACACCTAGATTCTCCCTGGACACCCCTGTCCCTGACAGCACTGCCTTGCTTCCCACCCACTGCAGGGCCAACTCCAAATTCTTCCCATAGTTTGTAAGACCACGTGGCAGGGGACGGCGGTGTGGGAGGAAGGCTCTAACCACCCTTCCACTTTCTTCCTTAACACTGCCCCTCACCCCTTGTATCTCTGGGCCCCCGTGTGGCTGTCCCCTCAGCCTCAGCTGCCTGTAGAGTTTCCCCTTTCTTCTGACACTTAACTCAGCCTGCTTCTTCTTCCAGGAAGCCCCCTGTCCTCCCCAGGTGCACTGTGTGTGCCATTATCTGCTCCCACTCCTTTCAAGTGCTCATCTTCTACACCTATGCACTGGGGGCTGCCCTTGACGTTCTCAGTTTCCAGAATGCCCTTTCCCCATACCCTTACTCTAGTCTGCCAGCAAATCCCTGTCTCCCATCAAGGCTCACTTCAAGTGTTTCCTCCCATTGACAGGTGCCCAGACACTGTTAATGAAACTGTCACCTGTCTCCCCAGGGCTCCTGTATCTTTGTAGATACCTCTTTAAAAACAGCTGTGATAACAACAGCTCCCATCTACCCTAGCGTCTATGCTGTGCCAGTCTCCAGCCTGGCCTCTCCCAGGAACCTGAGGATCAGTGACACGAAGTATGGTTTCCAAGGTCACAATGTGGCACAAAGAGACAGAGCTGGAGAGCCGGGTCCAGACTCAGGCCTTTTTGCTCTTCCTACCAAGCCATCTGCCTCTTTGTCTTCTGTAACAGAACCATTGGTGAGCTTTTCTCCCTCTCTGAATGTGACCCCAGGAGACAGATGACTTATCAGGTATCTCTGGCCTTCAGGGCCTGGCCTGAAGCGGGAGCTCCATGCAAGTTTGTTCACTTGACATGCTGCCCGCAGGATGGCAGAGGGGAGGTAAAGGCCCTGCCTGACTTGGCAGAAAGTCTCCCTAGCTCAGTCGAGCAAAGTAAGTCTTGTTTACCAGGAGGCCCAAGTTCCCTCTATGACTGCCGGAGTAGGCATCCAGTTTCAGTGGCGGAAATTCCTAAGCCAGATAATACCCATCACAAATAAGGACATTGCAGTTCCATGTTGGCTATCAAGAGGATTTATCAGGATTAGCCTACATGTTTGAAACGCCACTTAATCGAGGTCTTGTGCATTACTAAACATTTTTTCCCAAGAATTACTTTTTGCTATTAAAGCTTAAACTCCTGGATATCTTGGTAGGTCATGGCCCCAGACACGTGGGCACAGGCACTTTGCATACACCTACCACAGGGTACTGGGGCCTCTTTCTGGAGGGCTGAGGGTCTTCACAACCAGAAGTGAAGCAGAAAGTCAACCTTGCTTGCTCCTTTGAAATGGAGGTCCCTGAAGTGCAGCCCTGGACCCCGACATAGCTCCTGGGTGGTCACCGAGAGAAGAGGAAAGCAGCTTCCATGTTCTCTACCCAATCACACTAGCCATGGCCACCTTATTCAGGCCCAAGGATTGAATAAGTAATAAGATAAACAAGAGAGCATTACTGCAATCTTGCAGGACCACTTTCATAAATGCTAGTAACAAACAGCAAGTTCGTACAGTCTCAAGTCTTAAAAGTTGGTGACAACTAAGGAAATCAGGATATGGACTAGATAGAGAATAATGATAGGGAATTATTGCTACTTTTCCAAAGTGTGATAATTGTATGGGGTTGTATGTGTGAATGTTCTTATTCTGGGTTCTTCCTCTTGGGCAACATATGCTGAATTAGTTAAGAGTTAAGGATAATGGTGTCTGAAGCTTATTTTTAAAAGATTCAGCCGAAACAAAGTATTCACTTAATGACATTAGATTTGGCAATGATTTTTTTGAATATGACATCAAAAGCTTAGGCAACAACAACAAAAAAATAGATAAACTGGATTACATTAATATGAAACCCTATTGCACATCAAAGAACATTACCAAAAGATTGAAAAAACAACACATGGAATAGGAGAAAATATTTACAAATCACATATTTCATAAGGAGTCACTGTCCAGAATATATAAAGAACTCACACAACTCAACAACAACAAAAACAAACAACCTGATTTTAAAAATGGACAAAGTACTTGATAGACATTTCTCCAAAGAAGATATGTAAATGGCCAATAAGCATGTGAAAAGATGCTGAACGTCAGTAATCATTAGGAAAATGCAAATCAAAATGATCAGGCAATCCCAGTTTTGAGTATAAACTCAAAGGAACTGAAAGCAGGGACTCAAAAAAATATTTGCACACCCACGTTCATAGCAGCATTATTCACAATAGCTGAGAGGTAGAAGCACCCTAGGTGTCCACTGACAGATAAATGAATAAATAAAATGTAGTCGATATGTACCATTTACATATTATTCAGCCTTAAAAAGGAAGGAAATTCTGACACTTGCTACAACGGGAATGAACCTAGAGGATATTATGCTCGGTTGTATCAGATTCTCATGTGAATGGGGGTTCAATCTGATGGCGTCTTTGAGATAGCTTTGCTCAGGCTGTGTTCCTATGTGAGCCCAGCTGAGCGTGCAGTTTCCTTTTCCTTCGACCACGTGAAGGTATTTGAATGAGAATCTTAGCGCGGCCTGTGGGGCAAGGAGAATGCCTCATTTTGTCTTCAGTTTGGCTGACAGCTGAGATTACCTCTGACAATCTCTATACAGAGTCACTGGCTTTTCTGCTGCTATTAAAGTTGCCGATTTCAGGGATCTGCCTCTTACATGCCCAGAATTGCTTCTCCCAGAGTCAGCAGGAGGAGGGCTGGGAGCAGGAAACATCTGGGGTGGGGGTAGGAGGCAGGAACATCAACAGACCCCGTGTTGTAGGGCACAAGACCAAGGCAGACCCATTTGCCAGCTGCCCCCAGTGGAGCTATCTATACCTACCAAGAAACATTCTAACGGCTTGTTATTTTTTAAGGCATTGGTAAATTATAGCTACCTCAAATAGACAAGTCTTCTGTGGGGAATGTAAGAATGACTGATGGAGAGTAACAAAATAAAATTGGCTAACCAAACCAGGAGTACTGGAAAGTTAATAACCGGTTCTCAGAGGGGAATGCTGTGGGAGGCTGTATCCTGGGGATAGAGGGGAGGCTAGGGCCTATATTTAGCTGTGGTTATAATTAGTCAAAAGCCTCCATGTGGCTAATCTTTCCAAGACATCACAGTAGCCTTCCAAGGACCATAGGTGGACTATAGGCAGAGGTGGCCTCCCGGCATGCGGATTGGAGATCTGCAGGAAACTGGGAGCAGGGGGCTTAATCATTGACACTGGCACATCTGAAACACTGGATGGGGTCTGGAGCGGCACCTGTCTGTAGAAATAAAATGAAGTGGAGTTGGCCACTCCTCACAGCTCTCACCATATGGCCTGCCAGTGTACTATAAACCAGCCAGGATGCTCCTGGCAGGGATCCCAATATATTTATAGAGAACAGAGACTTGGTTCTAGAAGACAAAGTGCCTTAACACATAAACAGTGCACGTTCCCAGTGGAAGATGGGCTCAGAATCACAGCTTCTCTTCCTCCCAGCTTCTACCCAGTTCACAGGCCAAAGGCTGGAGCTTGGAAAGAAAGCAGTGCATTCTATTTGTGAGTGACTACTGGTTAGCAATGGTGTGAGGGCAGGAGGAGACTCTAAGCAGCTCCCCTCCTCATCTCTTCCCCTGAGTCCTTGGTCAGAAAGCTAACAAGAACATTCAAGAGTGGGAGGGATTCGTCACATTCAGAGGGTAGAATGATTAGTATGTCAGTATTCCAGTGTTCTTTCTGGCCAGGGACTCTAAATGTGTAGATAGACAAAAAATACCTGAGTAGCAACTTATTTGTTCCCAGGATTTTAGCGGCAAGAGCACTTGGCTCAGAGCAGAGAGGTCAGGGCTCAAAACCCTATTTCGTAGGTGTGTCCTCTGGTAAGTGACTTGCCCTGTCTGGGCTCAAGGTTTCACAAATGCAAATACTGATAATAAGACTGCCTCCTCAGATCTCTGGGAGAAGAAAGGGCTAGTCTGACACAGAAGGAGGGCGCACCCATCCTGCATTGGATGGTGCTCAGACAACCCAAGGCATTTACTGCAACACTCCTGGAGGCCACACCACCAGGAGAATCTGTCTGTGGGCTGACAGATGTGAAGTGATGCTAGTGAAGGGCGTCATGCTGTAACAGTCCTGGGTGGGTTGTGAGAACACTTGCCACAGCAAACCCCAAACAAACATCCTGCTTTTGATATTCGAATCGCAGAGCCAGCCTGTTTCCCCAGAGACAGACTTCCAAATCTTCAGGAGAGCCCCTCACACTCCCCAAGCCTTCGCTCTTCCTAGCAGGCTGGCTTTAGTAAGCTTGTTAGGCAAATGTTTCTTTTCTTTTTGAGGCTTTTTTAGCTGCAGGGCTCCATGGGAAATATCTTAGTTAAAGATGTGCCTTAAGACACCCAGATGAGATCTGGGAGCTGCCTTTTCTGAGCATATTTCCCTCTGGACGTTGCTATTTTTAAAGCTCAGCAGAAGGGTCAAAGGGAGACTCAGAGCGGGGGGATGGGGAGGGGCAACTGCTCTCTTCTGGGGAATGGTAAGGCTTGTTTCTATTCATTCCAGTGGGAGTTCAGCCTTGGGGCTGACCAGCCACCTCCCTCCTTGCAGTCTTCCCAGCAGGGACATTTATTAGTGTTTCTAAAGAATCACCCCATTTACCTGATCAGTCAGAAACCTGATACATGAGGGCGTGCCACCCAGGATTCAGGAAGAGCCTGTGTGCTGTATATTCACACCAGACTCTTCCATGTGTTTAAGGCTTTCAATGGAATTTTCCATTATTTCAAAAATGAGATAAAACTCTGAGAGTTGCTATTTTTAAACAAAGAGGGCTGGGAATAATTTTATTATTTTTCTTCTTTGCCCAAGTACTTTCAGGTGTTGAGATAAATGACTATGATTTGCACCTGGATGTTTCCTCTCAGCGATCTCAAGGAGGCCCCTCTCTCCCTCCCCCTCCTCTCCCCCCGCCCATACTCATTGTAGTCCTGGCATAGCTGCTGCAAAAATAATTGGTTTTACTAAAGATTGCACTTTGAAGCTGGAGCCGTTATGGGGGATGCCAGCAGGTGGAGGAACCCCTGGCCTACACTGACTCCTCTCACAAAGTGAGTCCTGCACACAAAGCAATGGCCCCCAGCCATGAGCTGCATGGACCAGTAATTACAAAACAGGAAAAAGAGTTTAATGATCATAAAGACTAGCTGGAAGGAGGCACCCAAGCACGGGCTTTTGAATCAAATGGGTTCAAATCCCAGCTCTGTCTCTGACTGATTGTGCAAACTTGGACAAATCATTTAACCTCTGAGCCTCAGTTTCCTCATCTGTGAAATGGGATTAATGTCTGTCTCATTCATGTCAGGATTAAATCAAACAGCATATGCTTGGTTTTGGTCTTTCTGGGTCCTAAAGTTGTGCCTTTTCACCGTCTAGATCTGCCCTTTGGAATTACATTTTTTTTTTTCTTTACTTAAATATTCTTTGACCCTAGTGGGTCAAATTTGGCCCCAAGATGTGGATTTGAGAGGCATTGTGGGTTTTAAAAATTAGATTAAATTAAAATTAAAATCGAATGTCAATGACTTGAGTAGATCAGATACCCTCTGTCTCCTCACAGGCCCCATGGCTCGCTAAAGCCTCTCACCAGCCCTGATTCATAAACAGCTGCTGGCCCTGGAGGCTTAGGAGTTTTGACCCCTGATCAAGAATGTCTCCTTACATGTTAGGGATGATTCACATTTAGTTGCCCACTCTCTAAGTGACTCAAAAGGCCAGGAGGTCAAGTTTTATAATGAAGCTAGAGTCTAGCTGCTCAAGTTCCAAGAAAACCCGGGAAAGTCACAGCACTCCATTCCTTTTTACAGGGTCCTTGGGAAGCCACCAATTTCATGACTTCAAATTCCTAAGGCAAGATTGGAAACTGAGCCAGAAGAGTTGTAAAATGACTTACTTAAACCTGAAGATAATTCCAGTGTCTTCCAGGAGTCCAGAGTCGCTGCCTGTCCTTTAGCCATAAGTCTATAGGAGTTTGCTGTCCTCACAGACAAAGCAAAGCTGGGGACCACACCTACCTAAACTCTCTGGTTGGTCCCACTAGTGGGTGACCCAGGCAAGTTCTCTCATCTTACAGAGCCTCAGTTTCCTCTTTTGGGGCTGCCATGCATGAGTAAGCACACAGCACCCACCTGGCACAGATCATTAAGGCTTAATTAAAGGCAGGTATAGGTGCTGGCCTTTCATTAAATGGGAGGTGAGTTGGCTCACTGAACAGCATCTTAATAGACCAACCCCAATCTCTGGGATTTGGGACTCTGCTCAGACTCAGTCTCTCAGGTACATTGTTGACCCTTTGTCCATGCTGACCTTGGTGCCTGGTCCAAGAAATGGTGACATTGACTTATGGCACGACCTCCCAGCTTATTCCCCTAAAGCTACCTTGCCTCTTCTTTCTAAGCTTTTCTCAGCAGGTTTTGCTTATATAGAAGGCAGTACCACTCCGCTCAGGAGGCTGCAACATACTCATGGCAGGGCAGTGGCTCCTGGGAGATGGGATTTGTGGGATATCTCATGATCCACTCTCATTTTACCCCTGAACACTCACCTGCTGCCCTACGTGTGGTCAAACCAAACTATTTGCTGTTCTGCAAATGTGCTGTCCTCTCTCTACACCAGGACTCTTTACCCACGCTATTCCCTCCACCCGAACCCTCTTCCTCTGATCCCCCTTCAGCCCAGCACCGCCCCTACAACTCATGGACATAGGACATTTGGCCTGGCCTGAATCCATTCTTCTGTCCTCAGCTACTGTATCCCAATTCCACACTCCACCCCCTCTTGGTCCATGAGGCTGGATGGGGTTGACACTGCTCCCTTTTCTGGACAAATAACCCAGGCTTGGACAATCAGCTAATAAGAATTGGCCCTGGGACTTTTCTTGGAAAGAGGTGCTGTCTTTCCATTGGGGTTACTCATGTAAAGCTGCCGGTGGCTATCTCTGCGCCCCCTTGAGGAAAGTTTGGTTGGGAATGAAGCCAAACCTGTGGATGTGAGATCTGGGGAGAATGAATGGTGAATGAGGCATTCGAGACCCTGGATCCACCCATGCCTGAAACCTTTAGTTATATTCACCAATAAATTCTACTTTTTGCTTAAAACACTTTAAGTTTCTGTCACTTACAGCCGAAAGATATTTGGCCGATATACACACAACTTCATCTGGTTAGCTCCTTTCCACCTTTAGGGCACAACTCAGGCATCATGACCACGCGTCCCTTCTCTCCCAGTCCTGAAGCCAGACGGCATCTCACACATGTTTGTACAGGGCCTCAGTGAAAGGACAGCAAAATGCCACAGACAGCCAAAACTTAGATTTCCCACTGGGACTGCTGCTCTCACTCCCTCATCAGTCCCAGCTACCCCCTGGTTTTCAGAAATACTCTCACCTCTGTCTTATTCCGAGAGAGCACACTGGCGTCGATTGGGCCCAGGGACATGTTTGGCAGGACAAGGTTGAGAACTTTTGCAGCAAGGACCTAGCCAGGGAGGAAAAACAAGGGTATGAGTACAGTGGGATCCATGCCCAGCTCCACCCACAGGACAGTTTACAGTAAATTATGGAAAGTGACACCCAAACTGAACATCAGCCAGGTTTGTTTCCTAAGGCTGAGCACCTCGGGACTCTCCCTGCTCTGACTCAGACAGCCTTGAGCTAGTCTGGCCCAGCTCCTCATGGGGAGCCAGTGAGAAGCAGCCGCCAGGACTGACGGAGGGAATGCCACATCTATTTTTTGCCTGCTCCAGCTTCTGTGCAGTCACCATCCCCACAATCACTCATCGGCCATAGTTTTGAATTATTTGTACGTACAGCCTAGCTAAGCTCTTGTGCACAAGCCACTTCTCAGGGGATCCTGAAAAAGGACAGCAGGAACAGAATCACCTAGGTCACCTGAGAATGAAGCTGAACAGCCCAGAAGGCCCCAGAGGAACCTGCTCTGATCAGAAAGAATCTGTCGATTGTCATGGTTTCTCTTGGAGGGGAACAGAAATAGTCACCCAGCTTTATTAGAAGATGTGTAGCAGAGGGAGCAAGATCAGACTCGATTCCTGGCTGTGCTGTCTCATGCATGTGGACACAAGAGCTGACTATTATTGAGCCTCTGCTTCTTTAGCTGCCAAGGGGGACTGCTGTGTACAAAAGCACTGGACAATAGGCGCTTAATAAATGCTCCTTGAACTGGAACCCGATTCAGGTACAGATCTCCCTGCCCCACCCCACTCTCTCTCCTGCTAGATCTGGTGTCTATCCAGCAAAAGCGTGAACCTGGATTTCACAATTGTGCCTGCAGAGGGGGACTGTTCTCATTTCTGTACTGTGCATAGACACTTGGGGATAAAAGATGCTATTTCAAAAATGAGCTGTGAAATGCTGCAATTAGAATCACATTGAGGGTGGCAGTGAATTCTCATTGCACGTTGAGGGTGCGTGTCATAGAACTAAGAAGTAAGGTCTCCTCAGTACCCTTGTCGGGGTGGGGACACTGATAGCTACTGTAACAATCTTTTGGTGCATCCGGCACAGTTGTAAGTACCCAGTCTTTTAATCTTGACACCAAATGCTATGAAGTAAGGGTTTACCCTGATTTAACACACAAGAAAACAGAGGCTTAGTGCCATACTGTGCAGTCAACTGGAAAAGGAGCAAGAGTCTGGGTAAGGCCACGCTTTCCCTTTATGCCAGTGGCCTTCGTGTCCTTCAATTCTCTCTCTTTCCTGCCATATAAATGCAAAAGGCCTAACCTTTCCTGTGGATGACCAAAAACAGGAGGCATTGATACTCTCCATGGTGACACAATTGCTGTACTACCCAATCTCTCTTCACACTCAGAGTTATAAAACGTGCTATTCCTTGAGCAAGTTTGATGTAACCTCACATCGCCAGGGATCAGGCAGGGCTTTGCTCCTAAAGAACACACATGCAAATACCTATTCTGACCTTCACATGGTCAACTCTCCATTTTCAGTGCAGGATGGCAGTGCCCTGCTTTTAAGACTACCATAGCTCATTGCACCCCCAGCCTGGTGTCCAGGCATGCAAAACCCCATGCATGCTGACTTGCTGCTGTCAATGTGTCAGGCGCTATTGCCAAGCTCTGAGCTGACCTGTGATGACAGTCTAGTATAGAAATATAAGAAAATCCAACTTGGAATACTAGGTTAGCACTTGAATCAGTCCACACAGTCTGAAGCCTCACAGATGGATACGATCTATTGGGCAGGCTCAAGAGGCAAGGTGGGGTTGTGGGCCAGTTTCATGGACAAGAACAGGACCGGAAAGGCTCAGAATTCTGGGAGCTCTACGAAAGAAAAGGACCTGAGTGTTTCCAAACACAAATCAAATGTCTGTGACCTCCAGGAACTGGGGGCTCCTCTGGGAACCTAAATTCAGGAGTTAGTATCTATGTTTTCAAAGGTTAAACATTTTTAATAAAGAGAAAACACAGCAGATAAAAAGTGCACTGCAGGCTCACAGAGAGGAGTGGGCACCAGCCCTGTGGCCTTCACTGGGCTCCAACGGTGGACTTTTAGGGACTTATCTACTCCAGCAATGGTGGCCCAAGGGCAATACTATTAGGAAAAAACTTAATGTATATCTCAAAGTTTATAGAGCTGACTCTTAGACATTCTGCTTTTCTCGATGACTCTTGCCCACAGCTCCTTGAGTGGACACAGGGGCTGAGAGTTGATTCTACTGCCATGCCCAGGAATCACAAGGTGATTGTGTGTGATCGAACCATGTACAAATGTCAGTCTCCAGACGATGCTGCAGTTTGGCCTGTCTGCCTGCTTGAACTGGCATGGCCTTCTCAAGGACACGGCTGTTTTTCTGCAAGCCAACTTCCTACCCATTCCCAGGAGAGATGGCCGACTGCCAGGAAAAGGCCCAGGGACAGAGAGCCTCAGCACTTACCCTGAAACAGAAGCAAGGAGAGAGACCACGCAGCACTGCTCCATTTCCCCAAAACCCACCAGCAGATTTCTCATTTGCCAACAATTTATGTTTTGTTGCCTGTCACCTAATTCTACATGGACCTAGGCACATAGGTGGTGGCCATTTGTGAAGAGGTAGACCTACCTTTGTCTTTGAATCTATGTTCCTGCTGCTAGCAGTCCTTAAATTCAAAAGTTATACCCCAAAGTGCTAAGGTCTCTATTCCAGGAGAAGATGCTGACAGTTTAGGCTCAACAAGGATCAGAAAAGGCTGTGTCGTGGCTGGTACTGTCCTTGCACTGGTTTCATAGGTAGTGAGGGAGACTAGAAAGCCAGAAGGACTCTGGCTCCAGGAGAGAATTACAGAAAACATCTTGTTCTGTCCTTTCTCTGAGCCAGTGGTCTTTTCTCTCTTTTACCAGGGGAACTTTCTTAAGCTAAAGAAAGCTTTTTAGGAAAAGAGCTTTATAGGAAAAATAAAAGAGGAGGGGGCATTTCTGGAGGAGTAATTGCTTTGCAGAAAATGAAGCGTTTGGTTCCTGGAGGATCAGGTGACCACCTGTCTCCTCCTTCCAATTACAAGAAACCAAGTCCTGAGGATTACCCCTCCCACAGCTGCCAATGGCCTACTGCCCAAAGCACAAACAGGAGGAGACATGGGCAAGGACACATCATGCTTAGGACTGGAGGTGGCAGGTGGCAGAGCCAGAGGATGTGTGCAACTGCATGCTTCTCACCACAAGGACTCTCAGGGTGGCAGCCGTTCTCACTCCTCTAAGCGAGCTGATGTTGGTGGGTTCAGGATGGGTGAATGCCCCTAAATGACTGCACAACTCCAGTGGCTGAGTGTAGTGGAAGATACTGGTGTCCTAGTAATGAGAACTGGTTGTTCAATCACAAATATAGATGAGGGGTAAGTGTGCATATATTGCAGCCTGTTCTCCATTCTGCATGGTTAGGTCCTGCCACTAAACTCTGCAGGATGTCACCCCGAGAATAGAAAAGTCTCAATCTATAGATGATTATGAAGCCCTGGGTGTGAGTTAACACCTGGGAGAATTCGTGGAGAGGCATGAGGCAGATACACCCCTCACCCCAGAAAGACAGTCCTTGGTTTTGAACATTTTGTTCCTTCCATCCAGTTAGCACATTGGCAGGGGGCACAGCACAGCCATCTGGCAGCCTGTCCTTTACTGATATTCTATGGCCTCCCTGCTCTAAGAGTGGCCCTCAGACCAGCAGCATGAGCAGTTCTGCCTATCAGATCAGGATCTACATTTTCACAGGACACCTGGAGCATTTGTGTGTGCCCTGAAGTCTGAGGGGCCTGTGTGTTTCAGAGAAGCATCACAATGCCTCTTCCCAGGCCCCACCCTGAAAGATTGACTGAGTTGGGGCATCGGTTTTTTTTAAAAAGCTCCCTAGGTGATTCCAGTGTGCAGCCAGAGTAGAGAAAGGGTTCCTGACCCGCACTGGTTGGAGGGCAGGGGCACAGATGTCTCTGAAGGGCAGGCCGCCCTTCTGAAGAAGCTACAATAAGAGATGTTTGCACAGTCCTGACCCTCAATTCTTTTTCTAAACCTGCATAGTGAGTTCCAAACCACATTTCTAACAGGACTTAATTGGGTAGAGGCAACTTTTGATGACAATAGTGTCGCAGCTTGAAAAAAAATGGTGCTTAGCTTCTTCTCCACAAAAGATCCAAGAAAGATTCAGGGGCAGGGTACTTTGCATAGTTGCAAAAGCAATCCCCTCTCCCTGCTGTTCTTTTAGGGTTTGTTTATTTCATTTGCCTAATGTCTCATGAAGGAAGAAAGGGTGAGCTGGGTGCAGAAGAACTAAACAGAAGCAGTGAATCGATTGTGGCACTGAAGGAAGACAGAAGGGCCGAGAAAGGGGTCTTGAGGTCGAGTAGTAAGGAAAGAGTTGGAGGTGGAAAGAGACTGGTAGACCCCCCACGCAGAAGAATCAGTTTTGTCCAGGTTGCCTGAGTTGCTGCTGCTGCTTCTGGTCATAATCTCCCTCGGCTTCAGCTATCAGCTGCAAGAGCCCCATACTTATTTCCAAGAGAAGTCAGAGGAAGCCACAGAACAGGTGTGGGGGTGGGGAGTATTCTATAAAGAAAGTAGAATACAAGGTATTACCATTCTTGATGCCTTTTCAACCAAACTCTTCTGATAATCCTGCGGGAGTGTGGAAAGAACCCCAGCCGAAGATCCAGCTCAAAAGAGGGGTGACCCCAAATGGGCCCCCCTAGAGGTGAGATTCCCACCATCATCATGACCCCAATAGGCTAAGTCAGGTTTGTGCAATTACAGAGCTCTCAGTGCCACCGACTCAATAGGGACTCCAGGTCTTGTTGCCTGAGAATAATTTGGGGGCCAAGACCCACAACAAATGGACATACAGTCACTGGACCCCAGACCCAGAAAGGGAGGCAATGAAATGGAAGAATCAGACTCGGAGACTGGGAGCCAGGCAAATTTGCATCTCCAATTCTGCATCCCCAAGAAAGTCTATGATCCTCAGTGTCTTTACCTCTAAAATGGGGATAATAAAAAGAACCTCAAAGCATTGCTGGGAAGGTTACTCGAGACTTGATTCCCACAGAGCATTTCCTAACTGCCTTCCTGGCTTTTGGCCCTAGGAGAAGCTCAAGAAATATGCATTGGTTGACTGAAGGAGTAAGCACATACCAACGTTATTCAGAGTGAGACTTCAAAAAGAGTACTTGGTGTGCAGCTTTGCAACAAATGTCACATCACAGCTAGAACTCCAAATTATTTCACTCATGAAAGAGAACAACTCCCCAGAAACAAAGTCCACCTCCTGATGACCAAGAGACTAGAATGTATCCTGTGTCCTTGACATGCCCTGTGGCATTCCTAGATGAACTGCGGGCTCATCACTTTAGATACTAGAGACTTGCACAAATGCCTTTATTGATCTGAAAGGTTTTAATAGCCCCCTAAGATCATTTTAAAGCTTCTGCCTATGAAAGACTTGACACGGGGGAGGTAATTATAATAGCTGTCTTCTAACATGGTTCCAACAGGTTGACCCGTGCAAAAGGAGGCTAGAACTCCATGCCTTCCGTGGGGGTGGCTTCAGAACAAGGGTCAGAGGACAGCCCAAACTGTCTCAGGAGGGAAAGTGCATCCTCCAGCAGACAAAAAATAGAAAGAACTGTGTGCCCTTTTTGGTAAGCCCCTGGGAAGGACGGAAGGACATTTGCTGGCTTCTGGGGCTCCTCAAAGATGTATTGAGGAGGTGACTCATTCCTCAAGTCCTAAGTGTCTAGAAGTCTGAACCCCCAGCTATTAGGGAGCAGGTGTCTACAGGATAGAGGTAACAATGCCCTGCTGTGCATTGCTGCTGCCAAATTCATGACCACTGCTAAGTCTGGGACTCTATGGTTTTAATTGTGCCTAAAGTTGGAAAGCTTGGCAGTCCTCCATATCCCCGCCCGTTTCCCCTCCACTCCCTAGTGCTCCGGGGTCCTTCTGGATTCTGATGACTAAAAACAGATGAGTGACATTCAGATAGGAAGTGGGCTAAAGTCAGGATAACCTGGGCGGGTTTCAGGGTGAAAGGGAGTATCCTTCCTGGAGCAAGATAATTGGCCTCATTTCCTTGTCTGTGAATTGAGAATAGTTTTCCCTCCTTACAGGGCGGTGACGGAGAGGAAGTCACCCAATGAGTGCTAGGTTCAAGGAGAGCTAGGTTCATAGTAGCCACTCACTTCTCCTTACTTGGCTAAGTGCCCTGGTTGGCTGGAAGTGGAAGCATTTGGAAGCATGGGCTGGCTTCTACATTTGACCCTGGACACAAGAGGATGACGTCTAGGCAACAGGTGGAGAAGGTCATTTGGAAGACTAGCAGGAAAGGAGGAGCTTGGCAGCCTGCTGCATGTTCCTAGGTGTCCTCTTGGGACAGGTCAGGGTGAGGAGACCCTAGACTAGCTCAGAATTTGACACTTCCTACCTGGGCAACCAAGGGTTTCCCCTCTGTCCCTGGTATTACTCCAGCCGTACCTTCCCCAGAGCATAATCCCAGTGAAATGGCCTCATAAATAGCCGAGACTTGGTCTGATGCACTAGATTTTTGTTTTTAAATTTCTTCTGCTGTCATTTCCCTTGTGCAACCACATTCTTAGCAAAGTGTTTGAAGGCCAGAAGCCTCTGTCTTTGTCTCTCCTCCAGGCTAAATATACCCCAGCTTGTTGAAAACAGAGCATGCAGGTTAAGAACCAGCTGTATGCAGGACTGGGCGGAGGTCTAGTGTTCTCACATTTCAGGGTAGGGGGTGTGGGCAAAAAAAGAGGTTCTATGGAAAGTAACCTCACAGTGCGATCTTAACCAGGCAAGTCAAGGTGGGTAGTCATGCCCCAGGCATACAATTTCATTACCAAAAGGCTTCTTTTTGCTTTAAGCAAGCCCTGTCCATCATATTTCTGTGCATCCAGGATAACACACCTTTGCAATGCCTCTTTCAGACTCCTCCTTCTAAGGCAAAACCACCTAGAGGGCAAATAAATTTAACTATCCTGTAACCTGATCCCGGCCTTCCTTTCCCCCACCGCCATGTAATCTTCCTTAAGTTGTTCCCTCCTTAATTTCAAATACATAAAAATAACTGCAAAATTGATATTTTCCAGAGCATTGGAGATCTTGCTCCCCAGCATGTGTTGTCAGTTTGGCTTAAACACATAAAATTTTCCTACAGGTTTCGCTGTTTCTTATGTCGACAGGGGAACTTCCATGTACTCCTCTGTACTGAAAAGCTTGGAATCTCACACTGCCTGCTTTAATGATTTCAGGAATCTCTATAGCAGGAATTACTGGCCATGAAATAAACCTTTGAAAAGTCCAGAGCTGAGCTCTGAAAGAGAAGTCATGAGGCTCTGCATTCTGTGGCCCCGACAGCGAGACTGACCAGGGAAAGGGCTCCTCCTGTGCCTCAACTTTCTCAGCAAGAGGTGGTCTTTAAGACTGTCCATCTTTGGGGTCCATATGAGCAAACCAGTTAACAACCTGAAGGTCGGTCAGCAGGGCCTCACCTAACTAGAGCCCATCTTGTAGCGGGCCCCTTGTTCGTCTGAGAGAAGCACTAAGAAGGACTGCTCTCCAAAGCAGCCAAATTCAACTCAAAACTCACAAAAACTTACCAGCCAAGGGAACAAAACAATGAAACAAAAAGTACAAGGAGCATATTCCCTCCGTGTAAAGCACAGGAACAAATGGAGTGTGTGTGAATGTCCATCCACAGAAGATGACCCACCCCCTCTGTAATTCTGGCTGCTCATCTTACCTGGATTGTACAAATGTATTATTCTAAAAAAATTTAAATTAAATCTTAAACAAAGATTCAGTAAGACTCTTTCTGGTAGGTTGTCAGACAGGACCAGATGTGTGGAGGGTGATCAAGACATCTGGGGCAAGCAGACGACTGAATCATAGGCTCTGTCAGTCAGAACTGCACAAGAGCCAGGGGCAGCAACGGAACCCAGAGCAGGGAGGACGTGCCCTCACGTCTGAGGGCAACGAGAAATCTAATTCATCTTGGCTGATAAGAAGAGACCTGCATCTCCCCAGGGACAGCTGGCTCCTGATTGGAGAAGGTGATCCATTAGCACAGGGCTCTGAAAAGTCACAATGGTATGGCCTTGCCCAGAAGTTCTGCATCTACCAGTGGCTCTGAGAGAAAACCTTGCCAGCTCCATCTCCAAGCTCGGCTGCCATGACCATCCTCATGTGCTTCATCTGAGAAGCCTCACAGTCCCTGGCTTTTATATAAGAAAATTTTCCAGTGCAGAAAACATCTACCTTCTTCTATGGGGAAACACCTTAGAAGGGGAATGGACAGCCCCGGATTCAAATCCATCACACAAGTTTCACGATCCTGGCGAGTCACTCATCCAGTCTAAGATTCATGTTCCATCCATAAAACACAGGTCGTGACCTCTTCCTAGGTTAGTTGACGGGAGTTAAGTGAGATAATGCACATTAAAGCACAGCACCTGCCTGGCGCTCACTGAGCCCATTAAATCTTTATGACTCAAAGCACATGGACAGCAGATGTCTCGATCCCCTCTCCTCTGTGACCCTGTTCTTGCTTATTCTATCTGGACAAGAACCCTTAACTGATTTAGCTCACATTAGGCAATCACAGTCAGGATAGGAGCTCTTTAGAAGGTCGTGCCCCCTCTTGCACATTTAAATGGCCAAGAAGTAGCCATCTTGCATCTGTGCATTACCTGTGATTCTGTGGATGACCTCGTTTATTTCCATGGCCGACTCATGGTAGCCCTTGCCTACACTGTTGTCCCACACGACACTGAAATTTTCTAACGATAATTGATTTCAACAAGGCAGTGGTGATTTCCTTAAAATGGAATAAAATTCAAAGGAGCTAGCTGTCTTTCTTCTTCCTGGAATTAAGTAAATTGTTCTCTGCTTGAACTATCAGATAGTTCCAGGTTTCTCTTTTGCTCAGCTTGTCCTCATTTCAAACTGGTGAAATTTTTTGTGTGTAATGGGAAACCCTTACACAGGACCTGCTAGCTCATCTCTAGGGCCAGGATTAAGTCTGTGGCTGTTGGCTGTAGGAAATGTTTGAAGACATTTTGATAAGATTTCATTCCTTGTCCTGTGTTCCCCTCTTTGGGTCCTCAGGGGAATATCGGAGGCATCAGAGCTAAGGCAATGATTTAAATAATCTCACTGTCACTGATGGTAAGGCTAAGGAAGGTAGGGTGA
The DNA here is from genome assembly GCF_000325575.1 of Pteropus alecto. Classification (NCBI taxonomy): domain Eukaryota; kingdom Metazoa; phylum Chordata; class Mammalia; order Chiroptera; family Pteropodidae; genus Pteropus; species Pteropus alecto. The sequence goes on from NW_006435779.1 coordinate 1,779,540, forward strand.
GCCCATGGCCTAATAGCTGCCTAGTTCTCTATGGCCCTGTGACTTGACTTACCACCTCACCCTCCATACTTCTTTGAGAGTTCTGAGTACTGGCTCAGGAGGCAGAAGTCCCACATGGCACTGGGGTGAGATGGAACATTCCTTGGGGATACGCAGGGTGGGGATTTTCTACTTTAATTCAGTTATTATTTCTCTCAAGCTTCATGCCCCTAAATAATAGGTCTACCATATGTCAACAACCCACATTCACAGTTAAGCAGGCCTGCTGAGGCCACCAGTTTCCTCTCCTTTCTCAGAGAGAGAAGGCATCTATTCTACTTCTGGTAGTATTATTGGCTCATTTGTCTTTTCAACGCAGCTCAAAGCCCCAGAAACAAGAGGTGTACACATATGCCATTGTGTAACATTTTAACCAGAAAAACAAAATGATGGCTTGGTTAGACTCTGAGGGGAAAGGGCACTGGGATGGAGGAGAGCTACAGTGAACATGACTCTATGTTGCAATTACAAATAGCCTACAAACAGTGCACTTTTGGCTGAAGTTGGTAAATAGTCAACGAAAATTGCCCTTGCTTGTGACTTTTTAACAAAGGTTACTTTGCTGGATTCCTAACAAGTGTAACTCTCCTTTTTTTTTTTTTTTTTTGGTTCAACAATAAAACATGCACAAACAGGAAGTCATTTTTCCTTTGTCTTTGGGGGAAAAATGTGCCCGACTTTAGAAATTATAAACCCCGGTGGCAACAATGTTTGATATTTGTCTAAACCTTATCACAATAGTGCATGAAGTTCAAGAATGGACTTTGGCCCCTTTTCCCCAGCCTCCAGATATAAATGGACGCTCCAAGTCCTTGGGAAGCTGCAGAAGTTTCACAGAACTAGTTTACCTTGAAAGTTGTTGCAGACTCAGGACTGGCAAGAACCAAAGGTGAAATGAGAACCATGCCAGAGAAGTGGCCTGGCCTCTCTGCAGCTGTGAGGATGGCGATGGCACCTCCCTGCAATGCAAAATGGGCAGAGTTGCTGTGTGCTGGCTTCTACCAGCACGTGGATTTCTAATGAGACCGATGGATGAGGTCCTCCTAAACTGCGGGCCTGGCCGAGAACCCCGAGGAGGTCTACCTTGGAATAGACACCACTGAATGTTGGATAAACTGAGTCTGCAATTATTTTACTACACGTTTTTTTTCCAAAAGCAAACATTTCAGAGAGATATAAATAAGGTTCCTGCTTGTGGGCTGCAAATTAAACAACACATTCCTACTTCATTTCAAGCCAAAAGCTGGCAGATATCCAATTCATCCATTCCATCAGGCTTAATATGAGATTTTTTAAAAATTTGTAGCCTGATCATAATAAGAAGTTGCCATGCCTTTTTTTCCCCTCCCTGGTTCAGTAAAGGCCCCAGAAATTTAAGATCCAAGAAAAATCGTGAACGTGAATGGTGTTGAAGGTCTGAGGCCTTGGCTGTTTGCTGAAGCTGCAGGTAATTTGAACCAAGGGCGGAAACTGCAAATGCTTTCAGGGGCCAGGCAGGTAAGAGAAACACAAGAACAGAGCCAGGCTGTGATGTAGGGGGCGGAAGCTCTGCCCTGGATTGAAAAGTTTCACCATATCCAAAATCGAGCAGTTCAAATTCTCTGCCAGCCAACACTTCAGGTTGGGAAGATCTGTCCCAGTTGGGATGCTGCCAGTTTGAAGACTCCCAATTTAAAGATTATATGTGGTCAATTCCTGCAGGGTTTTATACATTTAAAAGGTGAAAAAAAATTTTGAATGACCTTTAAGGAATTGTATCCACAGGGAGCCTACTTCTCATCTGTACTGTACAGCTCCAAAGAAAGCATTCAGGATTTTTGGCACATTCAGTGTGCTTCTCACTGACTAAAGCGCCATCCCTGCTCTGAGAAGTGGCTCTGCGGGGAGCAGAAGTGCCCTTGAGGGCCTCACTATGAAATGGCACTGAGGTGGAAATTGGGTTTTAAAAAAGATCAGTTTCCCAAGAGGCCCCACAGCCAAGCTCTTCAGTAACAACGGATGGGCCACCTCCCGGTGCCTTGGGCTCTGGCACGAAAAGATGGACTGCTCTGAGCTCCGTCCAGGGCTGTCTCCAGGACTCAGAACCTGGCCTGGTTCCTAAGCACAAAATTGCCTGGGAACTCCAAGTGCAGGGCATTTAGAGTAGGGTGTGCCAACCAGGCAGGGAGAGAGGACGAGGCAGGGAGGCAGGGCTACCCCTTCTCCATCAAGGGGTTCTCACATTGCCCAGCCAATGCAAGTTCTTATTGAACTGGGTCTTCTGTGGTCAACTTACCATGGAGTGGCCCAGAAGGAAGACAGGAACTCCTGGGTAGTCTTTTTGCACAAAATCTACATGCTGTAACACATCCCTGATGAAAACGTGGAAGTCAGACACCACCATCCTCTCCCCTTCACTCTGTCCATGGCCAACTGGAAGGGAATGAGAGACAAGAGAATTGTAGTCACTAAGGGGGTTGACTTCTGCCCAGGCTCAGCAGTTTCCTCACTGGAATCACCAGCCACTCTTTACTGAGAACCTGAATGGATGATGTCATTGAAGCCTTTCCAACCATTCTTGAACGTGGAAATTAGTCTCCACTCATCGTACAGATTAGGATGTTAAGGCATAGGGTGGTTAAGGAACTCACCCACAATCACACACAATCAGGAAGAGATGAACCATTCTGTAGATTCTGTCCACACAGCTGGGATGCTTTCCCTGTGGCTGTTTCCGAGGAAGAAAGAAAAGTAGATAAAAAGAGAAATTCACCAAGCCTAATTTTCTGCTAAGTGGCCAGGAGTAAGACTAATGAGGCACAGAATTTTCCTGGGTTTTCCCAGTTCCTTGACCCTCACAGTTGTGTTTCGGTATTAGTTTTTCACCAGGTAAAGTGTCACTTTTTTATAAAAGATAATGTGGCAAACACAAAATAGTCAAGTGTGCTTGCCAGAAATCCTCTCAATTATGTAGCAATGAAACCAGGTCATGTTCTATCTCTTTGGGATTTTATTATCTGTCACATATCTGGGCTGTTCATTTCTCCAGTTCTTTTCTTAGGGTCTCTCCACTTTTTCCCTCTGAGAAGGACATAAGTTGCTATAGAAACAACATGCTGACTGCAGCTTCCATATTCAGGCTGAAAGCTGCTGATGTGATGATTTGAAAATCGCCAGAAAGAAAGGGCTCCCAGAGAACAGGGACCATACAGCAAGAGCGTCTGCCCAAACCCTTCCCGCTGCCTTGGTGAGTAAGTTATTATAGTAATAATGATAATAACACTTTTTTCACAGATGGGAAAGGTGAAGACTCATCATCACCTGGAACCGACTGGCTGTCCAGACCTCAGACTCAGACACCCTCAGTGTGGTCTGACCACAAACTCTTGTTTCCTACTGTCCTATCTCCTCCTCCTATGTGTCCCCACTTTCCTATTCAGACCCACCTCTCTGACCATTGCATGCAGCCCAGGGCCCACCGGTCTGTTACCCTCTCAGAACTGAGGACTTTTTTCCCTTTTAAAATTTTATTAAATTTAATTTTGTATTGTGATAAAAAATCAATGACGTAAAATTTATATATAACATAAAATACCATCTTAACCATTTTTTAGTGTATAATTCAGTGATATTAAGTATATTCATACTGCTGTGTAACTGTAACCATCACCACCATCCATCTCAGAACTTTTTCATCTTTCCAAACTGAAATTCCATATTCATTGTTATGCACCGAAATGTGTGCACCTCCCCCACCCTCCACTGATATGTTGAAGTCCTAACCCCCAGTACCTCCAGTGTGACTATTTGGAGAGGGGACATTTGAAGAATAACTAAGTTAAAGTGAGGTCACTAGTTTGGGTCCTAAGTCATATTGGATTAGAGGAGATTAGGACACAGAGACACACAGAGGGAGGACCACGTGAGGACACAAGAAGACAGCTGTCTGCAAAACAAAGAGAGAGGCCTCAATGAAACTAAGCCCGCTAACACCTTGATCTCTGAGTTCCAGCCTCTAGAACTGTGAGGAAATAAATGTCTGTTGTTTAAACAACCAGGCCTGTGGTACTTTGTTACAGCAGCCTGAGCAGAGTAATGTGTCCGTTAAACATTAACTCCCCATTTTCATCCCTCAGCCCCTGGCAGCCACTCTTCTACTTTCTGTCTCTATGAATTTGACTACTCTAAGTACCTCCTGTAAGTGGAATCATATAGTTTTGTTTTTTTGTGTGTCCAGCTTATTTCACTTAGCATAATGTCCTCAAGATTTATCCTTGCTGCACCATGTGTTGGAACCTCCTTTTTTTTGGGGGGGGGGTACTGAATAATATCCCATTGTATGTATAGACCACATTTTGTTTATCCAATAAACTGTCAATGGACACTTGGGGTGCTTTCACCTCTTAGCTATTGTGGATAATGCTGCTATGAAAATAAGTGTACAAATATCTGTTCTAGTCCCTGCTTTCAATTCTTTCGGGTATATACCCAGAAGTGGGATTGCTGGGTCATACGGTAATTCTGTTTAGATTTTTGAGGAGCAGCCCTTCTGAGTCTTCTGCTCTGGATTCAGTTCACAGCTGTCCTTTTCCAGCTGATTCCATGGCGGCTGGGTGAACTTGAGTGTGTGAGCCAAATAACACCAAGGCTGGCTGGTGACTTATTGCCTCTTCACACATATTCGGCTGCCAAACAAATTTGCCTCAGCATCTCTTCCAAATGTCTTCATTATCCTAAAGCCTGTAAACCTACTTCCCGACTCCGAGCAGATATTATCACTCTTTTCTTTTTTAAAAACATGGGACCATCCAACATGGCCCTCTTCGCCCTCACCCACTGTGAGGATTTTCTTCTTTACAGGTTGGACCCTTCCTGATCCTAGACACTCCCGCCCAGCTCTCCCAGTGTTTGTTCTCTCTCTCTCTCTCTCTCTCTCTCTCTCTCTCTCTCTCTCTCTCTCTCTCTCTCTGTCTCTCCCCTCCTGCCTCAACAATATGCTCTATTCTTCCCTCCCTCCTTCATCTTCTAGGCCCTTCAACCACCAACTTCTTTCTCTCTTTCCCCTCAGTCTTCAGAGAATGAACTACACTCACTGACCTTTCCCACCCCATCTTCTCTCTAACCTGTGGAGGTACTGCCCTGACCCCACTAAGTCACCAGAGACTCCTGCTGGCCGTGCACAATGGCCGTCCCTCAGCCTTCCCTCAGTCTTTGCTCTCCTTCCACTGTCAGCTTGGCTGGTTGCGCACTGCATCCCACACAGTCTTGGTGGATCCTGTCACAGGTCCATGGAAATGAACTTCTCCTTCACCTCTCTCCCTACTTTTTCTTTGCCTCCTTTCCCTGGCCAGCTTCTGCACTACCTTCATACATTCATTTTTAATTTCAAAAAATTGCATTGTAAAAGAGAATTCATTCACATGGTTCAAAAATCGAAGTGGTATAAAATGGTGTAATTGAACACGTTCCTTGCCACCAATTTGTTCTTCTTCCCCTAAGTTCTTCCCAAGGTATCTCCTGTCTCCTTCTAGTGCCTCTTTATAAACAAATACAAATCTTGATTTTTATCTCCCTTTTAAAACATTAAGAAACATAACATATACAGATCTGCATCTTGCTTTGTCCACCTGACAATATATCCAGAGGATTTTTCAACATTTGAAATAGAGTTTCTCTCTAGCTTTTTTCTCCAACTTTTCATTAAAAAATTTTCAAACACACAAAAACATGGGAAGAATATTACAATACAGACCCTATGCTTACCATCTATTTTCCACAGTTGTCAACATTTTACTTCCTTTATGCATATGTAGTTCTAAATATAAAAAGGGCTGAATCATTTAAAGTAAGTTGTAGATTTTAACAATTGGAAAATCTAGGTAGAGAATATACAAAGGTTCTTTGCATTAATCTTGCAAATTTTCACTAAACTGAAGTCATTTCTAATAACAATTTTATAAAAGTTCATAGCTAGCATGACACTCTATCCCTAGACACTTGAGTGTGCATCTCCTAAAAAACACATTCCCTTCATAATTACAATGCTACTTTCCCACTATGTAAACTTGCAGTAGCTCCCTGATATCATCTCACATTCAGTCCAAACTCAAATTTCCCAGTTGTCTCCATATATTTTATAGCTGTTTTTAAGACCCAGGATACAAAGTTCATACACTGTATTTTGTTGTTGTTGTACTTCTTTTGTTTGTTTAAATCTACAACTTTCCATTCACTTTTATTTTGAAGAGACCGGGCCAGTAAAATGTCCCATATTCTGAATCTGATTGGTTTTCCCTCATACTGTTCCTGTGTTCCTACTATTCATCAAGCACTTTCTTGCTTTCCGGCACAAGTGTCTGTGACTTCTGTAAACTTTCCCTGCCCTAGATCTAAAATTAAGCATTTTTTCCAAGGAGCCCCGGATCCTGTTAGTATGGAATGGTGTTTAAATACCAATATTTAACTATTGGAGTGCTCAATCCCATCCGGGTGCCATAGTTTTTGTGCTCTCTCAGTGGGAAGAGCTAGGAAACAATTTTTTTTTCAAAATCGAGAGTTCATATTGATATTTCTAGTTAAAAATCAGTGTTCCAAGGTTTTTCTTAACTTCTCTGAGTTTATATTTTATCTCTTTTCTCTGACACTGAAAATGTTAGTTGCTAATAGCATTAACATAGTCACTTATCTGTGGTGTTAACAATGTAATGACAGAATAGTTTCAAAGTCACAATGTTACCACCAATGATAAGCCAACTGAGGGAAACCTAACATTTCTTTGCATTTCCTTTTGTCCCTAGAATATACTTCAATAATGATAGGGCCAGAGTATTGTGTTCAGGGTTCAAATTATTATGCATGTCATAATTATTTCCTCTTCGTGCTCATGTTACTAATTTGATATACAATTTGGTTCATTAAGTTCAAATTAAATTTGTTTCCAATTGTAGGTTTTGCTCTTTTGCTTGTTAATTTAATTTCCTTTTCTGAATATAAAAACATTTACCTGGTACAACAGTCCTAAATATATAAAAAGATTCATCCATCAAAGTCTTGCTTCTACTCCTATCTCCTCCACCTCTCTCCTCTTGTTCCCTATAGTTAATCGTTTTAATTATTTTCTGTTTTTTCTTTGAAATATTTCTTTGTGCAAGGATAAGAAAATTATGTATGTATGTATGTATGTATGTATGTATGTATGTATGTATGTATGTATCTATCTATCTATCTATCTATCTATCCATCCATCCATCCCTCATTTTCCCTCCTTTCTTACCTAAAAGGTAACTGCCACACATCTATCCTCTACACCAGATTTGTTTCACTTTATCATATTCTGGAAATCTCTTCATAACACAAACAGACCCCAGAATTCTTCTTTGATCTGTTGTACTTTGTGAGAATGAATTATAGTTTATTCGAGTAGCCCCTTCTTGACAAATATTTACAACATCCAATCTCTTGTTTATCAAACATTTGACTATAATGAATAACCTTAGGATATTTTATTTCATCTTTGTGAAGGAGTGATTTCAGTGTATATGCTTAGATTCAGGGTTGCTTGGTTGAAAGGTGTGTACATATGTCATTTTGGTAGATATCGCCAAATTCCCTTCAATGTGGGACATGCCATCTTATTCTACCTGCGAGGTATGGGAGAGGACCTGTACAAACAAAGTGTCTTTTCAGCTTTACAAACAAAGTGTCTTGTTTGTCATTTGGATTTTTGCTCACATGATAGAGAAAGAGCAGGCTGAGCATCTTGCATTTTAAGAGCCACTTGTATTTCTTTTTTGGCAAACTGAGAATCTATGTCTTTGCTTACTTTTTCTATCTGGGTTTTGCATTCCTTCTTGATATTTAAGAGCTCTTTGTGCTTAGTTGGTCATTTGTCTTTTGCCTTTGTTTATGTTGTGTTTAGCTATGCAGAAGCTTATTATTTTTAAAAGGTCAAATTATCAATCTTTTCTTTTTATGGCTTTTTAATTTTAATTCTGCTTAATAAAAGCCTTCTCTGTTCCAGAGTTATAAAGGAATTCAGCCATATTTTCTGTGAGTTCTTTTATGATTTCCTTTCTTTTTTTGTGGTAACATCACATAACATATAGTTCACATTAACCATTTTTAAGTGTTCAGTTCAGTGGCATTAAGTATATTCACACTGTTGTGTGACCATAACCACCATTCATCTCCAGATACGGTTTCATTTTTTACATGTTAATTTTTCACTTATGGTGTGAGAAAGGGATCTCTTTTCCTATGGTTCTTTTCTTCCTTCTTTCCTTCCTTCCTTCTTTCCTTCCTTTCTTTTTCTTTCTTTCTTTCTTTTCTAAATTGAGGTGAAAGTTGCATTACATAAAATTAACCGTTGTGAAGTGTACCAACTGAGTCGCATTTAGTACATTCATAATGTTGTTCAGCCATCACCTCAATCAAGCTCCAAAATGCAAATGGATCTTAACTGTCTTAACACTGGTCCCTCTGCCTCACTAGAAAGCACAGTCTAAGCCATATTCACACCCAACTGCCCACTGTTTCTCAAAATGCATCCACACTTTCCTACCCTGTGCCTCTCATTGAACACCCCTCTGCTGTGGTGCCCTCACTCCAGCACCAGGCCAGAAGCAAAGTCTTTTAAGGCTCATCTCAAATCCTATCACTTCTATGGAGTCAATTCCCTCAACACAAGTGCAAGTTTTTCCTTCCATACCCTCAAAGCATTTCTTGTCCTTATCATACAGGAGTTGATTAGAGTTTCCTCTCCTTCTCCCTTCTAGTACCATTCCTCTCTGTGGACAGAGGGTCCCTGGAGCCAGGGTGACAAACAGCTCTGATTGCAAAGTGGAGGCCCCCTACTGCACTGCGCTGTGAAGAATTCTAATGTGAGTCTGGCTGGACAGGGCAGAAAAGAGTGCTGTGAGCGATTAGTGATGTCTGTCATGTGATTAGTGATGCCTGCCATAAATTAGGGGAGTAGTTTCAAAACACGCGTGCCCCATATTTGCCAGGGCTGATGCTGACAGCAAGGATTGTATTTTATTTATGTGCATATTCATCAGGGCTCCTTGTATAGGCCTGGCAGAGGCTTGATAAATGTCAATTGAAGTGAATTCTAGGCAGTAGTTTCATAATGGCCACTCATCTCAGGAATGGAGATTCAGCTCCATTACTCCGGCTATAGCTAATGTGATGCATTTCCTTTCTCATCATGTAAGCTGATCTACAGAGCAGCAGTTCTGCACATGTGATTAAATCATTCTTTCTTAGTACTTTTTTTTTTTTAAAGAAAGAACCCTGAGCCACAGACCTTAATCCAATGTATTTTTAGTTTTGTTTACCTTGATTCTGTTATGTACTATGTTTTTAATTTTTTGCATTTTGATGCTTTCCCACCTTGTTAAAGCTGACTCTAGAGGGACTTCCCCTCCCAAAATCAGCTAATTTCTAGAGATAGGAAAGAATTTGCTTGTGAGCTAGCCCTTCAAAACCGATCAATCCAGAGTCCACATCCCCACCACCTCCTCTATGGGCTTTCACACTTCAGACCAGTAGTTCCCTGATCTGATCACCGAGGACCAGGAACCAGAGAACTAGAGACAACTCCTATACCCCAGAGCCCGCTGAAGTGATTCAAAGCAGCCAACCCTGAGCCTGCTTACCTTGCTTCACCTGTTCCTTCCCCCAGAAACCACAATGAAGGCTTCCGCCCACATTTCCACCCCTCACAACTGCCCCTGGTGTTTCCCTGCATGGTGAACCATGTCTCCTGTTGCCCAGAATCTGTGAGTACAATAAATTCTTCCTTCATAACAGTCATTTCTGTATCTGTGTGTTTTACCATACCTGATTAAAACAAAGCTCAGCTACCCTTAAAACACTCTATTACTATAGTGATGAAAAATAACCATGTTGTTGAATGATTAAATGATCCCAGTCTCTTTTTCACATACAAAATATTTCTATCTGAAAATAACTTTCCATGCTACTGCCATGTGCAAAAAAAGAGAGATCACTGAGAAATATCCAGAAAGCTGATGATCTTGTTAGTGCTAGAATAGGAAGAAATGGACATTTCATTTCCATTTTCTTAAAAACTGGTATTAGTTAGTATTCATTCACTCTCTCTCTCTCTCTTTCTCTCTCTCTCTCTTGCCTTTCTTTCCCTTCCTTCCTTCCTCTCTCCCTCCCTCTTTCTCTTTTTCTCTTTCTTTCTTTCACAATATTTATAAGAGTTCATTTGAGCCAAACTGAGGACATATGCCGTGGAGCAAGATCTCAAATGCTCCTCATTTTCTTACAGAAGAAATGGCTGGTCAAATACAGCCTTGAGTAAGAAAAGAGAGATTAAGCATTCAAAAAGCAACAGTAATAACACTGGACATTTGTGTGACAATGTGTAATTTACAAAGCCCTTTCTTAGAATTTATTTCATTTGATCCTTACAACTCTGTGAGTCTAGGATTCTTTCCCTTTATTTCGAGCTGAGAAAACTGACCCTCAGAGAGACTGGATGGAGCTGAGCCTCCAAGTGAGTTAGAGCCTGGACAAGGACTTGAGTGCAGGCTTCGGGCTCCAAATCCATTATGTTCACTGTCATAGCTCAGCGTAAAACATGGGCAGGAAGCGGAGAAAATCATAGACTGATAGAATGAAAGAAAAGCCCTTCCTAAATGGATAAAGAACATGCTATAAAAGCACACAGCTAGCACCTTCCCTTTGAGCTTGTGCCCAGAGCTGCTCACACCTGAGGCAAGTTCTGTGAGTGCTTGGTGTTCTCACCTGGAGACAGGTCTCACTCACCCTGTGGCTGAACTCTTTAGTGTCTGCAGATATGCAAACATGGAGACCACTGAGAAGTGTCCTTTGGGAGCCTTCCAAATATTTGAGAGCGGGTACAGTGGGAACATAAGGGCTGGGCCAAAACGGACACTGGTATTAATACAACAAATAGCAACATTCATTCACTGAGAACCTTGAATCTATGAGCTTGCTGCTTTCAAGGATGTTTCCCATGGCATGCTCCATGGGCACCTGCATGAGCTTTTTGGAAACAAAGACTGGTCTTTGGGAGGGTCAGCAACTTCCCTGCCCAGGCTCCCTGAGGCAGTGTGGAACTAGAAGACTGGCTGGGAAAAGGAGAGGGAGGATGGCTCAGGTCTGAAATAGAACGAGAAATTGGCGGGAGGAGGTGTGGTGCCTTGGGGCTGGGACCCACTGTCCAGGTATAGCCTCTCCCTGGTGGGAGAGATGGGGTGTCAAGGAGAGCTTTAGGCACAACAGTGACATTTGCATTTAAAAAAATTAACCTCATTGCCTTACACCTAGAAAAAGAGAACAAATGAAGCCTGAAGTGAGTAGAAAGAAGGAAATAATAAAGATCAGAGTGGAAATAAATGAAATAGTCTTAAAAAACAATACAAAAGTTCAATGAAACCAACATCTTGTTCTTAGAAAAGATAAACAAAATTGATAAACCTTTAATCAGACATCACAAAAGAAAGAGGACTCAATTAAATAAAATCAGAAATGATAGAGGAGAAATGACAACTGACAACACAGAAATACAAAGGATTGTAAGAATATATTATGAATAATCATATGCTAACAAATTGGACAATCTGGAAGAAATGAATAAATTCCTAGAAACATACAATCTTCCAAGACTGAGTCAAGAAGAAACAGAAAACCTGAACAGACCAGTAACTACTAACAAAATTGAACCAGTTATCAAAAACTCCCTCCCAAAAAACAAAAGTGCTGGACTAGATGCCTTAACAGATAAATTTTACCAAAAATTCAAAGAAGAATTAACACCTATTTTTCTCAAACTATTCCAAAAAATTCAAGAGTCAGGATGGCTCCCAAGCTCATTTTGAGAGGTCACCATTACCCTGATTTTAAAATCAGACAAAGACATTACAAAAAAAAAAAAAAATTATAGACCAATATCTCTGATGAACACAGATGTAAAAATCCTCAATAAAATATTAGCAAACCAAAGTCAATGATACATTAAAAAATATCATACACCATGATCAAGTGGAATTGATTCTAGGATACAAGTTTCGTTCAGTATATGCAAATCCATTAATGTAATCTACCACATAAACAAAATGAAGTATAAAAATCATATGATCATATCAATAGATGTAGAAAAAGCATCTGACATAATTCAGCATCCATTTATGATAAAAACTTTCAGCCAAGTGGGAATAAAGGTAGCATACCTCAACATAATAAAGGCCATATATGACAAACCCATAGCTAACATCATACTCAATGGTGAAAAACTAAAAGCATTTTCGTTAAGGTCAGGAACAAGACAAGAATGTCCACTTTCACCACTTATATTTAACATAGAATTCTAATAGAATTCTTAGTCACAGCAATCAGACAAGAAATAGAAATAAGAGATATCCAAATTAGAAAGGAAGAAGTAAAACTGTTATTTGCAGATGACATGACACTTACAGAGAGAACCCTAAAGAATCTATCAAAAACTGTTAGAACTGATAAATGAATTCAGTAAAGTAGCAGGATACAAAATTTAGAAATCAGTTGCATTTTTATATACCAATAATGAACTATCAGAAAGAGAAATTAAGAAAATAATCCTATGTACAATTGCGTAAAAAAATTACCTAGGAATAAATTTAACTAAGGAGGTGAAAGGCTTGTACTCAGAAAACTATAAGACAGTGAAGAAAGAAATTGAAGAAGATACAAATAAATGGAAGCATATACCATGCTCATGGATAGGAAGAATTAACATCATTAAAATATCTACCCAAAGCAATCTATGGATTCAGTGCAATCTCTGTCAAAATACCCATAGCATTTTTCACAGAACTAGAATAAATAATCATAAAATTTATGTGAAACCACAAAGATTCTGACAGCCAAAGAAGTCTTGAGAGATAATAAAGTTGGTAGCATCATACTACCTGATATCAAACTATACTACAAAGCTACCATAATTAAAATAACACAGTAGTGGCATAAAAACAGACACATAGATAGATGAAACAGAATAGACAGTTCAGAATTAAACCCATGCCTATATGGTCAATTAATCTATGACAAAGAAGGGAAAATATACAATGGGATAAAGACAGAGTCTTTGATAAATAGTATTGGGAAAAGTGAACAGACACATGCAAAAAAAAAAAAGAAAAAGAAAAAGAAACTATACCACTTTCTTATACCATATACAAGAATAAACTCAACTAGGAATAAAAACTTAAATGTAAGACCTGAAACCATAAAAATCCTAGAAGAAAACATAGGCAGTAAACTCTCTGACACTGCTTTTAGAATATACATATATATTATAGGATATCTCTCCTTAGGCAAGGAAGAAAAAAAAATAAAAAAGAAACAAATGAGATTAGATCAAACTAAGAAGTTTTGCACAGCAAAGGAAACCATCAAACGAAAAGACAACCTACTGAATGAGAAAAGATATTCACTAATAATACATCCGATAAAGAATTAATATCCAAAATATATAACGAACTCATACGACTTACCACCAAAAAGACAAACAATCTGATTAAAAAATGGGCAGAGGACCTGAATAGACATTTCTCTAAAGAGGACATACAGATGGCTACTAGGCATATGAAAAGATGTTCAACGTCACTAATCAACAGAGAAATGCAAATTAAAACCACAGTGAGATATCACCTTATACCTGTCAGAATGGCTATCATCAATAAATTAATGAACAGTGTTGGTGAGGATGTAGAGAAAATGGAACCCTAGTGCACTATTGGTGGGATTGCAGATTGGTGCAGCCACTAGGGAAAACAGTATGGAGTGTCCTCCAAAAATTAAAAATAGAATTACCTATGACACAGCAATTCAACTTCTGGGTATTTATCTGAAGAAATCTAAAACACTAATTTGAATAGATATATGCATCCCTATGTTCATTGCAGTGTTATTGACAATAGACATGATATAGAAGCAACCTAAGTGTCTAGTGATAGATGATTGGAAAAAGAAGTAGTAGTATATATACACAATGGAATATTACTTGGTCATTAAAAAGAATGGACTCTTACAATTTACGATAACATGGATGGACCTAGAGGGTATTATGCTAAGTGAAGCAAAGACAAATACTATATGATTTCACTTACATAAGGGATCTAAAAAACAAAATAAACAAATAAACAGAAATAAACTCATAGATACAGAGAACAAACTGATGAGCTGCTAGGGGGAAGGGAGATTGGGGCAATGGGTGAAAAAGTGAAGGGATTAAGAAGTACAAATTGGCAGTTATAAAATAGTCATAGGAATGTAAAGTACAGCCTAGGGAATATAGTCAAAAATATAGTAATAATCATGTATAGTATCAGATGGGTACTAGATTTATGGGCAGAGAAGCACTTTGCAAGTTATATAAATATCTAACCACTTACCCACTATGCTGTACACCTGAAACTAATATAATATTGAACTTCAACTGTAATCGGAAAAAAAAAAAATTGTAAATGTCCTCATTGGATCATGTTTGCTTACGATCATCATGGAAAGTCTTGCCTAAAGCTTTGTCTACCAACTATGTCTACACTGCCCTGGGTATAGAGAACCCCAAAGTGGCCTTTACTTAGGCTACCAGAGGATAGGAGGGAGAGCTTTGCCTTTGAGCAGAGGAAGGAGTTTAGGGGTGTGGAGTGCCACCTGGGCTGGGGCAGGGTGAAGATGAAGCCATTTAAAGAAGATTCTAAGTGAAGAAAGACACAGATGCCAAGGTGAGAACAGACCTCCGGTCTTTTCTTAACGCACTAAGCCCCACACAGAAGGGTACGGCTCTTGGCTCAAAGGTTGGCTTGCAGCATCATCTATTTCACTTGCAAATGAGGAGACAGTCCCCGAGAAGTTGAAAATCCTGCATGAGGCCTTGCAGTGGTGGGACCAGATTTGATCTGAGGAAGACTGAATCCAGAGTCCACTTCTTAACCATTGTGGACTCAATGGCTGCCTCTATGATTTCCTATTTCCTCCCCTAAATCTACCTTGAACATGTTTTACTTTGTTAATGAGAGAAAAGATGTGGCATGTATTATTTAAAACGCAGGCAAACGAATGTAGGCAAATGTGTATCTTCTGAAAGACAAAAGTCAGAGAGGCAAGTCTAGAATGATGAGATGGCCTCTACAAGACGTTGGGGCACCTAGCTGTCTTTGCTGTCTTCATTCTGAAAGCATTGCCGTTGTCCCTATGGTGAAGGGTCTGTAGTGGAGCCCACAGTTTTGGTTTTCCTAATCCTATAAGACAGTGCTCTCTACTGGGGGTTTCTATACAAACAGAAAGCTCCTCTCATCTCTCACCTCTGCTCTCTTGGAGGTGCCAACCAGAGAGTATTTCCAGCCTCTCCAAGGTGGCCAAATCCCACAGTCCACACCGCTGGCCCTGTAGGATTTGCTTAGGCTGCCAAAGGAAACAGCTCCATTCAAAGGAAGAAAGAACTAGTTAGAAAAAGGGCTCTGATCTTGGTTTTGGCCCAACTCCACAATGCCCAGGTAGAAAGATCCAAGGGACAATTAGCTCTTTAGCCGGCTATTGTATTTATTCACATCAGCTCAGAGAGTTTCTTTGCTCTTGATTTTCAAGGGGATCTTTTCTCTCGCCAGTGAGGCAGCCATGGGAGGTGCAGGGGCTGAGGCAGAGCCAAGGCTCTGGAGAGCAGGCTTTGGTTTCCCTGGGAACATCTGAGTTGTAAAAGGACAGAAACTTCCTTCCACCCTACATTCTTGGCCATCCCACAGGAGGTCAGCAGGTCCCAAGAGGGGGGCAGTCTTGTAGGATGTGTAGTTAAGGCCCATTAGACAGACAATCATTGTGGAGCCTTTGACTTTGGAGACCACATGACTGGACCAGCAGAAGCCAGATGTGGGAGTCATGGCCACTCAGACCCAGAGGGAGAACTGTAGCTACTTGTAGATGAGTGTCAAAGTGGCACAAAGCTCTGTTAAGATTAAGTGCCCATTTTTAAATTTAAAGGGAGTCACAAACTCATATATGTTACAGGAGAGAGAGAAAAACTATTACAATCACTTTGGAACACAATTTGGTGTCTGTAAGGTGGAAATTCCATAGTTTACAACCCAGCAATGACACCTCTAGATACACCTACTCCCAAGAGAAATTCTTGAGTACATGTACCAAGCTGTTCATGGCAGCCTGGAAAATGGATACATTATAGCAAAGGGATTATTCTACAGTAGTGAAAGTGAATGAACGAAAGTTACATGCAGCAAATTAGTTGAAGCTTAGAAACAAAACACAAAATGAAAAAAAGGAAGTCATAGAAGACTGTATAAATATGTAGTTTAGCCATTTATATAAAGCTAAAAAAAGCAAACAATACATATTTTTTAGAGAGCTGTACCTAATTATGTGATAAAAGCATAAAATGAAAAAGAAGGGAATGAAACACATATTTTAAGATGGTAGTTTCACTCGCCCATCTACAAAACTAGGAGACATTTACTCCTAAATTTGTTGGGGGAATAAATGAAATAGCATAACATACCCGACATATAGTAAATCTTCAATGAATGCTAGCTTCCATCCTGTTTCCCTTCATATATAGTTTCAGATGAGAAAATTCATAAATGATTGTGGTGTTCAGCATTCTTCCCTGTCAGAGATTCTTCTATATGTCTAACCTGTACTTCTTACACTTTATAGGATTTGCTCTCCAAAGAAATGGAGACTAGCTGGTCTGTATCATCAGTATAATCAGAACTTTTTATAGATGAAGCATTAAATTACCTTTCAGCTCAGTTTCCTTCAAACTTAAAAATTCCCAGGTTTAATATGTGACAGACATTTTTCTCTTTCCATCAAAAACACTGAGATACATCTGCTGTGTCCTCTAGATTCCAGATGTTCCCATGCAGTGCTATCACAGTTGTTTGTAGCATAGGGTTGGTAAAACATGATAAAAACATAGAAATACCACCGCAACCCAAGTTTAACTTCTATCGAAACTGTAACAAATGTTACTTTTAAAAACCAAAGGAGATTGCACATGGTAAAATGAATTGTTTTAAAAAGTGCAGATTCATTTCTCCCATATGTGAGACAAATTTTTAAAATTTAAGAAGTGGAGCTTTCTGAAGCCTTGGAGATGTAGGCAACTAAACTCAGCTAAAGTCAGGATCCTACAGCACTCAGAAAAGGCTGCAGATGGGTCAGCATTTCCTCAACCATAGGGAGTAAATGTGTGTGACTGGGCATGAGAAATAGCTCCTTCTGCCCTTGAGAATTTAAATTCTCAAGGGCATAGCAGCTCCATGCAGTTATGCCCAGTCAGAGCCCGCAGAGTGAGGGCCCCTCACACATTGTGACTGAATGAACAGTGCTGCAAAGCTAAATTCGGCTAAGATGTGATGAAAGTGAAAAGAGAAAAGAGCCTCATTTGTTAAGCACCTACTGCATGCCTATCCCAATGCCAGCTCCCTGGACCTGTGGTTCCTGTTGTTTGATAACAACTAGACTCCAGGGATGAGTTATCAACCAGTTTAGACAGGAGATTAAAGCCAGAGAATGAGGGCAAGTAGGGTTATACTGAGGTTAAGGGTGGAGGCCGGTTGGTGTGACCTGGGCAGGTGACTTCACTCCCTGAAGGTGCAAATTTCTCACCTGCAGTAAGGGGCACTCCATTGGGTACTGCAAGGATTAAAGGAGAGTATGAGTGTAAGGTGGTTAACACCGTGTGTGGCACACACTAAGTGTTCAATACATACTCACTGCCACCATTAGGTTATGATGAAGATGGGGGCTGGGACCCAAGGCAGCCCTGTGTTCTTTGCTCTGGAACGTGACATCTGCTATGTCATTTTCAGTTCCAGGACATCACCAACTACCTCCAAGATACAATGAAATCATCTACTGCTCCTTAAAACTGGCAGTAATTATGTAATAACATATGGTACATGGTAATGTTATGTTAGTACCTGAGAATAATGTCAGAAGTGCTCATGATTCCCTGAAGCTTGGAAACAGTGATCTAAATCTCTCCTGTGGACAAACACATACATGAGCAAATCTTACCCAAGGAGGCACAAACAAGAGATTGTTTCCTGAATCACTTTATCAGGAGCTGGGTGGTAGTCCTGCATGACTATGGTGGAGGTGGAGGCTGGGGGCCTGCAGTCAGGCCTCAGGCTTTCTCCACCTACTCAATCTTGTCAGAATAAGGGACAAAGTACAGAGAGGCCTTTGGCGGAAACCATCTGCCAGGGCAAAAGGCGTCCTGCGAGCTTGGGCACCGACCCTGCGACTGTCAGCCCAGCTCCTGCTGGAGTATGCACAGGAGAGGAGAGTGAGCAGATGGGACAGTGGCTTGGCTTCCACCAGCAGGGCGCGGAGTCCCTCTGTGCCGGCAGTGTGACTGAGAAAGGTGCCACACCTACTGCACTGTTCAGTACGGTAGCCACCAGTTATATGGGTTAGTTAAATTTAAATTAATTAAAATAAAAACCATTAAAAACTCAGTTGCTCAGTCTCATCAGGCATGTTTCAAGTGCTCAACAGCCACCCATGACTGACACGTGGCTGCTATTTTGGGCAGGGCTCATTCAGGACACACACATCATCGCAGAAAATCCTGTCAGGCAGTGCTGAAAATGTTTTCTGTTCAGAAGGTGCTGTGTAGCATGAAGAAAAACACCTGTATCTATTTGTCTGCCTTTGAAACAATACACCCTGTCCTTTCTCTGATTATAGAAGTAATACATGTTCAAGGTAGGTATGTGGAGAAAACCAGAAAGGCATTGGGGGTGGCCACTGAGTGTAGGGCTAGGTGAACAACTCTGAGTTTAGGCTGCTTTGGCCAAATCTGGCTCCCCTGTGGGAAGGCTTCACACAGGGTTTTCAACTTCTTTGAGCCTCAATCTCCTCATCTGCAAAGTGGGGATAATAGTACTTCCTTGGATTATTGGTAAGATTAAGTGAGAGAATATGTGTAAAGTGCTCAGAGCAGGGCTGGGCACAGAGGAAGCGGTCAGTAAATAAGAGTCGTTGAAATGAAAACTTAAGGAAAAAAAGGCAAAAAAAGTTCCATCCTTGCCAAACCCTGCTTTTTCAAAGTTTATGACCACATCACTTCTCTTTTACAAAAGACCTGTATTAGTACCTGTTTTTTCTAACTAAAAGAAATCTAGAGTATTGTCACTTTTATAAAACAAAGGTGAAAAGTGCAAACAGTATTCAGGGTTTGTTTTGCAGCAGCCATTATACAGGCAGCTGTCAGCCTCCAGCAGTAAGCAGCGGGAGTGCCCTGCCAAGCTCCTTCCCCAGGAACCACACTTAGCACATCAGCATCTCAAGAATCAAGTCTTTGAACTGTGTCTGTGAGCATTTGTCCTTTATTCAATTTATTTATGCATCCAAAAGCAAGATGTGTCTTAAGGTACCAGGGAAGTCTAAGAGAGCTCGTAAGGGTGTTACACTTAGTGTAAAACAATGTGATTAATCATTTCAGTAGTGGTGAATGACTTAAAGACGTTGTGCATGTGTTGCATTTGGGCCTGGGAATGCTCAAAACCTTTTCCTCGTAAGTTAGTGGTAATTGTGTGTTTGCGTTATGCCATTTCGGCTTACCAAAGGTTTCGTAGAAACGCTCTACTTTTGGATAGTGGGGGAAACATGTATGATTAAAGTTTGGTTTCATTTCAATAGCCTGCCAACATGAACTATATGAACAGACTCGGGAAGAACTCTTAAGACACATCGTTGAAAGAAAAACTCAAATTGTGAAATGATGCCTACGTGGCTCACCACTTACATTTTTAATAAGCCCATAAAATCATACTATGTCACCTGCCTTGCATATGGCTCTGGATGCTATCTTGGTGTGGCCTGGCATGCTGGCATGGCCTTCTCAAGCTCTTCAGGGCCAGCCCAACTTCTCCCAGACAAGACAAAGCCGCCTGGTATGTATTACTCTGCCCTTTGCCAGGCACGAAGCTCATGTGAGAACACCCATGATACGTGAGTTACAAAGGAGCAAAGGTATAGGTGGAGGTGGCCGTGGATGTATGTGTCTTCCAGCAAGAATGGCCAGGGAGTGTCATTTAACTTCTTGCTCAGTCAACACCCTGTTATCTCATGGCCCTGAGGGGCATGTGTTAGGGTGTGGGGTGGGGGAGAAGGTCAGTCTCCATTTTGACAAGGCTTTTCTCTATCAGGGTCGCTGCAGCGAGATAGTGAAAACTTTTTGCAACTGAATAACATGCTCTAAATACCTGTTACGTATCAGGTTTTGGCAAGGTACTGAGGCCTAGAATTGATTTTTAACTTAACATATGTAATATATGAATATTTTCCCTAC
>NW_006435779.1:1800012-1831835 GCF_000325575.1 Pteropus alecto
CTACATTATTATATAATTTGTACTTGTGATTTATAGTGACTGCATGATAGCCCTTCAGGGGATAAAATCAAGACTCACTAAACTAAACTACTTTTCATGGTGAGGCATTGAGATTTCCTTCAATCTTTTGCTATAATAAATGACACTAAGATGAACATCCTTTTACAGATGTGTATAGAATTATACACATGGGATTTCTAGATCAAAAGATATGAATATTTGGAGAAGTTTTCATTCACAGAACCAAAAATACTTTCCACTTGATAACTTTCACTATCCTCAGCAAAGTACAGAAATTTGAGTCTTATATCCTTGTCAGCACAGGGTGCTTTGTCTTTGTTTATTATACAGGAGGTGGCAAACTCACTTTTTTCCCATTGTGTACCTGTGTACCTGGCTTCCAGGTAAAAACCCTATGGAAAGCTATTGTTTTGGTCTGAAGAACATGTCTCATCCCTGGGTCCCTGGGTCCTATCCCCATGTTCCCCACTCTCTTAAAACAAGTCATGTTTTTCTCAACTTTTTTTGAGGCAACCTATTTCTTTACCATTGGTAGGAAGAGAGCTATAGAATATATATGTCACTCAAACAATGGGTCATAAAATAATCCAGGTTTGGGGCTGACTCACTTAGAAATCAAGATTTCAGGCAGAATCTGTGTGACTGCTTGAGCCATAACAAAAGTACCAAAAAGTGATGTGACAGAAACCCACTCAGTGGCCACCTACACATCAAACATGGTCTTCTAGTTCCAGCAAATTTCCTCATGATCGTTGGTATTTTCTGCTTCCAGTCTTTAACATCAATGCTTTATTGGAACAAGAATGCCAGCATCCCCGTATTTCCTTCTTACTTTAGGCTGCAATGTGATTATGCTGTTTAAAATTTAGATATCACAGTTTCAAACCCATTTCCTAATGTAGGTCTGGTTTGTTGTCTGTGCTACTGTGATATCCAATAGCAGAAATCCCATGAGCAATGACATTCTATGCCAAAGTGTAAAGAAATAAGACCAATGACAAGTTAAAAGTAATGAAATCGCATCTTTAAGCTAAAAGGCCACATGTCCATTTGCTGCCAACACAGAAATATGTTGGGTCATCAGCTGACACATTCCACTAATGCTAAAAATGTCCTTGTTAGGTTCCAAGAGCAGAGAGTGTGGGAACAAAGGGAGATTCAAAGTCACAGGGCAAAGGGACTACAGAGGAGATTTGATCCAGGTTATACAAGAACTGCGTGCTACCACACTCAGATGTCCATCCCCTCACCAGGGCAAGGAATGTTATATGACCAGGAGGTTCTGTTTCTATCTCTCCCTTTTTCTTTTTAAAAAACATGCATATGGCAAAAAGTCCAAGATCACAGCTTGTTGGCCTAGAAAATAGTTTGTTTCTCACAACAAAAGCCATTCCTCCTCTTCTGTTTGTTGATGGCTGGGTGTCCATTGCGGATATTTGGGACAACATGTCTTCATCTCCCACTACTGCTGCTCTCAGTCACCTTCAACCCAAGAAAAACATCTCCCTTTGTAGCTCTTTGCAGCATCAAAGCACATACTCGATCTTACAAAGGACATAAAATCAAATATTAATTTCTTTACTAATTGACAACTTGAAAAAGGTATAAAGATGCCAGAATTCAACATATGGGCTATGGAAACACATTTCAGCTCAGATTTTTTTCTTTAAGCTGTTACAATATGCTTTATAATGTAACCAGCTAAAAGGCTGTTAACAGTGCAGCGCTTTAGAAATAATGCATTCTCAGGATTTCATATTTAGAGGGTTTATTTGAAAACATCCTACTCTCCACTGTATAAATAAGAGGAAACAGTATGACAAAAAGTGTCATAACTATGGTTCTTGGCATCTAGCAAGAGGATCTTCCTGTTGTATGATGCTGTAGGATGACAATTTGGTTTTGGAGAACTGAAGGAGGCTCGTTCCCGCTGTATGGTAAGGTGTCACCTTCCCACATGTCTCACCCTTGGGGGCTTTTTCCTATTTGTTTTTTGTCTCATGATCTGGTGGGGCTCTTGGCAATTCTGGGCTAACCAGAATCACCCAGAAATGTCAAACCTTTCACCCAGATCTTCCTGATGAATCTACGGAAAGTGCTTCTAGCTTATAAACAGGCAACAGCTGTGAGTTGGGGCGAGGCATTCACTACCAAAGACTTCCAGGATGCCATGAGATCAAGGAATGGAAAATCTGTAACAAAATGACAGGATGTTCTGCAAATTCCATAAATAACGCTTGACGCAAATTATAGAATGCCACAAGATCAGCAATCGTAGAGTTTGAAACTTCGGAAAAATGCTTAATATAAAAAAAAGAACTTCATATGCTTAGAACCAAACAAAGAGAAAAATGTCAAAGGGTTAGGCAACAATATGCCAAATTAGGTAAATTCCTGATCCGACCTGGATTTTATAGGATATTTCATTTGTAAATGACTTTCTCTGTCCTTGAGATCATTATTTTTGTTGGAAAATAGATTAAAGAGATTATGTTTTGACAAATATTCGTCTCCATACCATAAACCCACAGACGGGCAAAGTTTCTAGAAGACCCCAGAAAGAACACAGACTTTGGCAACAGATCTAGTTTCAAATCCTGCTGCTACTTTTTAACTGTGTGAGCTTGGGCAAACTACTTCACGGCTATGATCCAGGTCTCCACATCAGCTAAAATCTCCATCTGGAACAACTGTATTTAGCTGGCAGATCATTAAAAAGTTTACATGAGAAAGCAGGTGATGGCAGCGGTCACAAGGTCAATGCCCAACGAATGTTAGCCTTCCTTCTTCCACCCTTTGTGCTTCGCTCTTACCCCAGGAGTAAGAAAGCCTGCTTTAGGACGATGAGTTTGTAGCATGGTGTGTGTCTGTCCTCCACTGCACAGTCCTTTCCCCTCAGGCCAAACAAGGCTTTCCGGTGGCTGTGCCCCAACCATGACCCCCCTTGGGGAGCTGCTGTCATAAGCTCTTCCTGTGAGCAGGAGCAGATGAGCCATGGAGGATGGAAGGAGCAGGCTGAAGAAGGCACCAACCTCTTAAGAGACTGGCTGTGAAATGTCCAACTTTTGCCCATCGTGACAACAAGTGATTGTGACTTTTCTGAAGCAAAGGTGAACAGAGTTCAAATAGAATAGAAAATCCAGTGGCAAGGAGCTTGGGAGAGAGGTGGCTCAGGCAGACACATAGGTGGGAATGAAAGTGGAGAAGACTGAGAGCATTGGTGCTAGCAGGCTGACAGGTCAGATGAGACATTAGGGCTCTTGCTCAGGGCTGCTGAAATGGACCAGAGTCCTTCTGAAATGGGCAAGTCTTCTTGACCCTCTTTCAGGCAAAAAAAAAAAAAAAGAAGAAAAAAAAAAAGAAAAGAAAAACAGTCACTTCCATCTAGTTTTCTACTACAGCAGCTCCATACATCACCTGTCCTATGTTTTTCCAAGTTTCTCTGTGCCACTCATCATCCCTGCAAAGATGGAAGCCACCCTCATTCTTCTCATGAAACTCTCCTGTCCCTTGGTACACAGATCCACCAGTCCTTCTGTCTCCTCTGCTCGAGATGGTCCCTCATTACCTCCTCCCCACCACCTCCACTCCTCCATCCTGCCCCTGCTTTCTCCCACTCCTGAGTGCCACGAGGTGATGCCTGGGCTTCTTTTCTGTCTCACCTGGCTCCTGGGTCCCATCCCCATGTTCCCCACTCTCTTAAAACAAGTCCCTTCAGGTCCTCTTCCACCCTAGTCATCTCATGCCTGCATTCCTTATCTTTGCTTGCAGTGGAAACAGAGGCTCACCATCTACCCTTCCCTCTTCCACCTAGCTCTGAGAGGGTGCCTGCCCTTTCGATTCCCTCCTCTGCATGGGTTCACACTCTGCCAGCCCTTCTCGCTGCCCTCTTACCCTAAACTCTCCACCCCGACTCCTCCTCCAGTTCAGTGGACTCCACAAAGCCTACCTGGTCAGTGGGCCTGGGGACACTTATCAGCCTTCCCTCCTGCCTCTTCATCATTTCCCCAGGGAGGCGGCCTGTGGATCTAACTGGCCCTAGGCTACATGGCTGAGAGGAAATCAAGGTATGTTAGAGAGTTCTCTCTCTCTCTCTCTTTCTCTCTCTCTCTCTCTCCCCCCTCCCCTCCCCTCCCCTGCCTCCATCTCTCTCCACCTACTCCCACTCAGACCTAGAACTGAGAAGCTCCTAGAGTACCCCTGTAGCTCTTGCCCTTCCATGACCTAGGGTTCTGAGGAGAGACAGCACCCAAGGCCACTGTCCCAGGCCTCTGTTCTCAGCCCTCCCTGAGGCACCAGGCACCGCACACTGAGTCTCCCTTGCACATCCCTGGACCTTACACATGCTTTTGCTCCACCTGGAACACTCTCCCTCACCCCTAGTGCAATTCCGCTCATCTTGCCTTTCCCCTGGGACACCTCCTCTGACCTTTCCCTGTGTGCTCAGACTTTCCAACTCTAATATTAATACACAATAGTTTAAGTACCTCTGCATTGTAGAACTGCTCCCCAGAGACTGTGTGCTCCTGGGGGAGAAGGGGTAGGGTGATTTATCTTTTCTTTGTATCTCTAGATCTAGAAAGTACCAAGCTCACAGAAAATTCTCCAGAATAAGAGAACTAACAAGAATCAAAGGTTGTGGTTTATTGGGTCACAAATAAGATGTTCATTCCAGGTCAACTAACAGGCTCACTGGAATTTGGCTATAGGTCTCAAGTCCAGCCCAACCATGAGTCGGGAGAGTCACAGTCATTTCCCTCAGCTGGCTGTCCATGGCTTCCACCATAACTAACCTACCACCTGAGCTCCTCAACAGCTGTCCCAAAGGAAACACTCAGCAGCATGATGAGGGCTGGAGCTCACTCTGATCCTGCAGTCCCTCGGACCAGCTCGGATTCATGGGCCTGCACAAACAGGTGACCTAGGCATATCACAAGAAGGGTGGCTTACCCCGCAAGAGTGGGGTTCAGCTGCAGCCCTGCCACTCTGGGACCTGATGTTTAAAACAGGCCAAGTGGGACTACATGTTCTCTCTTCCCAAGTCCATGTGAAATTTCATGAGGAAAGGGGAAACTATGTCAAAGGCATTACATACAGTGAAAATTAGCAAGAAGGTTCAGGGGTATTCTTCCAAGTGACAATTGTTAAAAGTAATTGTAAACAAATATCAAATAACTCAAGACCATACTTTGTGGATCTCAGCAGTACTGTATATAGGGGGTGATTTCAATTTTTCTCATAAAAGTGCACCCGCCCTCCGTGGCTTCAGATTGGTTTTCCTTCTATACCACAGAGAGGCCTCTGGCATTCACAGGATCATCTGAGTTAAACTGGAGTACTGGATTCAGGGTTGTAAATCTCAATCTGTTGGCATTGTTCCTTCCTCAGTACCTCCCAGGAGAAAGCCACGGCACCCAGAGCCTAACACACCTCTCCTGACTCACTTCCTATCATGGCGGTAGGGGCTGAATTGTGTCCCCGCAAATTCATATGCTGAAATCCTAATCACTAGTACCTCAGATGTGACTGTATTTGGAGATAGGGCCTGTAAAGAGGTAATTAAGGTAAAATGAGATCATTAGGGTGAGTCCTAATTCAATGACTGGTGTTACCACAATAGGAGGAGATTAGGACACAGACTCAGAGAGAGGACCATGTGAGAACACAGGGAGGAGACAGTCATCTGCAAGCCAAGGAGAGAGGCCTCAGAAGGAAACCAAACCTTCCAATGCCTTGATCTCGGACTTCCAGCCTCCAAGACTATGAGACAGCACCCAACAGTATATTTCTGTTGTTTAAGCTGCCCAGTCAGTGATATTTGTTACAGCAGCCAGAGCTGACTACTATGCATGGCACCAACCCCCACAAGTGGTGTAGTTCCCTCAACACACGTCATTGTTATGGGATTCTGTTCTTTTGCAAATGTAATTTTCTTTACTTGTAATGCCATCCTCTGCCCACCTCACAAACTTCTACTCAGCCACCAAAACTCCCTGTAGATGTCCCCTCCTCCTCACACATGGCCTCACCCTCTGCACTTTTACAAGGAGCTGCTCTCTCCTCTGTCTACAGCCCTGATCACATTTCGTAACCTTCATATGCCAATTTGTTGAGATGCCTGTGATCTGGTACAGAATCTGAGCCCTGACACAGGGATCACGACTATTTTCTAACTGATCAGGACCAAAGTCTATTCCTTTGTAGCCTCCTTCATTTAAAATTCCATTCATCTTTTATTCAACCAGATGTTTCCTGAGCATTTGCTATGTGCAAAACGGAAGTAGGGGAGAGGTTCAGCTGTCAGTAGTGAACAAGACCAGAGAAGATACCCCTCTCCACCCCGCCTCCAAACAGATATTTTGTCATTACAGTGGAATCGGACAATAAATACAGAAAATGCAGAGCAGGTCTGCAGGTGATCTAACAAAAAAAAAAAACCAGAACAAGGGAGTGGGTAGGGAGTGCAGGCATGCGTGCGTGTGTGTGTATGTGTGTGTGTGTGTGTATTGGGGTGGGGGGTATAGTTTCATGAGAAGGTGGTGTTTCAGTAAAGATGAACAGGAGGTGAGAGGAAGCCATTCAGAAGTCTGAAGAACAGCAAGTGTGGAGGCTCCTGAATGGGAGCCAGATCCCTAGGGATCAGAGAGGAGCCAGGGGGCAGGAAGGAACAGGGCCAGATTGCGCAGAAGGGAGGAGGGGCCCTCCCAGGAAGGCATTCCCTCTGGAGAATTGACCCTAGGGGAAGGGTGGGGCCAGGGCCGAGGCTCTCTGCCAAAGAGCTACATTCTGTCCAGTTTGCTTCCTGGTGAGATTCAGGGCCTTTTTTCTTCTGGATTTGCTATAGAAAAGACATCTGAGTGACAAGGAGACCACATATGGTGGTCTGGGACACTGGGCTAGGAATCAAGAATCCCTATTCCGTACCTAACCTGCTACATGGCCTTGGCAAGACACTTGCCCTCTCTGGGCCTTTGTTTCTTCATCTGTACAATTAAGGACAAATCTAGTAGCCAGATCTGCTCCCATCGCGCTTCAAAATGCTATGCTCCCATTTTCCAATTTCAGAAACAACTTACGAAAAAGTGCAAAATTGAGGGAGGGTGCATCACGGTGAAGGAAACAGAGAATGCCCCAAACAGCAGGTGCAGGCTGGACACCAAGGGGTGTGTCAGGGATGTCTGTCCATTCTGTTGGCAAAACCACCGGTCTCAGTCTTTTGCACACACACATATACACAAACACACACACAGACACATACACATCACACGCACACACAAATACATACACACACGCACACACATGCATATACACACACACATAATGGCTGACAGGATATACCACAAACCAGTGTACTGTCTCTGGGTAATTGGATTAAGGTTATTTTAATTATTTTGTCCTTCTTTTTGTATTTTCCAAAATTTCCACTCTGAGCTGGTATTTTGTCATTGGGAGAAAAATAAAGGCTGTTTTTTGAAAATCACATTTGTGCATATGTACAGATACATAAAGCATGAAACAAAATCCCCCAGCTCTGCAATCAGCCTACAATCATATCTGCTCCTGAGAAATGACTATAATTGAAGTTACTGCATTCATGCATGACAATGACATGCCAGGAACTTGGCCAGGTGTTGAGAACGTGAGGATGAACAAGTTGGGTGGGGTTGGGGGAAGGAAATAATGACAGTCTGAAGAGCCCTTTAATAGAGTGATGATGCTTCTGTTGGCCTGGAGCAGAACCACAAGAAAATTTCCTAACCACCACTGAGATACCCTTGGATGGAAAAAAGCAATTCTCAGAAAGAGCTCCAAGAAACACTGTTCATTCTATTCTTCCATCTTTGCCTTCTTGGAAACACACCTGGACACTTATCTCGGTCACTTGGTAGGCTACCTGCAAAAATGGCTGCAATTCTTCCCCCTCTGCAATATGCCCCAACAACTCCTCCCAGCTGGGCCTGAATCAAGGTGCAGGCTTGCTTTAACGGATGCAGTGCAGTGGAGGTGATGTTTTGCCAGGTCTGCGTCCAGGCTCAAAGAGTTCCGCTGCTTCTGGAAACGCTGCTAATTTTCTGGATGACAGAGACCAGTTTAGGCACCTCCATGGCCTCTGTCACCCTAGCCAACAGCCAGATGATCCCCAGACCAGAGGGGCCTTGCCGACCTGCAGCTGAGCTCAGACTAAACTCAATGACTCATGGAATCATGAGCTAGATAAATGGTTGTTATCTTAAGCCACTCAGTTTTGGGGTGGTTTGTTGCATAGCAAAAGCTAACTGATTAAGTAGTTACTATTACAATGTCCCTGGGTGAGAGAACCTTGGCTCAATTTAAATTGGCCCTCAGAAAATTCTCTTTTAGTCCATGAGGCTCTGACGGAGAGAACTGTTCTCCTGTAATAGACTTCTGGGGTTTCCCAGTCCACAGTGGGGCCCTTCTGAGATCAAACACTGTGGCATGTGAAGAGCCACAAATAACTTGATCAACTAGCATTTCATCTGTTGAATTTTAAAATTGTTATTTATTTTAAATTACAAAATACATGAATATAGTCTTACTATTCCTTCAGATGTGTTAACCCTATCACTTTGGCATACATTCTTCCAGACATTTTCCTATAGACACACATGCATATGTCTCTGCCTCTGTATAATTTTGTGTTATGGTCTTCTTTTTCTTTCCATAAATAGTACTCTATTCTTCCCCTTGACAATATGCCTTGGAAAACTTTTCATAGGCAAAATTATAGCTGGTTCTCCTTTTTAACCAGCAAGGTGTGAGTGTGCCTTAGTTTACCTAACTGCTCCTCTGTTGTGGGCATATGGGTTGTTTCAGTAGAACAAGGTGCAAGCATGTCAGGTCCCTCTGAAGTGGAAACAGAAACGGGGAATCACTGGTCAAGTGAGGATTTTAAAGGGAAGACCGTGGCAGAGGGATACTTTCCAAAATCCACAGACCAACGAACTGAGCGTTCCTGCAAAACCATCTGAACTCCCCTGCCCTGCACTTTTTAGTTCTGTCACCTCCCTCCTCTCTCAGCACCCCTCTTTCCTCTCCTCCCACAGCCTTACTTGTGCATAGCATGGGGCTCATCAGAGTTTATCTTTCCTGCCATAGTCTAAAGAGCATGTGCACTGAAGTCGCATTATTTTTCTAAGAAGAGGTAAAACTGCCTTCTATTTAACTGCCCTTGTGCTCTTGATTGATTTTTTTCTGAGTCAGTGGTCTTCCATAGTAAAAAAAAAAAAGAACATTTTCTTTTGCATTATAAAACTGTTGCATTATACAATAAAAAATTATACAATTTTCTTTTGCATTATAAAACTGTTGCATTATACAATAAACACCAGATTCTTATAGACTATAAAAGGAATCACTGTAAAAATAGGAGATACAATATTCATAGGAGTAAGTACAAAAGAGACTCAAAAGAAAAAAAAGAAGAGAAAAGTAAAGAAGCATGGAGCATGCTTTCCTGTTTCTTCGGCAGCTGTCCCACACCCGAATCCCATGATGTTGAAGACATTGTACCCTTCCCCTATTTCTGTGGGCCCCACCTCCCACATGCACATTGTTTTGGTCACTTATGGTTGGTGGCTGTTTTAGCACTTGGAAGGAGAATAGGCCACACTCTCCTGCCTACGCAGGCCTTAGTTTTACTCTGCTTCTCTGAGCTTCCTTTTCCTGCTAGTGCTTCCTTCTGTGAGCTCAGCCCACAGTCTGCAAGAGTGACCTCTAATCCTCGTGACCTGCTAGGCTTGGCCATCCACACTCTCACCAAATTCACTCCAAGCTCCTCCGATCTCCTTGACTAAGGGGGAAAATCAAAGGATTTTTAGGGAAGCAGTCCTGCTGTTATTCTCAAAAACCATAAAAGGCAAATAAGAAAAAAAATATATATATATATGAATTTCCATACTAACATGTTCCAAGATTGCGAGAAATACTTCACTTCTGCTCCAGTTTTCTCAACAGTAAGATAAGAATTCTTAAACCTCCTGCTAAAGGTTACTGAGAGATTTAGAAATATTGTATATCCATCTGGTATCTCAAACTCTTTACATATACTAACTGGATTAATTCTCACAAGAGCCCTGCTAGGTAGGCAGCATTACTGATCTCCATTTTACCAAGGTGGAAACTGAGGAACAGAGGGGTGACATGACTGGCAGCACTGGAATCTACTACTCTGACCACCTTGGGCTGTTAGTCCTAGCAGGTACCTAGCTGGTTCCCATACAGGCCAGGGGAGCAAGGGTCCTGGAGCTCTGGCCTGGGAGGTGGAAGAATGGCCTGCATCCTTTGAGGACTGGAGTGCAGGTCAGCCTTGGCCTAGGACACAGGGAAGGTACATGCTTTGTCCCTCAGCCTGTCCCCAGGGGGCTCCCCGCCTGTCTCCCTACACTCCCTCCCACTCAGCAGCTGAGGAAATCAACCATGGGGAAAGAGGGAATGTGGAAATGAAAGGGATTTTTGGGGGGTAGGCATCTTGTAAGATGTATTTTTAAATATCTGTACTCATGTTCGCATTCCCTCCAACTTCACCTTGAGTCCAAGCGAGGGGATTGTGTAGGAGGAACACTATGTTTTTGCTTGTTTTTATATGTGTGTTTTGGCATCCTCAGACCTTTGGGCAGTGGCATTAGTTTGAAGAGTTACCCAGCTGTGGTTTTTGGGAGGGACTGTGCTAAAGAAAGGGCCATCAGCCACTGGAGCACTCTCTCAGCTTGCACAGCCTCATCTGCTTGGGGTGGGGGAGCCTGCCCCGCTGCCCCCCGCCCCCCACCCCGAGAAGAACAAAAGATAAACCTTAACTCAAACAATTCCACTTCTCATGAGCCACTGTGACCTGAAACAGGGAACAGCCAAAGTTAAAATGCTGTTCTTTGTGAAAGGAGGGAGGGGTGCTTAGAAAAATTAAAAATTTGAAATATTTGCTTGCAGCTTTTTAAAGGGTAAGATGCCTCTCCCACCCAGCCGTGTTCCAGTGTCACAGCCCCCTCTGCACCAACCACCTTGAAGGTCTCCACACAGGAGCGACACAGAATGCCAGGACTATGTCAAAGGATATTTCCGTGGCAAGCATGCAAGAAGAGAGGCCTGCCTCTGATCGCATGCAGGGTCGGGGCACTCCAGCTCTCTGCAGCATCGGCGGGGCAGCCCACCGATCAGGGCTGGCACTCAGTGCAGCTGAAACTGGTGGGTATGAGTAGGCCTGTGTCACTGTTGCTCTGAACCCAGAGCGAGGAGACTCACTGTGGGCCCTAGAGAGTGCATCAAATCTGCTGTGGCCCCAAACCTCTTTTATAGGAGTTAGAGTCGCCCAATCTTCGTCACAGGGCACCATTTTTACAGTTTCGTCTTGACCACACACTGTCTGTATTTTTATTTACCTTTTTTTTTTTTATTTCATAGACTCACCTTTTTTCTTATATCAATGTAAGTATTAAAGAGCACTCTATTACTGTTATTAAAGAGTTACTCTATTACTGTTAACGGAAAACCAGAGTCACTTCCCGAAAACAGAGTAACTGTCAGAGACTGCTATTTGCCTACCCAATATCCATTCTCTCCCTTCTCTTTAGTAACTCAAACTTGATTTTATTCAGACTTTAGCAAGGCAATGTACCTAGCTAAAGCACTCTATCTTCTAGCTTTCTTAGTAATCAGGTGTGACCATGTGACTAAGTTCTAGTCATTAATAATGTGAGAGAAAGTTGATAGATGGAACTTCCAGAAAGGCTTCTTAATAAGATGATAGGTATCATTTCTGACATGCAAATTATAAATGTCATGTGATGGTTGGAATTCTAGCAGCCATCATGGACCAAGAAGGAAACTTGAGGCTGGGTGCTCTAAGGGTAGCAAAGCTGACAGAAGAAAACTGTTTTTTTGATAACATGATGGAGCCATCATCCCAGGGTGTACTAAGTAGGTTTTTTTTATCATAATATTTTGACAGCTGGGGCCTTACCAGCCCTGAGGAAACTGCCTGTCTTAGGGCTAGCCAATTCAGAGGAAATATCAAACGACTTGCCTTCTAGGGTGCCTTTCATGTGCAAACTAACCAATCCAGAGCCCAATAGCCCCTATCACCTCTTTCAGGCTCTCAGACTTCAGGCCACTGTCCCTTTTCTTAATCACCCTTGGGTCAGGTACCAGACAACTAGGGACAGCCCCTACACTTCTGAGCTTGCTTCTTCAATGGGCACAACAGGCTGCCTCGTCATATTGCTGCAAGAATTTAATGGGGGTAATCCTCGGAAACAATTCCTAGCACAGAAGTAATGGCTTTTCCCAGGTGGGAAATCATTATTTAATTTCCAATCCTCTGGTTCAAATTCGTACACACATATACATGACTCATGTGTATGAACTTGAGAAAACCCAGAGAACTATTGTTGTTGATCAAATGTCTCATAATTCATTAGACATGCATTGAGCAGCTACAATGTTCAGGTACCAGGTGGGACACAGTGCCAGCTGGGCTCTGTTCTGACAGTACTCTGTTCTGATGGTTAGTGGGCGCGGGAGTTGTTGTTGACTGTGATGTGAGAGGGACCTGCAGTGTGGGAAAAAGTTCTTGGGAGGCTGACAACTAGACTGCCCTGCTTTCAGGCACACTGGCTTCTTCCATGGTGCTCTCTCCTTAGGGTACTGCATTGGGATTGCTGGCTTGGTTGTGAGGATAGGGTGAGATGCTGCGAGGAAGAGGCTTTCTGTCCAGGGCTCCTCCGTCTCCAGCAGGCAGTGCTACCTGCTGCCCAACCTCTGCTTCCAGGATCAGGGCAGGAGCTCACGGTGCTCCAGAGGAAGTTACTTCTGTGGTCATGCCCATGTGGAAGGGCCTGGAGCAGAATGCACAGGGCCTTTCACGCTCCATTCCAAGTACTTTCTCCAAGTGTCTGTGTGTTATAATAAGTCACTCGCTATAATAGTCCACTATAGAGGTATCGTCAGTCTCATCTTTTGCAGATGAGGAAACAGGCCCAGAGAGGTCTGGCACACAACCACTCAGGCCACTTCGATCCCCACATGTCTAGCCCACTCACTTCACCGGCTTGGCCCCCAGCAGCCCAGCTCTCTCGACTCGGACTTGCCTGGCCTTCAAATAGAGACCTCTTCATTCTCGAATGTCCAGGTGAGCACTGAATATGTATGGTACCCCAGGGCCTTGCCAATGAGATCCCCCTGGGCCTGGGTATCAGGTCCTCAGGTGGCCTTTTAATTTTTTCTTTTACCACTAATAGGAAAGAAATCAAGGCACTGGGAGAGAGGCTTCACA
Source organism: Pteropus alecto (assembly GCF_000325575.1). Taxonomy (NCBI): domain Eukaryota; kingdom Metazoa; phylum Chordata; class Mammalia; order Chiroptera; family Pteropodidae; genus Pteropus; species Pteropus alecto. The sequence goes on from NW_006435779.1 coordinate 1,813,319, forward strand.
AGGTTGTGAGTTGGAATTCTGAACTTGACCTTTCACTCCTGGCTTGTTCTCTCATTTGTGAAATGAAGGCGATGATCACTCCACCTGCCTTGGAAATGACTTGTGGAAATGAAATTAATAAAGACCATGGAAACAGTTGGGAAGAGTGTCATGGAAGTGCAGCCAATGATTTATGATTTCCAAGCTGGTAACATGTGCATTTTTAAATTACCATCAGAGGCTTGTGAATCCCTTTGTCTGCCATAATGAGATTCCTTTCTCAGTTCGACTTGGGCCCCACTGGTCTGCTCACCTCACCTGCATTCTCCCACTGCCCTGCCAGTTTGCAGCAGCATAGTCACTTATTTTTAGTTCTTGGTGGGTCAGCCATTTCCCTGGCCACATGTTTCAGCTCTCACTTCAAAAAGGCTCCAACTCACAAGAGGCTGCCCCTCCCCCAGGCAGCCTCCCCGCTGCCTCCCCACCCCCGCTTCCAGGCCTAAAGCAGAGCCATGATGCCTCTCTCTGGGACATGTTTCAATGTAGCCAGCCCCAGCTCCACCTGTTTCAAAATTTGAGTAGCTCTTTTATCTAGTCCATCTGAAGCCAGAATTATTTTGAACATTAATTTATAAAAGGGCGGTGGCAGTCTCCAAGCCTGGGAGATGCACATGAAGGTGGTCCTGGGGCCTGGAGTCCTGGCCTAGACCTGCTGTGGTTGGTGGGGCCTAGAAGCCCACACCTGTCCTCGCCCCCTAGAATGAGAAGATAGGCTTTCCTTGCACATTGATTGAGGCTTCCTGCTTGTGTCGGTGGCCTCTGTGATCATCATTATGCTTACATTTTAGCTTCATTTAGAAGTGCTGACATGTGTACCATGTGCTGATGTGTTCCTCTGGGCCAAGTCCTGTCCTAGGGCTTTATAGGTGGTAACTCACAGGATCTCTACATCTAGGTACATTACCACCATCTCCACCTTTCAGGGAGAAAACCAAAGCTCCAGAGTCAAGTCCTTGCCCTGCCTTGTGAGCAGAGGAGCTAGGATTTGAACCCAGGTGGTCACTCCAGAATCTGCCTCTCACCCTGGGCATTCTCCTCCCCTTAGTCTCAACATGTGCTGGAAGACTCTGTGTGACCCTAATACTGACCTGGGACAGAAGACTGATCCCCCGACTTGAATGTCTTTAAGAAAATACTCAGTATTTGCAGATGGGAAGATAATAATCCAAAGTAATTGTTACCTAAGCCAGGTGCAGACTGTTCAAATTTAGAAGGTGTCTAATGTGTGGCAGGGGAGCTGGCCTTATAGAGTGTGCTACACAGCACACATGGCCTGCAGCAAGTCCAGCAGCCAGGAACCAGTTTGCCTGGGAGAAAAAGGCTCCAGAGGGCATGTTGTCTCCAAGATGAGTTTTTAAGATGCTAGTGAGGGCATCTGCTGTAGCACTGACTGAGGGTATTATGAAACAACTACTAAAAGCATCGATGCTCCTGATACCATGAAGCCATGCTGGAAGCTAACGACATTTGGCTAGCACCCAGTCGTCATGGAGCATGGGCAGCTTGAGTGCAAGGCCAGTTCTGACTTAGCTCAGAATGAGAGGCCTCCAGGAACATCCAGGAGTGTTCCCTCTGCTCCCAGAGGCCTGTTGCAGCCAAGGCTGCCTGACCGTGGACCCTGCTGACTCACATGGGGACCCCTGTCCAAGCACAAGGCCCGCCTGGATTTGTCCTGCTACTGACCCAGTCCAGACCCTGGCTGATGTCGACTTCTCCCTCTGCCCTAAGCTCTGCCATCATGACCCTGCCCTCTGAAGAGTCTCTTTGAGCTTCATTCCTTCTCCCTCCCTATCCCTTCTCTTCCTCCTATCATCCTCCCATCCTGAAACTCAGATATGGAACCCCTACCAGAGAGGTGAAGATGGACATTGTCCTCAGTTTGCTACTAAGCTTATTTATTTCACACTTATTATACCTCCCCTCAGTAAGTGACCAGGATCTCAGCAGTGCTAGAGATGCAGGATAAAAAACAAAAACAAAAAAACAAAAAAACCCCACAAAACTCGGTTCTGATTCTGGAGGAGTTAAGAGTCTAGCAGGGGAAGCAAATGCATGAACAGATAATTAAAAATATCCATTGAGAAGTACTATCCTCAACTCACATAAGTAAAGTGTGACAGGAGCATGAGTGTGATGAGGGTGAGGAAAAGCTGCCTGGAGTGAGAGCTGGGGCTGCAAGTTGGGCTTGGTGGGCACTGGCAGTACCTGGGGAACTGGACATGCCAGCAGCTGGGCCAGCTTCTGCACAAAGCTGCAGTTTGGGAAGCAGCTAACACTCCAGGGCCTCGTGATACCCCTGGCCATCGTGTGCTATGTGAGGGGCTTGAAGACTATAATAGGAATCCAGGCGCTGACTGATGTGACAGCAACTGACCTTGCCTTGGAGCCCTGGTCTGGGCCATCTACGAGGTTCTTGGCAGCAGCATGCTGCCCCTCCTCCCCAGAGTTGAACAGTCATCTCCAAACTCCTGCTTACACTCAGTCACCAAGCCTCAGGTCTTGGTCACCCAACCCGATGGTGACTTCCCAACCACATGCATCCTGGATAGTGTGGGGAATCCAGTGTGTCCTTCTTACCAGGCGACCTGGCCTTCTGCCTCTCCAAAGCTAGCACAGCAGTGCCCCTTATCCTCAGGAGATACATTCCAAGCCCCCCAGTGAATGCCTGAAATCTTAGATAGCACCAACTCTATAAATATCTGTACTATGTTTTTTTCCTATACATACATACCTATGATAAAGTTTAATTTATAAATTAGACACAGTAAGGTATTAGCAACAACAATAGTAAAGTAGAACAATTATAACATTGTAATTATACAATTATATACACTGAAAAAAAGTTATGTGAAGGTGGTCTCTCTCTCCCTCTCTCAACATATCTGATTGTATTGTACTCACTTTTTCACTTAAAGGAAGCATTTCACGGCTTCTCTTTGGCATATCTGAATTGCCAGCATCACTACTCTTGTGCTTTGGGGCCGTTATGAAGTAAAATAAGGGTGACTTGAACACAAGCACTGTGATACCACAACAATGGATCTGATCACCGAGGTGGCTACTAAGTGACTAAGACCGATAAGTAGTCACACCATCATAGCCAATATTTACAGAGTACTTAATGGTGAGCCAGGCACTCTATGTGGGTTATCTCACTTAATCTGATTATTGACCCTAGAGGGCAGATAGAAACTTTGAGTCTTCTCTTGGTATAGATTAAAAAACTGAAGTTCGGAGAGGTTAGGTAATTTGCATAGTGTCACACAGCAAATAAGTGGTTAAAGTAACTCTAACCAGGTCTTTCAGATACTAAGGTCTATGTTTTTCTCTATTTCCAAATATAACCTATGTACACATTACAATTAGGTACATGTTTTCTCAGTTCTTGAACCACAGCAAAGAGCACCCATGGTGTTGAGAAAAATTTTCTTCTCTATTCTTTCTTTCTTTTTAATACAGCATCACATGTAAGTAATTTGACTTTTTTTCTCCTCTAAAAAGTGACTCATTGAACATTTCAGAAACTGCTCCTTCAAGACACGTAGAGTGATGTCTGTTTTCTCCTTACCAGAAAACTTTAAATATTTCTGTCTCAAAGCCTCTATGAATAATTTTGAATGAAAGAATAGCCTTGGAATAAATTCCCTTTGGAAGATAATCAGGTGGCAAATCATCAGGCAACTCCATCACTGGAGTGAGAAAAGATGATACTGGATTTTCAGAAGGATCCATTTGGCTTTCAAAGCTCTGAACACTGACTCATGATTCAGGATTCAGACTACAAACTTGCCTAGTAAACCATGCGCCTGATTCACATGTGAATCACTCAGCACTCTGTACTTTCCACAGCAATCACTTCCTAAATATTTGTAAAAACGAAATCAACAGTGGGTTAAAAGGTCAGAGGTGACTACACCAGACAATATCAAAGGGAAGCCCCCAGATGCTGATAAAGAAGCTGCTTCAGTGACAGTGACAGTGACACATGGCAAGGACAGTCCCATCGTGGGCTGAATCACTCTCGGGTTAAATAAAATGGGAAGTGAGAGCAACTTGCTGCAGAAAAGATGGAAACTGTTCAATCTTAGGAAAATGAAAAAGAAAGTTCTTGTGTCTAAGTGTGGTAAAGAGAGAAGTGGATTTGTGTTTGGGGAGGGCGACACGGGTATTTACTGCCACATGCCCAGCAGCTACCACATTCATTTAATCTTCACCAGATAGATTCTATGACTCAGGTCGGGAAACTGAGGTTCAGTGAGGAGCCATGACTTGTCCAAGGTCACAAGCATCATGTCCAGATGATTTTCTGAATGATCACTCCCCAAGGGAGACTCAGCCCCTCTCTCCCTTATCCCCCTGCACACTTCCATCAGGGCCCCGTAATGAGCCCGTCCGCTCATTATTCTTTTAAAGCACATCTACCTCCTTCATTGTGCTGAGTTCTAGGAGGCAGTACCTGAGCCTACCTCCATATTCCCACACCCAATACTGACCCCACACACAGTAGGTTCTCATATAATATCTTCTATAAGAGATGCTAAATCTGCTTATTGCAACTATTACATTTTCAATTTTAACTACAAAACACACATATATCATCTTTCTCCTTATTTAAAGTAAATTCTGCACAAGAAACACCTGTCATAAGCCTGTCCCCCTTCTCCTTGAAATTTGCCCAATTTGAAATTTGACAGGTGTTTGAACCCTGGGGTGGAGGCCAGCCATCTGGGTTTCCACAAGCCTTCCAGGGACAATGAGAACCCTTCTTTCTTTCTTTTTATCCCACAACCACAATGTCATATTATAATATTATTATTATCCTCATTTTGCAGATGAGCACTGAGGTTCATGGAAGTCTCTGTTTTATTCAGAAAAGAGGCAAGTAATCAAATAAACTCATGTCAGAGGTTTATACCCAAGATGGAAGGTTTCAGCATGCTTAACTCTGAATAAAGCAGGAAGGGTGGAGGGAACTGCGGAGACCTCAAAGCGACACAAAAAGCGAAAGCTGCACAACCCAGCCTCCCACACCTATGCACTTGTGATGAGTTCATTACTCCCGTTCCCAAGTTGGGCCCTGTGAAGCATCAAAGGGCCAGCCACTCCATTATTTTAATTTTCATATCTACTAAGGCAAGAAAAGTTATTAACACATTTTTCAAACATTTCAAACAAAAATACATTAGTATAACTGGTGGCAATCTATTTTAGAATGGATCCAGCAAGGGCCCTTGACTCCAACCTGTCTCTCTGTATGGAAAAGACACATATACCATCTTTCTCCCCAAAATTTCCTAAATACCCTTATTTGGACAGGGTAATCCCCTCTCCCTAAAGATACTCTGGCATAACTGCCACCCACAAACATTCCCTCAGAACTTACTTCCTCTTCTCACATACCCTAGTAGAGCTTTTTAAAAAAAATCTCCCTTTAAGACTTTCCCTCAGATATTTGCAGATAATTAATTCATTGTTAATTAGTTGAGAATGGTTCTTTTATACTTTGCAAATAAAGAGAGAGCCCAGCAAATGTAATTTGGAGTGGGCCAGGCTGCTTACTAGGAAGGGCGACCTGGCCAGCAGCCTTGTCACCTGGGGACAGCCCCAAGATTCCCCTTTCTGGGATGACCAGATTTCAGTGTCCTACCTCCCTCTACCCACAGCACCTCCTTCGCCCGTCTTTCCTAGTCTCACTGCTGCATCTGCTTGTGAGGAAGGCTGAGGGGTTTCCAGTGAGTCACCAAGAACAGCTGGTAACCAAGGGACCACGTGAGCATGAGCCCCAGTTTTCTCCGTGCTATATTTAGAACGGCATAGAAAATCCCAGCCTCTGCAGTTTTCACCTGTTCAAATGTCCCGCAACAACTCCACTTCTGCTGGCCCATGCCTCTCTCACCCTGGGCCCTGCCCTGAATCCCATCTCTCAATGGTTCAAAAATTTTCTGGTGGCTCTAGATGCTTCCAACAGCCATCCTGTCTTTCCTGGCTTAAATTTCTCCATGAATTCCAAATGTCCAAAGGGACTCATTACAGAGCCCTGAGCTTCTCCAGCAGGGGCTCGCTCCCCCTGTTTCTTCTCCTGAACCTCAAGGCCTAGCTAAACTTTTAGGCAGGAAATTCTACCTGAACAGGACATAAGCCTAGGATCTGGTGTATCTATTTTTTGCCTGTATGATCTCTTGGGCCTGGAATGGTGGTTCTCAGCCTTGGCTGTGCATTAGAATCACCTAGGGTGATTTCAGAAACCTCAATGCTTTGGCCACACCAAAGACCCAAGAAACAGTCTCTGTGGAAAGAGGGGACCCAGACATCAGTATTTTTTAAGACTATCCAGTGATTTCAATGGGCAGCCAAGGCAAGAACTGAGATCAGTTCTCAATGATCAGTGCTTCTTGCCGCTCTTTCTTTTCTGGCAAGCTCCGATTTACCCAACAGGACCCGGACACATTGCCAGCCCTCCAGGAATCAGCAAAGCCCTGTGCCTCTGAGGTTCCATACCCCACCACTGTTTCAGCCTTCACCCACATCACTTTAAAGTTCACTTGACAGCTACCCCTGCCCCAACCATGGCCTCCAGACTCAGTTCCAGTGGCCACTCTGGGTCCTCTCCACAAAGATGAGACTCAACAGTGCCCTGCTCATGTGGATACATTACTATTGATATTTAAAATATTTTTGTTTTGATCTATTTTGGATCATAAACTCCTTCATTCATTCAATAACCACTGGTGATGCCTCTACTCTTTGCTCAGTCCTCGGTCCCATATAGCAGATGAGAAGGTTAGGGGGGTTAGAGAGGGGAGCTAACACACGACACAATAAGATAGACTTTGTCTGTTGGGAGCTTGCTGCATTTACCACAAAGGAACCGTTATCATTCAGGATAATAAATACCCTAACAAGGCTGAGCATTTAATAGGCACTACTTAATTTTTCTAGCAAATGTGGGTCACTCTACCATTAGGACATCAGTTACTATGCCATGCATTTTTCTCTGTACAACATCTAACCCAAGGCTAATGTACAATTAGGAACTTTAACCACTCCTCATTGATGATGCTAATGATATCAAAACCTTGTGAAAGAACATAGGGATGGATAAGATAGAAAGATGATGCTGTGAGTTAACTGTTATACCGGAAAATATATAAAGTAAAATGCTCTCTTAAATAATAACCCTGGTGTGTGGTGTGGCAGAGGATGAGATGGCTATTAGCAATGTGCATTCTCTACTTCTTTCTTACTCACAGAACTCTGTTTTGTTTGGATCAGCAAATGTACAGTTAACAAAATAGATTTCCCTGCCTCCCTTGCAGCTAGGGGTAGCCATGATACGCAGTGCTAGCAAATGAGATGTAGCTGGAATATGCCAGGGAGCTCCAAGAAAAGTTTGCTTTCCTGATATGAGCCTAGTCCCTTCCTCTGTGTTGCTTCTGTGTCTCCTTCCTGCTTAGAACAGGAGAAGGAGATGGCATCCCTGGGCATGAAAGCCACAAGCTAAGAACAACTGAGAAAAGCTGCAGATGGAGCTTTGGACATTAATGGCATTGTGACGTTCACAGACACGCCTCAGACTTCGTGTGGTATGGGAGAAGAATAAACTTTTATTTGTTAAGTTTATGTTGCATGCAAACTGCCCCGATAGCTATATGTGCTTTGGTGCAATGAAAATGAGCTCTCATGGCTATATAACCTCCAAATCCTCACCTCTAAAATGAGGTAATAATATTCATTGTTAGGAAGGGTTAGAGATACAAAAATGCTTAGTACAGAGCCTGGGGTGCAGTTGGCATTCAATAAACATCAGGAATCATAATTCTCATTTCTGGCAAGCTGTTCATGTCCATGAAGTCATCCTGTAAAATTCTAAGGTAAAAATGAAAAACAAAGTTAAATAAGATACTATTGAGCACTGCTCTGTGCACACCAGTCTGCAGGTATGCTAAGAAACACTGCCAGATGGACACAACCACAGTGTCTCAAGATTTCTGTCTAAACAATGAAGTTCTACAATATAACTGAGCAATAAGATTGAACTACGAGTCCAGTTAGCATCAGATTCATAGAAACTCGTGTTTATACAAATTGTGTTATAGAAACCAGCAATGAAACCACCATTGGTAGCTTTGCTTACTTTGTAAAGCATTTTCGAATCTACAGCTTTAGTCTAGCTTTACAGCAGTCTCTGTAGGCCTGACAGGTATTATGGCTCTGGGCAGCAACACTGGAACAAGAAGCCAACACTGGAACAAGAGTCCCTGACTCCAAGCCTTGGCTAAGCTGATCTTGCTCAGAGCCTTGGGGTCCCTCATTTGGGCACACAGCTGGTCCGCATTGTAGTTGGAGGGGGTCTCAGAGCAGGCGGAGTGAATGGGAAGAAGGCACCCCACTCTGCTGAGCCCTCTACATGCATTATCTCATGACAATCCTTACTATGTTATAGCCTTATCTTTCCCATTTGTTGATGAGAGAATGAAAGCTTGGAATGGTTAAACAAGGTCTCCAGGTTTGCACAGTTTAGAATCTCAGTCCAGTGGGAACTTGGACCCAAGTCCTTTTGCTCTCTGTGGTGAAGTTTTCAGCACCGTGACAACACACAGGAGTGCAGGATGACAATGTGACTAAAGACATGGGAGGTTTGGGTCATCCTGGCACTGGAGAGGCTGTGGGCCCTTAAGCAGTTTTTTCAGCCCTGTTTTTTTAATCCTTCATGTACCTCTAACAGTGGTCCAATAAATACCCTGACATTCTCCCCACATGTACTTTATTTACATCTAAAAGCTATGTTGGAAAAAATGGAGCCTGTGTTTGTCTCTGTATGTATTCGTGCCTGGTAGGAATGCTGAATCATCAGTATGGTGTAATAAAGGAGGTCAGGCTTTAGAACCAGCAGTCCTGGGTTTAGATCCCTCCTGTCCACTTTACATTTCTCAACAACAAGGAAATAAAGCACAGATAACTAACCACTGATATCTACTTCTCCAGCTTTCTCCTAAGTAAGCCACAGTCACTTTCATCTGTAGATAACAAAAGTCACACACGTCCAATTTGGTGCATTTCTTGAATAAAACACCTCCCTTAGGCACTTGCCAGAAAGAGTTCCAGAGTCACCGAAAGAAACCAACAAAGCAAAAATCTGAAAACAGGTAAACATCAACAATTGGTTTTGAACTGTCCTTAGAATGCCATGGAGAGCTACGCCTTGATTCCAGATGTTATTTGGAAACATCAAAAGATGGGCTGCTTCTTTTCTCCCTTTACTCTAAAAAACAAGCCTTTTAAAATTGTTTTTTTCCAAGTTCTACAGCCCAATAAAATAAATAAGGCACAAAAGCTGCTTATTTCCACACATTTGGCCACAGGTAGCTGATAAGAAGATAACTGACACCAAGATTCAAAACAAATACTTGAAATTCTGAGTGGAGGTGTTTAGTGTTTGCATAGCACAAATAGTCTTTTCTTGCAGAAAGTCCTTATATTTTTCAGTGAGAAGATGCCAGTGATGACCGCAACAAATTTAGTGGAGACAAATGCAATAGGAAAAGTCGTTCCTATGCTGGGCCTTCATGCAGTGTAAAAAGTGCCAAATTTAATAATGACGCAGTCCCCACAGAAAAAATCAGGATAATCCTTGAATATTACTTCTCGAACAGTCTCACAACTATTCCCGAGACCGTTTACAAAACACTAAAGAATACTATAAACACAATAAGAAAGAATTTAGTCAATATTCTCAATTACGAGGACGTTTGCACATATCTGGCTGGAAAAGGGCTCCTGCTAAACCAAATCTGCAGTTCTTTGTATAGCATGCTTCAGGAAGCCTTCATGCCCTGGATTTAGCATCTCTCTGCAAGAACACAGCTTTTCTGCCCTTTTACAAGGACCCCTGGGCCATCACTGCTCCCTTCTCCCTCTTTTCAGCAACATTACTTCGTTATCTGGTTTCAAAGCAGATGAAACAGGAGAAACATTTCTGGATCTGGGCCAGGATAATAGGTTTCTACATTGAAGCTGTGGAGAAATCACCATGTTCAGTCACAGAAAACTCTTCATTTTAAAGACTGTTAGGCAAAGAATGATCTATACTGGGAGAATTCCCAGTCATGGAGAATATCACAGAAATTATTAAGGAACTACATACTGACTTAGGCAATGGACAGTGCATTTTGATGGTCATTGTGGATTTTGTTACATGGCAAAGAATCAAAGACTTGGCCTGGAGACAAGTATATGTAAAAGTGTATAAGTATATATGTATGCATGTGTGCACTTGTGTGTGTGTTTGGGGTTTTCTTGTGATCAGTATGGCTTTTTGAGACTCTTACTATTCTCCTTGTTTGCAATGCTTTGTAAACCTCTTGTGGTTAAATCGAATTTTAAACTGTACTTGCACTGACTGCACGACATCCCCTTGATGTCCCTTGGGAAAAAACCCGGGTCCGCTTTGTACAGAAAGCACATTATAAAATGTAAGAGAGAATTACTTGGCCTGGGGCAAGTTCTTATGTAAATATATCCTCACTTTGGTTGTTCAGTGGCGTTTTCTAACCAGCCTGTGTTCGATCTCAAATTCAACAGAAACTGCTGGTCAGACATGTTTCTTTGTTTACATAACTATATATTTTTAAAAACTTAGAAACATCCCATGGATAATGACTTTTTCCTTTTTCTCTGCAGGAATCAGAAGGGAATAATTGAGAAGGAAGAAGGATGGAGGTAAGATGGACTGGACCTTTCTAGATTCCTAAACTATTAGGCACTGAGCAACATTGGAGGCCCCGCCCTGGTAGCCCTGGGGGCACTCACCGTGGTCATGGGCAAATACCAGCAGCTCCAGCCCCACCAGCATCTGAGCCAGCTCATCATAGCGGCCGCAGTGCTCCCCGGCTCCATGGGACACAAAGACGAGGGCCCTGCGGGGAGGAGACGGGAGCCGGGTTAGGAATGCAGCAGATCATTGAGGCTGCAGCTTGGGCAGTCAGGAGCTTTCGTGACATCGGCAACAAGTCACAGACTAGATCGCAGACGAAATTGGAATGCTGAGCTTCAGGGTCCCACAGAATGAAGCCCAAATCTGGGCTCTCCTGTGAGCTCTCAGGCAAAGTACTCATCCCCAAAGCTTCATTTCTTCACCTGTAAAGTAGTAGTAATAATGGTCTTTTCCTCTGGGGAGGGATGGTGAGGGTACCAGATACTGATTTATGCCAACATGACAGGCAGAGTGCTGGCACATGGCAGGCCCTTAATTGGCGGGTGCTGGTTTCCTCTCTAGTCAGGGCACAGTGATCAGGCCACAGTGACTGGCTCAGTTATAGGCATGTGACTCAAGCCAACCTGACCGAGTTCAATCAGAGCCGACCCTAAAGCTTTGGTCAGGTGAAGGCATTTTCATTTTCCCACTAGACTGCAGCCTTAAAAGCTGTGGGCCTAGATGGTCCCCAGACATCTGGCCAAAACTGAAGTATGGGTCGACAACAGAGAAGAACCACGTAAAGGACCGCTACCAAGTCCTAATGGTGTTTGAGCCTTGAATCCAGCTGGCCCTGAAGCCAATATTTTACCCCATCATGCCTTTTGTTGTTGTTGAGGTCACTGGATTTTCTGTTACTTATGATGAGAAGAATCCTAATTGATTTACAGCTCTTTCCATTTTTATGTGGAATAACTGTACTTCTCCACTCATTCTTCCACAGACTGCTGGCATTTGTATTATTCGTGCACCTATTTTCCTCCCTCTTTCTCCATCTGGCAAACTCTTCCCCTTCCTTCAATACCCATCCTTAAAGATCCCCTCTGAGAAAGATGTACAGCCTACAAACAAATCTCTTTAAGTTTCTTCTCTGCTCCTATTACAGGAGGAGTGACAGCTGTTTTCTGCCTAACTCCACCATTGGTTTCAACCTTCTTGAGAACATGTAGATTTCTCCCTCAGTTTTCTTTAGTGGCTAGCAGAGTTTTGAGTTCATGGTGGGCACTGCAAATGCTGTTTGAATGAATGAATGAATGAATGACAAAGGTTGTAGAGTTTTCAAATAAATAGCTATTTTTCGTACCTAAGATCTATACAGAAGAAGCCTCAGGAGCTAGAAGCAGAGCTTGGCTAGGCGTTCAGTCAACCCAGGAAGCCTTCGATGAAGCATGACTACTCTGGGACACAAACAGTAGCACCCACCAGGCACGGCTCATCCTAGCTTCTACACTGGCTGGTATCAGCCCAGCAGTGGCAGGTTAATGAGAGGATATATAGATTCTTAAATATACAATTTTCAAGACTCATATTCTTAGCATAAGACCTGTGGGGGCTAGAGTCTCTTCAAGCAAGGAGTGACTGCTGTGAGCCACACCATCCAATTTCTGCCAATAAGTCTGGAAAGAGGAGAAGGAAGAGAACAGCTACCATTTTACTGAGCATTTACTATGTGTCAGTTCCTCTATTAATTCCATATAAAAGAGTTCTAATCCTCAAAATAATTTTATGCTTTATCTTCTTTACAGCTGAAAGTGAAAATCAGAGAAGTTAATAGCCCAAGTCACACAGCAAGCTAGTAAAACACAGATCAGAGCATGTCAGCACTTGGCTTTCAGGTATCCAATGGGCTGCCAGAAGGCTCAGAATACGAGTCATCTTGTCCCTTGCTTGCCTTGCCATTCCTTCTGGCCACCTCCCTGGCTCACCTCCCTGTCCTCAAGAGGGACTTTTAGACATTCTTCAGCAGCGTGCAGTTCTTCCCATCTCAGAGTCTTTGGCCTTGCCAACTCCCTCTCCCTGGAGTGCTCTTTCCCAGATCCCCCATGGCTGCTCTTCATGCTTGGATCATAGGACAGAAGCCACCTCAGAAAGATCTCTTCTCCATCCCACCTGGGGCAGTCTCCCTGGTCCCTCACTGCACAGTTTGCCACTTGCTTACTTGGTTCCTGGCTTTCTGTTCCACTTTGAGATCAGTTCTAGAGGCCAGGAACTTATTTACCTTGCTGACAGCAAAACCCCAGAATAGTATCCCAGCCTAGTGGCACTGAGCAAGGACCAGCAAATACAGGTTGAGTGAATAAACTGTTCAAAAGCCTGTGCTATTTCTACAATTCCTCTATAGCTGTTTGTGTAGGGGCAGAACAGTGCCAGTTTATTTCACCATGCTGTATGTTTTATTCTTAGAGCAGAGCACAGAGTACCAGCATTAACCTCATTTTCCTTTGGCATCTGTCCTCCTTGCCCTTTTCCTAAAAATACAAGAGAAACATTTCCCACTCTCTTCATTGCTCCATGGAATGCCCAGCTGCCTGGTTATACTTGCTCACCTGACACTTCTGGGGTTAGCTGATGGGATTCCTTTTGGCTGCTAAGGAGCATGGCTGAAACCTAGTTATCGTATCCAGTCCGCGAGGAAAGGCTCAGCACTTTAAATCCTTTGTGAATTGTGGCAGCTGCTATACTGATTCAGCCTACAGATAATGAAGACAAGTGATCAGCCTCTCACTGCAGTCAGGGTCCAACTCAGTGAAAGAGGATTTCGGGGTTTTGTTTAATATCCAAAAAAAAAGTGGTATAAGGCATTGTCACAGTGCCTGGACTTGCCTGTCAATAGTCTACCCTAGAGGCAACATGTGGAAAAATACCTGGCCTCTTACTCTACAGAAATTCTTCTAATTCAGTGGTTCTCAACTTGGGCCTCACTTTGAAATCACGTGGAGAAATTTCAAAAGCTGGGTCCCCCCATCAGAAGAACCTCTGGGTTTAATTGGCCTGGGGTGGGAAATCTTCCAGTGGTCCTGATGTGCAGCTGGGGTCAAGAAGTATCTGCTCTCACAGCTGTGTCCAGCTTGGGTGACAATGCTGCTCAGATGCCACATGGAACTTGCAAGTTGTGAGAATGCAGCCATTTTGATGTGGAGATTTACAGCCATGTTGGAGCCACTTATCAACCTGAAGGACATGCTGAGTAAACCATAGGTTCTATCTGTAGAGATGCAGAAGCTTCTGGAGCTTGCCACTGCCATCCTTTTGAAAATGAAGCAGACTGACACGGCCGTCCCGCCGTAGGTAGCAGAGGCTTCAGCCGCTCTTCTCTGCATAGGGCAGACAGCACCTGCAGGCTCAGCCTCCTTTCCCCTCCAGACCCAGGTCAGGATACACACTCTGACAACTAACTTCATTCTGGTCTTTTGCTGCTGCTGCCACAAGAAGGATTTTTCTGAGTTCCTGGATTCAGTCAGCTCTTGTCTGGCCTCCAGTTCTGAAAAATCAATCTCTTCTCCCCTTCCCCATGCTTACTGTTCCCTGAACCTAAGTCTTTGTTTTGTAGAATCTGGCAAAGTGAAAATCAAACCATGTTGCCACTCTGCTTTTTGTCCTCTGCCACAAAACAAAGCCTGTTGCCTCTGCGATAGCATCCTCACCTCTCTACACTTCTTGCCCTGGGCTCCTTGCTGGTGTTGAGATGTGCCAATCATGGTGCGCTGTTAAGTGTTTAAGAACTTGTGTGTGTGTGTGTGTGGTGGGGGTGGGGGGGGGGGGGGGAATGATCCTCATTTGTAGCATTTGCCAATTTCCATGGCGTAAATGCTCTCACCATGGCCGATTTCAGGTTATAACTGTGCCATCCCTGAACCAAGAGTTGAGAAGAGGCATGAAACTATCAGCTCCCGAGAGCCCAACCAAGCAGGCTCCAGTGCAGGTTGTCAAGCTCCTTCCCACCTATAGGAGCTTCTGCTGCAGATAACTGCCCCCAGCTCCATCTTGGCATGCTAGCTTTGACTGTCATTTGGATCTCAGGTTTCTTCTGACCACTTCAGTTGAAGCAATCTCTTCAGCACTTGTCACTGTCTAAAAGTACTTATCCTGTGCTGTTTTCTTTTGCCTCCCCTGACTAGACTGTGTTGTGCAAGGGCAGAGGTCTCGTTGACTTCATTTATTACTATATTCTCAGTTGGGAAAAATGCTGGTGCATAGTAGGAGATTAGTAAAGATTTATTGACTGACTGGATGATTCCTTGGGCTTGGATCCCTCTGCTCATTGCAGTCCCCCAGGTTCAGAACTCACTCCCTGGGAGCAGAAACCTCAAGAAGCAGGCTGGCACCAGAGTTCCCATTGCTTTGCCACAGCCACCTGTCAGGATGGCTCCCTCCCTCCCTTCATCCCCACACTCTTCCTATAGGTGGACCCACCATCAGTACCACCCTGTGTCTAAACCTGACCAGCAGTCCTCCAGGCCCACCCCAGGTCCCAGCCCTTCCCACCTCCTCCATCTTGTTGCCATGGACACATCTAGTCACATCCTCAGGTCTATGTGTTGAAGTCTTGTCTCTTTGGTGAAAGGAAAACCCCCCAGCGAGGCTTTCTGTGGAACTTCCACATTCACACTGTATGTAGGCCGCCACTTGGGGTTTCACAGATTATATCTGCTCTGAAACATATAGCACAAAGAAACTAAGACAATGAGTAAATAAATACCACAGTTGCCAGGAGGCCATGAACAGAAAGCATAGGCCAGGTGTCATGGCTTGGTTCTCAACACCACCACATGTGGCCCTAGGTAAGTCACCTAGCCACTCTGAGCCTGCACTCACAGGATGGCAGCAACAGTGGCCCTTTGACTGAGATTGTCCAGAAATATTGACTCAAAGCTTATCACATGCCAGGTCCTAGGGACACAGAGATGGAAAAACAGCATTGTCCTTACCCTGACAGAGCTGACAGTTTCATAGGAAAGACACTCAGCAGAAAATACATGTGTAAATGTATATTGTGAGAAGTGCCATGAACACAGAGAGGGAGCCACTTGGGGCCTTATTGGGACTGGAGGGAGGGGCCTTGGAAGACCTCCAAAGTGTTGAAGCTGAGAACCAAAAGCTGAGATAGAGATAGTCATGGGTGGGGATGAGAGCTGTCCTGGTATAGGGTCACAC
This sequence comes from Pteropus alecto, assembly GCF_000325575.1. Taxonomy (NCBI): domain Eukaryota; kingdom Metazoa; phylum Chordata; class Mammalia; order Chiroptera; family Pteropodidae; genus Pteropus; species Pteropus alecto. The sequence goes on from NW_006435779.1 coordinate 1,829,265, forward strand.
CCAGGGCAACATAGGCACACCTACTCCAGGCACAGAATGAAAGCTGTGGGAGGAGGAGCCTTAGATGAACTCTGAGAGGTGAGGCAGCCAGTTCCTGCAGGGCCCTGGGGGCAGCATGGAGTATGTGTTGGGGGATCCTCCATACAGAGTGGTACGGAGCCAGGCTGTGACCTGATCTGAATTTTTGAAGCATGCCTGGTTGCTGTGGACCACGGAATGGGGAATATGCATGGCCGGATCCTCCTTTCCTTCCTCCCCTGGCATTCTCCAACATCAACCAACGACAGCAGCAGAAAATTAACAGGGCAGTTATGCAGACAAGGCAATACCCACAGTAGCAGAAATTAGGTTGCAGAAGAGGCTAGCAAAGATCTTTTTCCAGGACTGTCTTTAATGGCTGCAGCCCGTTGGGAGCCAGACGTTCCGGGAGGATGCAGTAACTGTCAGAGTGGGAGGCCAGGTCTCAGGAGCAGATGGCCTGCCTGGCATCCAGCCCTGGGAGGCGGTGCAACTCCCAATAAAGCATATGCAGCCTTTGAGATGAACACACCACAGATCTCCTCAGAGCTTGTAAGCTGAAGCTGGCTTATTCATGCCCAGGTGTGATAAAATGGAATTTCCCCATCAAAAAATTAATTCCTCTTTATTGCCTTGCTTATTTATTGTTGAAGTGATGAACTTTTCTGGGTTCATCTGTTTGCTCACCTGTAAAACGGAGATAATCTGAACACCACCGACCTCAGAGGGCATTGTGGGTAAATAAGATGTGTATGGAACACTTGGGTTCTTGCCTGACATAGAGAAAGCACTCTGCAGCTGTCCACTATGAAGCCGTTTTCTCTGATGACACAGATGTTCCACTAGCAATCTGGAGGCCTGTGTTTATGTTCTAGCCCGCCATGAGTTGGTTCCTAGGTTTCCAGGGGCCTCAGTTTCTCTATCTTGCACCTCCTCACTGGGGGTTTGGAATGAAATGAGGAAATGTATGTAAAAATATGCTGAAGGGTTCTGCAAGTTAAGGTTGAGGCCTCTTCCTTCTCAGCCATCTGCTCTGCTTTGCTCACACCCCCAGATGTAGAGGCCCATTCATAGACCCACACTGTGCAGGGATACCTGAAAAGGTGAAAACAGGCCAGCAGCCCTACCAGAAAGACAGAGACCAGTGCTAGAAAGAAAAGAGTTCACCTCTACCAAAGGTGTCCCCGCCTGTTTCTCACAGGACTTTGGACTTTGCTGGGACTTGCCCCACCTCCACCTATACATCTGTAGTGGGGATCACAATGCCTCCCCCATAAGGCTGTAAGGAGAATTAAACAAACACCTAGCATGGCCTGACAGTGAGTAGAAAACATTAGTTAGCCTCTCTCCTGCCTGCCCTTTACTGAGCAACTTCAGGCTTCATTAAAGGGAGAACTGGATGTCCAACTCAAAAAATGTTCTGCTCATTTTACTAGGAAAAATTCAGAAAACAGGATTTATTGAAGGAAACTAATTGTCAGAGGGACATAGTAGTCGTTCCTACCTCTAGGCAGCAGCTCAGGTGGTGAAGTGGGGACATCTGACTCAGGGAGTCCCACTGACCTTGATGATGTCCTCCAATAAAGGAGGCGGAAAGGTGTTCACTTACCTGCTCTGGGTGCTGTACATGCTGTTAGTTCTTGCTTATTTCTAAGGCACCCCACTCAGACAGTGGATGGCTCACCTTGTCATCCACATCCACCAAACTCCTACTGTCAGATTTTACAACTTTAAAAATCATGGGTGCAAGTGGGACAATGAAGCTGAGTTGGATACATTTCCTATACATAAAGCTGGAGCTTGAGAGGCTCTGTTGGAATCCAAATTTAATTGTTTCTCCTCTTCCTTCAGAATTCCAAGATAACTTTGTTCCTCCCTTTCTGGCAGGGCTCCTGCAGTACAAATACCATGTGGTGGGACGGAAATAGAATGAAACCCACGAAGGGGTCTAAAATTTCATAGAAGGAACTAAAAATAGAGTTCTCATTTGTAGAACAGATCAATAACGCCGATCTCCTGGGCTCTTTGTGAGCATTGATTGAGAGAATTTATGGAAAAGAACCCATCTGGAGGCTTGCTGTAGAGTCAGGCATTCCATAATGGCCAATGCTAGTAGCTGATATTTACTTTGGCCAGATATTGGTCTAAGTGTATTATTCGTTAACTCTTTTAACCTTCACAGCAACCCCACTGTTTCCCCGATTTTACAGATGAGAAAAGAGAATCTAAACAGCTTGCCTGCAGTCACACAGCTAGTAGGTTTCGAACCTAGCCGAATTTAAACCAACCAGGCTGGCTCTCAAGTCCGTACTCTGGACCACTGTGTGATTACTCATTAAGAGGAAGGTACAATGTAAGCATGTCACAGTGAGTAGTCAGGTGGTGTTCCGCAGCCCCCTTGCCCTGACCAACTTGTTCTCTGGCCTCCTGGCCCAGCTCACCACTTCAGCCACCTTATACACCAATCAGATAAGGACACCTGGTTCCTCAACATCACCTCTGCCCACACCTAGTGATTTGGCACAGGCTCCACTATTCCCCTCTCAGAACTCT